>NC_079877.1:6617534-6923060 GCF_029227915.1 Hydractinia symbiolongicarpus | reverse complement strand
CTGAGTTCCAGCAATCATGTCAAATTAGGAAGAATGTTATTTCTTGTAGTCAAAATCGCTCATTTATCACATTTATAAGGTCGAAGTCCAAAATCAGTTCAATTAAGTCCCACAGTCAATCGTTTCACTGTTGAAAGCGATACAACTTAGTAATATCGGAAAAAAATCACTAAATACTTGTTGGTCCGAATGTGTGACGCAACCGTTGTAACTCAAACGGATTGACCCCGTTAGAAAGTCAATGAAATGGAGTTTTCGAAACTGTCTCTATATCTTCAGCGCGCGCTAACGGCTAGGATTGGTCCCACAGTATAATTGACTTATTTATCTAAATTTTTAAATGAATCGCTACCACAGGGTCCAGTGTAATCGCTGAGTTCCTACAATCATGTCAAATTAAGAAGAATGTCATTTCTTAGAGTCCAATTTTCTCACTTATAACATTTATAAGGTCACAGTCCAAAATCAGTTCAATTAAGTCCCACAGTCAATCGTTTCCCTGTTAAAAGCGATGCAAACTAGTAATATGAGAAAAATATCGCTAAATACATGTTGGTACAAATATGTGACCCAACCGTTGTAACTCAAACGGACTGACACCGTTAGAACGTCATTGAAATGTAGTTTTTGAAACTGTCTCTATTTCTTTAGCGCGCTATAACGGCTAGGATTGGTCCCACAGTTAAAAATGACTTATTTATCTTAATTTTTAAATAAAGCGCTACCACAGCGCCCAGTGTAAGCGCTGAGTTCCAGCAATCATGTCAAATTAAGAAGAATGTTATTTCTTGTAGTCAAAATTGCTCATTTATCACATTTATAAGGTCACAGGCCAAAGCTAGCTCCATTAAGCTCCACAGTCAATCATTTCATTGTTAAAAGCGATACAACTTAGTAATATCGGAAGAAAATCACTAGATACATGTTGGTACGAATATGTGACGCAACCGTTGTAACTCAAACGGACTGATACAGTTAGAACGTCATTGAAATGTAGTTTTTGAAACTGTCGCTATTTTTTCAGCGCGCGACAACGGCTACGATCAGTAAAGAATGACTTATTTATCTAAATTTTTAAATGAAGCGCTACCACAGCGCCCAATGTAATCGCTAAGTTCCGGCATTCACGTCAAATTAAGAAGAATGTTATTTCTTGAAGTCCAATTTTCTCATTTATCAAATTTATCAGGTCACAGTCCAAAGTTAGTTGAATTAATTCCCACAGTCAATCGTTTCACTGTTAAAACCAATAAAACTTACTAATATCGGAAGAAAATCACTAGATACATGTTGGTACGAATATGTGACGCAACCGTTGTAACTCAAACGGACTGATACAGTTAGAACGTCATTGAAATGTAGTTTTTGAAACTGTCGCAATTTTTCAGCGCGCGATAACGGCTAGGATTGGTCCCACAGTAAAAAATGACTTATTTATCTAAGTTTTTAAATGAAGCGCTTCCACTGCGCCAAGTGTAATCGCTGAGTTCCAACAATCATGTCAAAATGAGAAGAATGTTTTTTCTTGGAGTGCAGTTGACTCACTTATCACATTTATAAGGTCACAGGCCAAAGCTAGCTCAATTAAGCTCCACAGTCAATCATTTCATTGTTAAAAGCGATACAACTTAGTAATATCGGAAGAAAATCACTAGATACATGTTGGTGCGAATATGTGACGCAACCGTTGCAACTCAAACGGATTAAAACTGTTAGAAAGTCAATGAAATGTAGTTTTTGAACTGTCTCTATTTCTTCAGCGCGAACTAACGACTAGGATTCGTCCCACAGTAAAAAATGACTTATTTATCTTAATTTTTAAATAAAGCGCAACCACAGCGCCCAGTGTAATCGCTGAGTTCCAGCAATCATGTAAAATTAAGAAGAATGTTATTTCTTGTAGTCAAAATGGCTCACTTACCACATTTATAAGGTCAAAGTCCAAAATCAGTTCAATTAAGTCCCACAGTCAATCGTTTTACTGTTGAAAGCGATACAACTTAGTAATACGGGAAGAAAATCACTAAATACATGTTGGTGCGAATATGTGACGCAACCGTTGCAACTCAAACGGATTAAAACTGTTAGAAAGTCAATGAAATGTAGTTTTTGAAACTGTCTCTATTTCTTCAGCGCGAACTAACGACTAGGATTCGTCCCACAGTAAAAAATGACTTATTTATCTTAATTTTTAAATAAAGCGCAACCACAGCAACCAGTGTAATCGCTGAGTTCCAGCAATCATGTAAAATCAAGAAGAATGTTTTTTCTTGGAGTCAAAATGACTCACTTATCACATTTATCAGGTCAATGTCCAAAATCAGTTCAATTAAGTCCCACAGTCAATCGTTTTACTGTTGAAAGCGATACAACTTAGTAATATCGGAAAAAAATCGCTAAATAAATGTTGGTACGAATGTGTTACGCAACCGTTGTAACTCAAACGGATTGACACCGTTAGAAAGTCAATGAAATGGAGTTTTCGAAACTGTCTCTATATCTTCAGCGCGCGCTAACGGCTAGGATTGGTCCCACAGTAAATTTGACTTATTTATCTAAATTTTTAAATGAATCGCTACCACAGGGTCCAGTGTAATCGCTGAGTTCCTACAATCATGTCAAATTAAGAAGAATGTCATTACTTAGAGTCCAATTTTCTCACTTATAACATTTATAAGGTCACAGCCCAAAATCAGTTTAATTAAGTGCCACAGTCAATCGTTTCACTGTTAAAAGCGATGCAAACTAGTAATATGAGAAAAATATCGCTAAATACATGTTGGTACAAATATGTGACCCAACCGTTGTAACTCAAACGGACTGACACCGTTAGAACGTCATTGAAATGTAGTTTTTGAAACTGTCGCTATTTTTTGAGCGCGCGACAACGGCTACGATTGGTCCCACAGTAAATAATGACTTATTTATCTAAATTTTTAAATGAAGCGCTACCACAGCGCCCAATGTAATTGCTAAGTTCCGGCATTCACGTCAAATTAAGAAGAATGTTATTTCTTGGAGTCCAATTGTCTCATTTATCACATTTATCAGGTCACAGTCCAAAGTTAGTTGAATTAATTCCCACAGTCAATCGTTTCACTGTTAAAACCAATACGACTAGTAATATCGGAAGAAAATCACTAGATACATGTTGGTACGAATATGTGACGCAACCGTTGTAACTCAAACGGACTGATACAGTTAGAACGTCATTGAAATGTAGTTTTTGAAACTGTCGCAATTTTTCAGCGCGCGATAACGGCTAGGATTGGTCCCACAGTAAAAAATGACTTATTTACCTAAGTTTTTTAATGAAGCGCTTCCACTGCGCCAAGTGTAATCGCTGAGTTCCAACAATCATGTCAAAATAAGAAGAATGTTTTTTCTTGGAGTGCAGTTGGCTCACTTATCACATTTATAAGGTCACAGGCCAAAGCTAGCTCAATTAAGCTCCACAGTCAATCATTTCATTGTTAAAAGCGATATAACTTAGTAATATCGGAAGAAAATCATTAAATACATGTTGGTGCGAATTTGTGACGCAACCGTTGTAACTCCACCGGATTGACACCGGTAGAAAGTCAATGAAATGTAGTTTTTGAAACTGTGTCTATTTTTTCAGCGCGCGATAACGGCTAGGATTGGTCCCACACTTAAAAATAACTTTTTTTCCTAATTTTTAAATAAAGCGATACCACAGAGCCTAGTGTACTCGCTGAATACCAGCAATCATGTCGAATTAAAAAGAATGTTATTCTTGGAGTCCAATTGGCTCATTTATCGCATTCATAAGGTTACAGTCCAGAATCAGTTCAATTAAGTCCCACAGTCAATCGTTTCACTGTTAAAAGCAATACAACTTAGTAATGTCGGAAAAAAATCACTAAATACATGTTGGTACGAATATGTGACGACAATGTTGTAACTCAAACGGATGGACACCGTTAGAAAATCAATGAAATGTAGTTTTTGAAACTGTCTCTATTTCTTCAGGCCGAACTAACGGCTAGGACTAGTCCCACAGTAAAAAATGACTTATTTGTCTTAATTTTTTAATAAAGCGCTACCACAGCGCCCAGCGTAATCGCTGAGTTCCAGCAATCATGTCAAATTAAGAAGAATGTTATTTGTTGTAGTCAAACTGGCTCATTTATCACAATTATAAGGTCAAAGACTAAAATCAGTTCAATTAAGTCCCACAGTCAAACGTTTCACTGTTAAAAGCGATGCAACCTAGTAATATCCGAATACTATCGCTAAATAAAACCGCTGTAACTCAAACGGATTTATACCGTTAGTAAGTCAATGAAATATAGCCTTTGGAACTGTTCCTATTTATTCAGCACGTGCTAACGGCCAGGATTGGTCCCCCAGTAAGAAAAAACTTATTTATCTAAGTTTTTAAATAAAGCGCTACCACAGAGCCTAATGTAATCGCTGAATTCCAGCAATCATGTCAAATTAAGAAGAATGTTATTCCTTGGAGACCAATTATCTTCTTCATCACATTTGTAAGGTCACAGTCCAGAATCATTCAATTAACTCCCACAGTCAATCGTTTCACTGTTAAAAAAAAACACAACTTAGTAATATAGGAAAAAAATCACTAAATACATGTTGGTGCGAATATGGGACGCAACCGTTGTAACTCCACCGGATTGACACCGTTAGAAAGTCAATAAAATTTAGTTTTTGAAACTGTGTCTATTTTTTCAATGCGCGATAACGGCTAGGATTGGTCCCACACTAAAAAATAACTTATTTTCTTAATTTTTAAATAAAACGCTACCACAGCGCCCAGTGTAATCGCTGAGTTCCAGCAATCCTGTCAAATTAAGAAGAATGTTATTTCTTGTAGTCAAAATCGCTCATTTATCACATTTATAAGGTCGAAGTCCAAAATCAGTTCAATTAAGTCCCACAGTCAATCGTTTCACTGTTGAAAGCGATACAACTTAGTAATACCGAAAAAAAATCACTAAATACTTGTTGGTACGAATATGTGACGCAACCGTTGTAACTCAAACGGATTGACCCCGTTAGAAAGTCAATGAAATGTAGTTTTTGAAACTGTCTCTATATCTTTAGCGCGCTATAACGGCTAGGAATGGTCCCACAGTTAAAAATGACTTATTTATCTAAGTTTTTAAATAAAGCGCTACCACAGAGCCTAATGTAATCGCTGAATTCCAGCAATCATGTCAAATTAAGAAGAATGTTATTCCTTGGAGACCAATTAGCTTCTTCATCACATTTGTAAGGTCACAGTCCAGAATCATTCAATTAACTCCCACAGTCAATCGTTTCACTGTTAAAAAAAAAACACAACTTAGTATTATCGGAAGAAAATCACTAAATACATGTTGGTGCGAATATGTGACGCAACCGTTGTAACTCCACCGGATTGACACCGTTAGAAAGTCAATAAAATTTAGTTTTTGAAACTGTGTCTATTTTTTCAATGCGCGATAACGGCTAGGATTGGTCCCACACTAAAAAATAACTTATTTTCTTAATTTTTAAATAAAACGCTACCACAGCGCCCAGTGTAATCGCTGAGTTCCAGCAATCTTGTCAAATTAAGAAGAATGTTATTTCTTGTAGTCAAAATCGCTCATTTATCACATTTATAAGGTCGAAGTCCAAAATCAGTTCAATTAAGTCCCACAGTCAATCGTTTCACTGTTGAAAGCGATACAACTTAGTAATACCGGAAAAAAATCACTAAATACTTGTTGGTACGAATATGTGACACAACCGTTGTAACTCAAACGGATTGACCCCGTTAGAAAGTCAATGAAATGTAGTTTTTGAAACTGTCTCTATATCTTTAGCGCGCTATAACGGCTGGGATTGGTCCCACAGTTAAAAATGACTTATTTATCTTAATTTTTAAATAAAGCGCTACCACAGCGCCCAGTGTAATCGCTGAGTTCCAGCAATCATGTCAAATTAAGAAGAATGTTATTTCTTGTAGTCAAAATTGCTCATTTATCACATTTATAAGGTCAAAGTCCAAAATCAGTTCAATTAAGTCCCACAGTCAATCGCTTTACTGTTGAAAGCGATACAACTTAGTAATATCGGAAAAAAATCACTAAATACATGTTGGTACGAATGTGTGACGCAACCGTTGTAACTCAAACGGATTGACACCGTTAGAAAGTCAATGAAATGGAGTTTTCGAAGCTGTCTCTATATCTTCAGCGCGCCCCAACGGCTAGGATTGGTCCCACAGTAAAATTAACTTATTTATCTAAATTTTTAAATGAATCACTACCACAGGGTCCAGTGTAATCGCTGAGTTCCTACAATCATGTCAAATTATGAAGAATGTCATTTCTTAAAGTCCAATTTGCTCACTTATAACATTTATAAGGTCACAGTCCAAAATCAGTTCAATTAAGTCCCACAGTCAATCGTTTCACTGTTAAAAGCGATGCAAACCAGTAATATGAGAAAAATATCGCTAAATACATGTTGGTAGAAATATGTGACCCAACCGTTGTAACTCAAACGGACTGACACCGTTAGAACGTCATTGAAATGTAGTTTTTGAAACTGTCGCTATTTTTTGAGCGCGCGACAACGGCTACGATTGGTCCCACAGTAAAGAATGACTTATTTATCTAAATTTTTAAATGAAGCGCTACCACACCGCCCAATGTAATCGCTAAGTTCCGGCATTCACGTCAAATTAAGAAGAATGTTATTTCTTGGAGTCCAATTGTCTCATTTATCACATTTATCAGGTCACAGTCCAAAGTTAGTTGAATTAATTCCCACAGTCAATCGTTTCACTGTTAAAACCAATACGACTTAGTAATATCGGAAGAAAATCACTAGATACATGTTGGTACGAATATGTGACGCAACCGTTGTAACTCAAACGGACTGATACAGTTAGAACGTCATTGAAATGTAGTTTTTGAAACTGTCGCAATTTTTCAGCGCACGATAACGGCTAGGATTGGTCCCACAGTAAAAAATGACTTATTTATCTAAGTTTTTAAATGAAGCGCTTCCACTGCGCCAAGTGTAATTGCTGAGTTCCAACAATCATGTCAAAATAAGAAGAATGTTTTTTCTTGGAGTGCAGTTGGCTCACTTATCACATTTATAAGGTCACAGGCCAAAGCTAGCTCAATTAAGCTCCACAGTCAATCATTTCATTGTTAAAAGCGATATAACTTAGTAATATCGGAAGAAAATCATTAAATACATGTTGGTGCGAATTTGTGACGCAACCGTTGTAACTCCACCGGATTGACACCGTTAGAAAGTCAATGAAATGTAGTTTTTGAAACTCTCTCTATTTTTTCAATGCGCGATAACGGCTAGGATTGGTCCCACACTTAAAAATAACTTTTTTTCTTAATTTTTAAATAAAGCGATACCACAGAGCCTAGTGTATTCGCTGAATTCCAGCAATCAGGTCGAATTAAGAAGAATGTTATTCTTGGAGTAGAATTGGCTCATTTATCGCATTCATAAGGTTACAGTCCAGAATCAGTTCAATTAAGTCCCACAGTCAATCGTTTCACTGTTAAAAGCAATACAACTTAGTAATATCGGAAAAAAATCACTAAATACATGTTGGTACGAATATGTGACGACAATGTTGTAACTCAAACGGATGGACACCGTTAGAAAATCAATGAAATGTAGTTTTTGAAACTTTCTCTATTTCTTCAGACCGAACTAACGGCTAGGACTAGTCCCACAGTAAAAAATGACTTATTTGCCTTAATTTTTTAATAAAGCGCTACCACAGCGCCCAGCGTAATCGCTGAGTTCCAGCAATCATGTCAAATTAAGAAGAATGTTATTTGTTGTAGTCAAACTGGCTCATTTATCACACTTATAAGGTCAAAGACTAAAATCAGTTCAATTTAGTCCCACAGTCAAACGTTTCACTGTTAAAAGCGATGCAACCTAGTAATATCCGAATACTATCGCTAAATAAAACCGTTGTAACTCAAACGGATTTATACCGTTAGTAAGTCAATGAAATATAGCCTTTGGAACTGTTTCTATTTATTCAGCTCGTGCTAACGGCCAGGATTGGTCCCCCAGTAAGAAAAAACTTATTTATCTAAGTTTTTAAATAAAGCGCTACCACAGAGCTTAATGTAATCGCTGAATTCCAGCAATCATGTCAAATTAAGAAGAATGTTATTTCTTGGAGACCAATTAGCTTCTTCATCACATTTGTAAGATCACAGTCCAGAATCATTCAATTAACTCCCACAGTCAATCGTTTCACTGTTAAAAAAAACACAACTTAGTAATATCGGAAGAAAATCACTAAATACATGTTGGTGCGAATATGTGACGCAACCGTTGTAACTCCACCGGATTGACACCGTTAGAAAGTCAATAAAATTTAGTTTTTGAAACTGTGTCTGTTTTTTCAATGCGCGATAACGGCTAGGATTGGTCCCACACTAAAAAATAACTTATTTTCTTAATTTTTAAATAAAACGCTACCACAGCGCCCAGTGTAATCGCTGAGTTCCAGCAATCCTGTCAAATTAAGAAGAATGTTATTTCTTGTAGTCAAAATCGCTCATTTATCACATTTATAAGGTCGAAGTCCAAAATCAGTTCAATTAAGTCCCACAGTCAATCGTTTCACTGTTGAAAGCGATACAACTTAGTAATACCGAAAAAAAATCACTAAATACTTGTTGGTACGAATATGTGACGCAACCGTTGTAACTCAAACGGATTGACCCCGTTAGAAAGTCAATGAAATGTAGTTTTTGAAACTGTCTCTATATCTTTAGCGCGCTATAACGGCTAGGATTGGTCCCACAGTTAAAAATGACTTATTTATCTAAGTTTTTAAATAAAGCGCTACCACAGAGCCTAATGTAATCGCTGAATTCCAGCAATCATGTCAAATTAAGAAGAATGTTATTCCTTGGAGACCAATTAGCTTCTTCATCACATTTGTAAGGTCACAGTCCAGAATCATTCAATTAACTCCCACAGTCAATCGTTTCACTGTTAAAAAAAAAACACAACTTAGTATTATCGGAAGAAAATCACTAAATACATGTTGGTGCGAATATGTGACGCAACCGTTGTAACTCCACCGGATTGGCACCGTTAGAAAGTCAATAAAATTTAGTTTTTGAAACTGTGTCTATTTTTTCAATGCGCGATAACGGCTAGGATTGGTCCCACACTAAAAAATAACTTATTTTCTTAATTTTTAAATAAAACGCTACCACAGCGCCCAGTGTAATCGCTGAGTTCCAGCAATCTTGTCAAATTAAGAAGAATGTTATTTCTTGTAGTCAAAATCGCTCATTTATCACATTTATAAGGTCGAAGTCCAAAATCAGTTCAATTAAGTCCCACAGTCAATCGTTTCACTGTTGAAAGCGATACAACTTAGTAATACCGGAAAAAAATCACTAAATACTTGTTGGTACGAATATGTGACACAACCGTTGTAACTCAAACGGATTGACCCCGTTAGAAAGTCAATGAAATGTAGTTTTTGAAACTGTCTCTATATCTTTAGCGCGCTATAACGGCTAGGATTGGTCCCACAGTTAAAAATGACTTATTTATCTTAATTTTTAAATAAAGCGCTACCACAGCGCCCAGTGTAATCGCTGAGTTCCAGCAATCATGTCAAATTAAGAAGAATGTTATTTCTTGTAGTCAAAATTGCTCATTTATCACATTTATAAGGTCAAAGTCCAAAATCAGTTCAATTAAGTCCCACAGTCAATCGCTTTACTGTTGAAAGCGATACAACTTAGTAATATCGGAAAAAAATCACTAAATACATGTTGGTACGAATGTGTGACGCAACCGTTGTAACTCAAACGGATTGACACCGTTAGAAAGTCAATGAAATGGAGTTTTCGAAGCTGTCTCTATATCTTCAGCGCGCCCCAACGGCAAGGATTGGTCCCACAGTAAAATTAACTTATTTATCTAAATTTTTAAATGAATCACTACCACAGGGTCCAGTGTAATCGCTGAGTTCCTACAATCATGTCAAATTATGAAGAATGTCATTTCTTAAAGTCCAATTTGCTCACTTATAACATTTATAAGGTCACAGTCCAAAATCAGTTCAATTAAGTCCCACAGTCAATCGTTTCACTGTTAAAAGCGATGCAAACCAGTAATATGAGAAAAATATCGCTAAATACATGTTGGTAGAAATATGTGACCCAACCGTTGTAACTCAAACGGACTGACACCGTTAGAACGTCATTGAAATGTAGTTTTTGAAACTGTCGCTATTTTTTGAGCGCGCGACAACGGCTACGATTGGTCCCACAGTAAAGAATGACTTATTTATCTAAATTTTTAAATGAAGCGCTACCACACCGCCCAATGTAATCGCTAAGTTCCGGCATTCACGTCAAATTAAGAAGAATGTTATTTCTTGGAGTCCAATTGTCTCATTTATCACATTTATCAGGTCACAGTCCAAAGTTAGTTGAATTAATTCCCACAGTCAATCGTTTCACTGTTAAAACCAATACGACTTAGTAATATCGGAAGAAAATCACTAGATACATGTTGGTACGAATATGTGACGCAACCGTTGTAACTCAAACGGACTGATACAGTTAGAACGTCATTGAAATGTAGTTTTTGAAACTGTCGCAATTTTTCAGCGCACGATAACGGCTAGGATTGGTCCCACAGTAAAAAATGACTTATTTATCTAAGTTTTTATATGAAGCGCTTCCACTGCGCCAAGTGTAATTGCTGAGTTCCAACAATCATGTCAAAATAAGAAGAATGTTTTTTCTTGGAGTGCAGTTGGCTCACTTATCACATTTATAAGGTCACAGGCCAAAGCTAGCTCAATTAAGCTCCACAGTCAATCATTTCATTGTTAAAAGCGATATAACTTAGTAATATCGGAAGAAAATCATTAAATACATGTTGGTGCGAATTTGTGACGCAACCGTTGTAACTCCACCGGATTGACACCGTTAGAAAGTCAATGAAATGTAGTTTTTGAAACTCTCTCTATTTTTTCAATGCGCGATAACGGCTAGGATTGGTCCCACACTTAAAAATAACTTTTTTTCTTAATTTTTAAATAAAGCGATACCACAGAGCCTAGTGTATTCGCTGATTTCCAGCAATCAGGTCGAATTAAGAAGAATGTTATTCTTGGAGTAGAATTGGCTCATTTATCGCATTCATAAGGTTACAGTCCAGAATCAGTTCAATTAAGTCCCACAGTCAATCGTTTCACTGTTAAAAGCAATACAACTTAGTAATATCGGAAAAAAATCACTAAATACATGTTGGTACGAATATGTGACGACAATGTTGTAACTCAAACGGATGGACACCGTTAGAAAATCAATGAAATGTAGTTTTTGAAACTTTCTCTATTTCTTCAGACCGAACTAACGGCTAGGACTAGTCCCACAGTAAAAAATGACTTATTTGCCTTAATTTTTTAATAAAGCGCTACCACAGCGCCCAGCGTAATCGCTGAGTTCCAGCAATCATGTCAAATTAAGAAGAATGTTATTTGTTGTAGTCAAACTGGCTCATTTATCACACTTATAAGGTCAAAGACTAAAATCAGTTCAATTTAGTCCCACAGTCAAACGTTTCACTGTTAAAAGCGATGCAACCTAGTAATATCCGAATACTATCGCTAAATAAAACCGTTGTAACTCAAACGGATTTATACCGTTAGTAAGTCAATGAAATATAGCCTTTGGAACTGTTTCTATTTATTCAGCACGTGCTAACGGCCAGGATTGGTCCCCCAGTAAGAAAAAACTTATTTATCTAAGTTTTTAAATAAAGCGCTACCACAGAGCTTAATGTAATCGCTGAATTCCAGCAATCATGTCAAATTAAGAAGAATGTTATTTCTTGGAGACCAATTAGCTTCTTCATCACATTTGTAAGGTCACAGTCCAGAATCATTCAATTAACTCCCACAGTCAATCGTTTCACTGTTAAAAAAAACACAACTTAGTAATATCGGAAGAAAATCACTAAATACATGTTGGTGCGAATATGTGACGCAACCGTTGTAACTCCACCGGATTGACACCGTTAGAAAGTCAATAAAATTTAGTTTTTGAAACTGTGTCTGTTTTTTCAATGCGCGATAACGGCTAGGATTGGTCCTACACTAAAAAATAACTTATTTTCTTAATTTTAAAATAAAACGCTACCACAGCGCCCAGTGTAATCGCTGAGTTCCAGCAATTTTGTCAAATTAAGAAGAATGTTATTTCTTGTAGTCAAAATCGCTCATTTATCACATTTATAAGGTCGAAGTCCAAAATCAGTTCAATTAAGTCCCACAGTCAATCTTTTCACTGTTGAAAGCGATACAACTTAGTAATACCGGAAAAAAATCACTAAATACTTGTTGGTACGAATATGTGACACAACCGTTGTAACTCAAACGGATTGACCCCGTTAGAAAGTCAATGAAATGTAGTTTTTGAAACTGTCTCTTATTCTTTAGCGCGCTATAACGGCTAGGATTGGTCCCACAGTTAAAAATGACTTATTTATCTTAATTTTTAAATAAAGCGCTACCACAGCGCCCAGTGAAATCGCTGAGTTCCAGCAATCATGTCAAATTAAGAAGAATGTTATTTCTTGTAGTCAAAATTGCTCATTTATCACATTTCTAAGGTCAAAGTCCAAAATCAGTTCAATTAAGTCCCACAGTCAATCGCTTTACTGTTGAAAGCGATACAACTTAGTAATATCGGAAAAAAATCACTAAATACATGTTGGTACGAATGTGTGACGCAACCGTTGTAACTCAAACGGATTGACACCGTTAGAAAGTCAATGAAATGGAGTTTTCGAAGCTGTCTCTATATCTTCAGCGCGCGCTAACGGCTAGGATTGGTCCCACAGTAAAATTGACTTATTTATCTAAATTTTTAAATGAATCACTACCACAGGGTCCAGTGTAATCGCTGAGTTCCTACAATCACGTCAAATTAAGAAAAATGTTATTTCTTGGGGTTCAATTGGCTCACTTATCACATTCTAAAGGTCACAGTCTAGAATCAGTTCAATTAAATCGCACAGTCAATCGTTTTACTGTTTAAAGCGATACAACTTAGTAATATCGGAAAAAAGTCACTAAATATATGTTGGTACGAATATGTGACGCAACCGTTGTAACTCAAACGGATTGACAACGTTAGAAAGTCCATGTAATGTAGTTTTTGAAACTGTCTCTATTTCTTCAGCGCTAACTAACGGCTAGGATTGGTCCCACAGTAAAAATGGTTTATTTATCTTAATTTATAAATAAAGCGCTACCACAGCACCCACTGTAATCGCTGAGTTCCAGCAATTATGTCAAATTAAAAACAACGTTATTTCTTGTAGTCAAACTGGCTTATTTATTACATTTATAAGGTCAAAGTCCACAATCAGTTCAATTAAGTCCCACAGTCAAACGTTTCACTGTTTAAAGCGATGCAACCTAGTATTATCCGAACACTATCGCTAAATACATGTTGGTACGAATGTGTAACGCAACCTTTGTAACTCAAACGGATTTATACAGCTAGAAAGTCATTGAAATGTAGTTTTTGAAACTGTTCCTATTTATTCAGCGCTTGCTAACGGCCAGGATTAGTCCCACAGTAAAGAATGAGTTACTTATCTAAACTTTTAAATGAAGCGCTAGCACAGCGCCAAGTGTAATCGCTGAATTCCAGCAATCATGTCAAATTAAGAAGAATGTTTATTCTTGGAGTCCAATAGTCTCACTTATAACATTTATAAAGTCACAGTCCTAAATCAGTTCAATTATGTCCCACAGTCAATCGTTTCACTGTTAAAAGCGATGCAACCTTGTAATATGCGAAAAATATGGCAAAATACAAGTTGGAAGGAATATGTCACGCAGCTGTTGTAACTGAAACAGATTGATACAGTTAGAAAGTCAATAAAATGTAGTTTTTGAAACTGTTGCTATTTCTTCAGCGCGCGATAACGGCTAGGATTCGTCCCACGGTAAAGAATGACTTATTTATCTAAATTTTTAAATGAAGCGCTACCACAGCGCCCAGTGTAATCGCTGAGTTTCGGCAATCATGTCAAATTAAGAAGAATGTTACGTCTTGGAGTCCAATTGTCTCACTTATTACACTTATAAGGTCACAGTCCAAAATCAGTTCAATTAAGTCCCACAGTCAATCGCTTCACTGTTAAAAGCGATGTAGCCTAGTAATAGCGAAAAAATATCGCTAAATACATGTTGGTACGAATATGTGACGCAACCGTTGTAACTCAAACGTTTGATACAGTTAAAAAGTCAATGAAATGTAGTTTTCGAAACTGTTCCTATTTATTCAGCGCTTGCTAACGGACAGGATTGGTCCCACATTAAAGAATGAGTTATTTATCTAAACTTTTAAATGAAGCGCTAGCACAGCGCCCAGTGTAATCGCTAAATTCCAGCAATCATGTCAAATTAAGAAGAATGTTTATTCTTGGAGTCCAATAGTCTCACTTATAACATTTATAAAGTCACAGTCCTAAATCAGTTCAATTAAGTCCCACAGTCAATCGTTTCACTGTTAAAAGCGATGCAACCTTGTAATATGCGAAAAATATGGCAAAATACAAGTTGGAAGGAATATGTCACGCAACCGTTGTAACTGAAACAGATTGATACAATTAGAAAATCAATGAAATGTAGTTTTTGAAACTGTCGCTATTTCTTCAGCGCGCGATAACGGCTAGGATTCGTCCCTCGGTAAAGAATGACTTATTTATATAAATTTTTAAATGAAGCGCAACCACAGCGCCCAGTGTAATCGCTGAGTTTCGGCAATCATGTCAAATTAAGAAGAATGTTATGTCTTGGAGTCCAATTGTATTACTTATCACACTTATAAGGTCACAGTCCAAAATCAGTTCAATTAAGTCCCACAGTCAATCGCTTCACTGTTAAAAGCGATGTAGCCTAGTAATAGCGAAAAAATATCGCTAAATACATGTTGGTACGAATATGTGACGCAACCGTTGTAAATCAAACGTTTGATACCGCTAGAAATTCAATGAAATGTAGTTTTTGAAATTATTCTTATTTATTCAGCGCGTGCTAACGGCCAAGATTAGTCCCACAGTAATTATGACTTATTTATCTAAGTTTTTAAATGAAGCGCTACCACAGCGCCCAGTGTAATCGCTGAGTTTCGGCAATCATGTCAAATTAAGAAGAATGTTACGTCTTGGAGTCCAATTGTCTCACTTATTACACTTATAAGGTCACAGTCCAAAATCAGTTCAATTAAGTCCCACAGTCAATCGCTTCACTGTTAAAAGCGATGTAGCCTAGTAATAGCGAAAAAATATCGCTAATTACATGTTGGTACGAATATGTCACGCAACCGTTGTAACTGAAACAGATTGATACAGTTAGAAAGTCAATGAAATGTAGTTTTTGAAACTGTTCCTATTTATTCAGCGCTTGCTAACGTCCAGGATTGGTCCCACAGTAAAGAATGAGTTATTTATCTAAACTTTTAAATGAAGCACTAGCACAGCGCCCAGTGTAATTGCTGAATTCCAGCAATCATGTCAAATTAAGAAGAATGTTTATTCTTGGAGTCCAATAGTCTCACTTATAACATTTATAAAGTCACAGTCCTAAATCAGTTTAATTAAGTCCCACAGTCAATCGTTTCACTGTTAAAAGCGATGCAACCTTGTAATATGCGAAAAATATGGCAAAATACAAGTTGGAAGGAATATGTCACGCAACCGTTGTAACTGAAACAGATTGATACAGTTAGAAAGTCAATGAAATGTAGTTTTTGAAACTGTCGCTATTTCTTCAGCGCGCGATAACGGCTAGGATTCGTCCCACGGTAAAGAATGACTTATTTATCTAATTTTTTAAATGAAGCGCTACCACAGCGACCAGTGTAATCGCTGAGTTTCGGCAATCATGTCAAATTAAGAAGAATGTTACGTCTTGGAGTCCAATTGTCTCACTTATCACACTTATAAAGTCACAGTCCAAAATCAGTTCAATTAAGTCCCACAGTCAATCGCTTCACTGTTAAAAGCGATGTAGCCTAGTAATAGCGAAAAAATATCGCTAAATACATGTTGGTACGAATATGTGACGCAACCGTTGTAACTCAAACGTTTGATACCGCTAGAAATTCAATGAAATTTAGTTCTTGAAACTATTCTTAATTATTCAGCGCGTGCTAACGGCCAAGATTAGTCCCACAGTAATTATGACTTATTTATCTAAGTTTTTAAATGAAGCGCTACCACAGCGCCCAGTGTAATCGCTGAGTTTCGGCAATCATGTCAAATTAAGAAGAATGTTATTTCTTGGAGTTCAATTGTCTCACTTATCACACTTATAAAGTTTCAGTCCAAAGTTAGTTCAATTAAGTCCCGCAGTCAATCGTTTCACTGTTAAAAGGGATGCAACCTAGTAATATTAGAAAAATATCCCTAAATACATGTTAGTACGAATATGTGACCCAAGCGTTGTAACTCAAACGGACTAACACCATTAGAAAGTCAATGAAATGTAGTTTTTTAACCTGTCGCTACTTCATCAGCGCGCGATAGCGCCTAGGATTGGTCCCACAGTAAAGAATGACTTATTTATCTAAATTTTTAAATGAAGTGCTACCACAGCGTCCGGTGTAATCGCTGAGTTGCGGCAATCATGTCAAATTAAGAAGAATGTTATTTCTTGGACTCCAATTGTCTTATTTATCACAGGTGTCAGGTCACAGTCCAAAGTTAGTTCAATTAAGTCCCACAGTCAATCGTTTCACCGTTAAAAGGGATGCAACCTAGTAATATTTAAAAAAATATCCCTAAGTACATGATGGTACGAATATGTGACCCAACCGTTGTAACTCAAACGGACTGACACCGTTAGAAGGTCAGTACAATGTAGTAATTGAACCTGTTTCTATTTCTTCAGCGCGCGCAAACGGCTACGCTTGGTCCCGCAGTAAAAAATGACTTTCTTTTCTAAATATTTACGAGAAGCGCTACCACAGCGCCCAGTGTAATCGCTGAGTTTCGGCAATCATGTCAAATTAAGAAGAATGTTATTTCTTGGAGTCCAATTGTCTCACTTATCACACTTATAAAGTTTCAGTCCAAAGTTAGTTCAATTAAGTCCCGCAGTCAATCGTTTCACTGTTAAAAGGGATGCAACCTAGTAATATTAGAAAAATATCCCTAAATACATGATGGTACGAATATGTGACCCAACCGTTGTTATTCAAACGGATTTATACAGCTAGAAAGTTAATGAAATGTAATTTTGGAAACTGTTCCTATTTATTCAGCGCGTGCTAACGGCCAAGATTGGTCCCACAGTAATTATGACTTATTTATCTACGTTTTTAAATGCAGCGCTACCACAGCGCCCAGTGTAATAGCTGAGTTTCGGCAATCATGTAAAATTAAGAAGAATGTTACTTCTTGGAGTCCAATTGTGTCACTCATCTCACTTATAAGGTCACAGTCCAAAATCAGTTCAATTAAGTCCCACAGTCAATCGCTTCACTTTTAAAAGCAATGTAACCTAATAATAGCCAAAAAATATCGCTAAATACATGTTGGTACAATTATGTGCCCAACCGTTGTAACTCAAACAGATTGATACCGCCAAGAAGTCAATGAAATGTAGTCTTTTAGAATGTCTCTATTTTTTCAGCGCTTGCTGACGGCCAGGATTGGTCCCACAGTAAAAAAAGACTTATTTATCTAAATTTTTAAAGAAAGCGCTACCACAGATCCTAATGTAATCGCTGAATTCCAGCAATCATGTCGAATTAAGAAGAATGTTATGCCTTGGAGTCCAATTGGCTCATTTATCACATTTATAAGGTCGCAGTCCAAAGTTACTTCAATTAAGTCCCAGAGTCAATTGTTTCACTGTTAAAAGCGATATAAATTAGTAATATCGGAAAAAAGTCAATAAATACATATTGGTACGAATATGTGACCCAACCGTTGTAACTCAAACGGGCTGATACCGTAAGAAATGTAGTTTTGAAACTGTCGCTATTTCTTCAGCGCGAGATAACGGCTGGGATTCGTCCCACAGTAAAAAATGACTTATTTACCTAAATATTTAAATGAAGCGCTACCACAGCGCCCAGTGTAATCGCTGAGTTCCGGCAATCACGTCAAATTAAGAAGAATGTTATTTCTTGGGGTCCAATCTGCTCACTTATCACATTCTTAAGGTCACAGTCTAGAATCAGTTCAACTAAGTCCCACAGGCAATCGTTTCACTGTTAAAAGCGATACAACCTACTAATGTCAGAAAAATATCCCTAAATACATGTGGAGACGAATATGTGACGCAACCGTTGTAACTCAAACGGACTGATACTGTTAGAAATTCATTGAAATTTCGTTTTGGAAACTGTCTCAATATCTTCAGCGCGCGATAACAGCTACGATTGGTCCTACAGTAAAAAATGACTGATTTATGTAAATTTTATAATGAAGTGCTACCACAGTGCCCAGTGTAATCGTTGTGTTCCGGTAATCATGTCAAATTAAGAAGAATATTATTTCTTGGATCCAGTTGACTCACTTATCACATTTATAACGTCACAGGCCAAACTTATTTCAATCAAGTTCCACAGGCAATCGTTTCACTGTTAAAAGTGATATAACTTAGTAATATCAGAAAAATAACACTAAATACATGTTGGTACGACTATGTGACACAACCGTTGTAACGCAAACGGATTGATACCGTTAAGAAGTCAATGAAATGTAGTCTTTTAGAATGTCTCTATTTCTTCATCGCGTGCTAACGGCCAGGATTGGTCCCACAGTAAAAAAAGACTTATTTATCTAAATTTTTAAATAAAGTGCTACCACAGAGCCTAGTGTAATTCCTGAAATCCAGCAATCATGTCAAATTAAGAAGAATGTTATTCCTTGGAGTCCAATTGGCTCATCTATCACATTTATAAGTTCACAGTCCAGAATCAGTTCAATTAAGTCCCAGAGTCAATCATTTCACTGTTAGAAGCGATATAACTTAGTAACATCCGAAAAATATCACTAAATACATGTTGGTACGAAAATGTGACGCAACCGTTGTAACTCAAACGGACTGATACTGTTAGAAATTCATTGAAATGTAGTTCTGGAAACTGTCTCAATTTCTTCAGCGCGCGATAACAGCTACGATTGGTCCTACAGTAAAAAATGACTGATTTATGTAAATTTTATAATGAAGTGCTACCACAGCGCCCAGTGTAATCGCTGAGTTCCGGCAATCATGTCAAATTAAGAAGAATGTTATTTCTTGGATCTAGTTGACTCACTTATTACATTTATAACGTCACAGGCCAAACTTATTTCAATCAAGTTCCACAAGCAATCGTTTCACTGTTAAAAGTGATATAACTTAGTAATATCAGAAAAATAACACTAAATACATGTTGGTACGACTATGTGACACAACCGTTGTAACTCAAACGGATTGATACCGCCAAGAAGTCAATGAAATGTAGTCTTTTAGAATGTCTCTATTTCTTCAGCGCGTGCTAACAGCCAGGATTGGTCCCACAGTAAAAAAAGACTTATTTATCTAAATTTTTAAATAAAGTGCTACCACAGAGCCTAGTGTAATTCCTGAAATCCAGCAATCATGTCGAATTAAGAAGAATGTTATTCCTTGGAGTCCAATTGGCTCATCTATCACATTTATAAGTTCACAGTCCAGAATCAGTTCAATTAAGTCCCACAGTTAATCGTTTCACTGTTACAAGCGATATAACTTAGTAACATCCGAAAAATTTCACTAAATACATGTTGGTACGAATATGTGACACAACCGTTGTAACTCAAACGGATTGATACCAGCAAGAAGTCAATGAAATGTAGTTTTTGAGAATCTCTCTATTTCTTCAGCGCGTGCTAACGGCCACGATTGGTCCTACAGTAAAAAAAGACTTATTTATCTAAATTTTTAAGTAAAGCGCTACCACAGAGCCTAGTGTAATTCCTGAAATCCAGCAATCATGTCGAAGTAAGAAGAATGTTATTCCTTGGAGTCCAATTGGCTCATTTATCACATTTATAATGTCACAGTCCAGAATCAGTTGAATTAAGTCGCACAGTCAGTCGTTTCACTGTTTAAAGCGATACAACTTAGTAATATCGGAAAAAAGTCACTAAATACATGTTGGTACGAATATGTGACGCAACCGTTGTAACTCAAACGGATTGACAACGTTAGAAAGTCCATGAAATGTAGTTTTTGAAACTGTCTCTATTTCTTCAGCGCAAACTAACCGCTAGGATTGGTCCCACAGTAAAAACGGACTTATTTATCTTAATTTTTTAATAAAGCGTTACAACAGCGCCCAGTGTAATCTCTAAATTCCACCAATCATGTCAAATTAAGAACACTGTTATTTCTTGTGGTCAAACTGGCTCATTTATTACATTTATAAGGTCAAAGTCCAAAATCAGTTCAATTAAGTCCCACAGTGAAACGTTTCACTGTTAAAAGCGATGCAGCCTAGTAATATCCGAACACTATCGCTAAATACATGTTGCTACGAATATGTGACGCAACCGTAGTAACTCAAACGGATTTATACCGCTGGAAAGTCAATGAAATATAGTCTTTGAAACTGTTCCTATTCATTCAGCGCGTGCTAACGGCCAGGATTGGTCCCACAGTAAAAAAAAGACTTTTTCATCTAAATTTTTATATAAAGCGCTACCACAGAGCTTAATGTAATCGCAGAATTCCAGCAATCATGTCAAATTAAAAAGAATGTTATTCCTTGGAGACAAATTGGCTCATTTATCACATTTATAATGTCACAGTCCAGAATCGGTTCAATTAAGTCCCACAGTCAATCGTTTCACTGTTAAAAGCGATACAACTTAGTAATATCGGATAAAAATCACTAAATACATGTGGGGACGGATATGTGACCCAACCGTTGTAACTCAAACGGGCTGATACCGTAAGAAATGTAGTTTTGAAACTGTCGCTATTTCTTCAGCGCGCGATAACGGCTGGGATTCGTCCAACAGTAAAAAATGACTTATTTACCTAAATATTTAAATGAAGCACTACCACAGCGCCCAGTGTAATCGCTGAGTTCCGGCAATCACGTCAAATTAAGAAGAATGTTATTTCTTGGTGTCCAATTGGCTCACTTATCACATTCTTAAGGTCACAGTCTAGAATCAGTTCAACTAAGTCCCACGGGCAATCGTTTCACTGTTAAAAGCGATACAACCTAGTAATATCAGAAAAATATCCCTGAATACATCTTGGGACGAATATGTGACGCAACCGTTGTAACTCAAACGGACTGATACTGTTAGAAATTCATTGAAATGTAGTTCTGGAAACTGTCTCAATTTCTTCAGCGCGCGATAACAGCTACGATTGGTCCTACAGTAAAAAATGACTGATTTATGTAAATTTTATAACGAAGTGCTACCACAGATACTAGTGTAATCGCTGAAATCCAGCAATCATGTCGAATTAAGAAGAATGTTATTTCTTGGAGTCCAATTGGCTCATTTATCATATTTATAAGGTCGCAGTCCAAAGTTACTTCATATTAAGACCCAGAGTTAATCGTTTCACTGTTAAAAGCGATATAACTTAGTAATATCCAAAAAATATCACTAAATACATGTTGGTACGAATATGTGACGCAACCGTTGTAACTCAAACGGATTGATACCGGCAAGAGGTCAATGAAATGTAGTTTTTAAGAATCTCTCTATTTTTGCAGCGCGTGCTAACGGCCATGATTGGTCCCACAGTAAAAAAAAGACTTATTTATCTAAATTTTTAAATAAAGCGCTACCACAGAGCCTAGTGTAATTCCTAAAATCCAGCAATCATGTCGAATTAAGAAGAATGTTATTCCTGGGAGTCCAATTTTGCTCATCTATCACATTTATAGGGTCACAGTCCAGAATCAGTTCAATTAAGTCCCACAGTCAATCGTTTCACTGTTAAAAGCGATACAACTTAGTAATATCGAAAAAAAATCACTAAATACATGTTGGTACAAATATGTGATGCAACCGTTGTAACTCAAACGGATTGACACCGTTAGGAAGTCAATGAAACGTAGTTTTAGAAACTGTCGCTATTTCTTCAGCGCGAACTAACGGCTAGGACTGGTCCCACATTAGAAAAGGACTTATTTATCTTAATTCCTAAATAAAGCGCTACCACAGCACCCAGTGTAATCGCTGAGTTCCAGCAATCATGTCAAATTAAGAACACTGTTATTTCTTGTAGTCAAACTGGCTCATTTATCACATTTATAAGGTCACAGTCCAAAATCAGTTCAGTTAAGTCCCACAGTCAATCGTTTCACTGTTAAAAGCGATACAACTTAGTAATATCGGATAAAAATCACTAAATACGTGTGGGGACGAATATGTGACCCAACCATTGTAACTCAAACGGACTGACACCGTTAGGAAGTCAATGAAACGTAGTTTTTAAAACTGTCGCTATTTCTTCAGCGCGCTATAACGGCTAGGATCGGTCCCACAGCAAAGAATGACTTATCTATCTAAATTTTTTATTGAAGCACTATCACAGCGCCCAGTGTAATCGCTGAGTTCCGGCAATCATGTCAAATTAAGAAGAATGTTATTTCTTGTAGTCCAGTTGACTCACTTATCACATTTATAAGGTCACAGTCCAAAGTTAGTTCAATCCAGTTCCACAGGCAATCGTTTCACTGTTAAAAGCGATACAACTTAGTAATATCGGAAAAAAATCACTAACTACATGTTGGTGCGAATATGTGACGCAACTGTTGTAACTCAAACGGACTGATACCGTTAGAAAGTCATTGAAATGTAGTTTTTGAAACTGTCGCTATTTCTTCAGCGCGTGATAATGGCTAGGATTGGTCCCATAGTAAAAAATTACTTATTTATCTAAATATTTAAATGAAGCGCTACAACAGCGCCCAGTGTAATCGCTGAGTTCCGGCAATCACGTCAAATTAAGAAGAATGTTATTTCTTGGGGTCCAATTGGCTCACTTATCACATTCTTAAGGTCACAGTCTAGAATCAGTTCAATTAAGTCCCACAGTCAATCGTTGCACTGTTTAAAGCGATACAACTTAGTAATATCGGAAAAAAGTCACTAAATACATGTTAGTACGAATATGTGACGCAACCGTTGTATCTCAAACGGATTAACAACGTTAGAAATTCCATGAAATGTAGTTTTTGAAACTGTGTCTATTTCTTCAGAGTGAACTAACCGCTTGGATTGGTCCCACAGTAAAAAATGACTCATTTATCTTAATTTTTAAATAAAGCGCTACCACAGCGCCCAGTGTAATCGCTGAGTTCCAGCAATCATGTCAAATTAAGAAGAATGTTGTTTCTTGGGGTCCAGTTGACTCACTTATCACATTTATAAGGTCACAGTCCAGAAACAATTCAATTAAGTCCCACAGTCAATCGTTTCACTGTTGAAAGCGATACAACTTAGTATTATCGGATAAAAATCATTAAAAACATGTGGGGACGGATATGTGACCCAATCATTGTAACTCAAACGGACTGACACCGTTAGGAAGTCAATGAAACGTAGTTTTTGAAACTGTCGCTATTTCTTCAGCGCGCGATAACGGCTAGGATCGGTCCCACAGTAGAGAATAACTTATCTATCTAAATTTTTTAATGAAGCACTATCACAGCGCCCAGTGTAATCGCTGAGTTCCGGCAATCATGTCAAATTAAGAAGAATGTTATTTGTTGGAGTCCAGTTGACTCACTTATCACATTCATAAGGTCACAGTCCAAAGTTAGTTCAATTAAGTTTCACAGGCAATCGTTTCACTGTTAAAAGCGATACAACTTAGTAATATCGGAAAAAAATCACTAACTACATGTTGGTACGAATATGTGACGCAACTGTTGTAACTCAAACGGACTGATACCATTAGAAAGTCAATGAAATGTAGTCTTTTAGAATGTCTCTATTTCTTCAGCGCGTGCTAACGGCCAGGATTGGTGCCACAGTAAAAAAAGACTTATTTATCTAAATTTTTAAAGAAAGCGCTACCACAGATCCTAGTGTAATCGCTGAGTTCCGGCAATCATGTCAAATTAAGAAGAATGTAATTTCTTGGATCCAGTTGACTCACTTATCATATTTATAAGGTCACAGGCCAAACTTATTTCAATTAAGTTCCACAGGCAATCGTTTCACTGTTAAAAGTGATATAACTTAGTAATATCCGAAAAATATCACTAAATACATGTCGGTACGAATATGTGACTCAACCGTTGTAACTCAAACGGATTGATACCGGCCAGAAGTCAATGAAATGTAGTTTTTGAGAATCTCTCTATTTCTTCAGCGCGTGCTAACGGCCAGGATTGGTCCCACAGTATAAAAAGATTTATTTATCTAAATTTTTAAATAAAATGCTACCACAGAGCCTAGTGTAATTCCTGAAATCCAGCAAACATGTCGAATTAAGAAGAATGTTATTCCTTGGAGTCCAATTGGCTCATCTATCACATTTATAAGGTCACAGTCCAGAATCAGTTCAATTAAGTCCCACACTCAATCGTTTCACTGTTAAAAGCGATACAACTTAGTAATATCGAAAAAAAATCACTAAATACATGTTGGTACGAATATGTGATGCAACCGTTGTAACTCAAACGGATTGACACCGTTAAAAAGACAATGAAATGTAATTTTTGAAACTGTCTCTACTTCATCACCGCGAACTAACGGCTAGGAATGGTCCCACATTATAAAATGACTTATTTATCTTAATTTTTTAATAAAGCGCTACCACAGAGCTTAATGTAATCGCGAAATTCCAGCAATCATGTCAAATTAAAAAGAATGTTATTCCTTGGAGACCAATTGGCTCATTTATCACATTTATAAGGTAACAGTCCAGAATCAGTTCAATTAAGTCCCACACTCAATCGTTTCACTGTTAAAAGCGATACAACTTAGTAACATCGGATAAAAATCACTAAATACATGTGGGGACGAATATGTGACCCAACCGTTGTAACTCATACGGACTGACACCGTTAGGAAGTCAATGAAACGTAGTTTTTGAAACTGTCGCTATTTCTTCAGCGCGCGATAACGGCTAGGATCGGTCGCACAGTAAAGAATGAATTATCTATCTAAATTTTTTAATGAAGCACTATCACAGCGCCCAGTGTAATCGCTGAGTTCCGGCAATCATGTCAAATTAAGAAGAATGTTATTTCTTGGAGTCCAGTTGACTCACAAATCACATTTATAAGGTCACAGTCTAAAGTTAGTTCAATTAAGTTCCACAGGCAATCGTTTCACTGTTAAAAGCGATACAACTTAGTAATATCGGAAAAAAATCACTAACTACATGTTGGTGCGAATATGTGACGCAACTGTTGTAACTCAAACGGACTGATACCGTTAGAAAGTCATTGAAATGTAGTTTTTGAAACTGTCGCTATTTCTTCAGCGCGCGATAACGGCTAGGATTGGTCCCACAGTAAAATATGACTTATTTATCTTAATTTTTAAATAAAGCGTTACCACAGCGCCCAGTGTAATCTCTAAATTCCACCAATCATGTCAAATTAAGAACACTGTTATTTCTTGTGGTCAAACTGGCTCATTTATCACATTTATACGGTCAAAGTCCAAAATCAGTTCAATTAAGTCCCACAGTGAAACGTTTCACTGTTAAAAGTGATATAACTTAGTAATATCAGAAAAATAACACTAAATACATGTTGGTACGACTATGTGACACAACTGTTGTAACTCAAACGGATTGATACCGCCAAGAAGTCAATGAAATGTAGTTTTTGAGAATCTCCCTATTTCTTCAGCGCGTGCTAACGGCCAGGACTGGTCCCACAGTATAAAAAGACTTATTTATCTAAATTTTTAAATAAAATGTTACCAGAGCCTAGTGTAATTCCTGAAATCCAGCAATCATGTCGAATTAAGAAGAATGTTATTTCTTGGAGTCCAGTTGACTCACAAATCACATTTATAAGGTCACAGTCTAAAGTTAGTTCAATTAAGTTCCACAGGCAATCGTTTCACTGTTAAAAGCGATACAACTTAGTAATATCGGAAAAAAATCACTAACTACATGTTGGTGCGAATATGTGACGCAACTGTTGTAACTCAAACGGACTGATACTGTTAGAAAGTCATTGAAATGTAGTTTTTGAAACTGTCGCTATTTTTTCAGTGCGCGATAACGGCTAGGATTGGTCCCACAGTAAAATATGACTTATTTATCTTAATTTTTAAATAAAGCGTTACCACAGCGCCCAGTGTAATCTCTAAATTCCACCAATCATGTCAAATTAAAAACACTGTTATTTCTTGTGGTCAAAATGGCTCATTTATCACATTTATATGGTCAAAGTCCAAAATCAGTTCAATTAAGTCCCACAGTGAAACGTTTCACTGTTAAAAGTGATATAACTTAGTAATATTAGAAAAATAACACTAAATACATGTTGGTACGACTATGTGACACAACTGTTGTAACTCAAACGGATTGATAGCGCCAGGAAGTCAATGAAATGTAGTTTTTGAGAATGTCTCTATTTCTTCAGCGCGTGCTAACGGCCAGGATTGGTGCCACAGTAAAAAAAGACTTATTTATCTAAATTTTTAAAGAAAGCGCTACCAGAGATCCTAGTGTAATCGCTGAGTTCCGGCAATCATGTCAAATTAAGAAGAATGTTATTTCTTGGATCCAGTTGACTCACTTATCACATTTATAAGGTCACAGGCCAAACTTATTTCAATTAAGTTCCACAGGCAATCGTTTCACTGTTAAAAGTGATATATCTTAGTAATATCCGAAAAATATCACTAAATACATGTCGGTACGAATATGTGACGCAACCGTTGTAACTCAAACGGATTGATACCGGCCAGAAGTCAATGAAATGTAGTTTTTGAGAATCTCTCTATTTCTTCAGCGCGTGCTAACGGCCATGATTGGTCCCACAGTATAAAAAGATTTATTTATCTAAATTTTTAAATAAAATGCTACCACAGAGCATAGTGTAATTCCTGAAATCCAGCAAACATGTCGAATTAAGAAGAATGTTATTCCTTGGAGTCCAATTGGCTCATCTATCACATTTATAAGGTCACAGTCCGGAATCAGTTCAATTAAGTCACACACTCAATCGTTTCACTGTTAAAAGCGATACAACTTAGTAATATCGAAAAAAAATCACTAAATACATGTTGGTACGAATATGTGATGCAACCGTTGTAACTCAAACGGATTGACACCGTTAAAAAGACAATGAAATGTAATTTTTGAAACTGTCTCTACTTCATCAGCGCGAACTAACGGCTAGGAATGGTCCCACATTATAAAATGACTTATTTATCTTAATTTTTTAATAAAGCGCTACCACAGAGATTAATGTAATCGCAAAATTCCAGCAATCATGTCAAATTAAAAAGAATGTTATTCCTTGGAGACCAATTGGCTCATTTATCACATTTATAAGGTAACAGTCCAGAATCAGTTCAATTAAGTCCCACACTCAATCGTTTCACTGTTAAAAGCGATACAACTTAGTAATATCGGATAAAAATCACTAAATACATGTGGGGACGAATATGTGACCCAACCGTTGTAACTCATACGGACTGACACCGTTAGGAAGTCAATGAAACGTAGTTTTTGAAACTGTCGCTACTTCTTCAGCGCGCGATAACGGCTAGGATGGGTCGCACAGTAAAGAATGACTTATCTATCTAAATTTTTTAATGAAGCACTATCACAGCGCCCAGTGTAATCGCTGAGTTCCGGCAATCATGTCAAATTAAGAAGAATGTTATTTCTTGGAATCCAGTTGACTCACAAATCACATTTATAAGGTCACAGTCTAAAGTTAGTTCAATTAAGTTCCACAGGCAATCGTTTCACTGTTAAAAGCGATACAACTTAGTAATATCGGAAAAAAATCACTAACTACATGTTGGTGCGAATATGTGACGCAACTGTTGTAACTCAAGCGGACTGATACCGTTAGAAAGTCATTGAAATGTAGTTTTTGAAACTGTCGCTATTTCTTCAGCGCGTGATAACGGCTAGGATTGGTCCCACAGTAAAATATGACTTATTTATCTTAATTTTTAAATAAAGCGTTACCACAGCGCCCAGTGTAATCTCTAAATTCCACCAATCATGTCAAATTAAGAACACTGTTATTTCTTGTGGTCAAACTGGCTCATTTATCACATTTATATGGTCAAAGTCCAAAATCAGTTCAATTAAGTCCCACAGTGAAACGTTTCACTGTTAAAAGTGATATAACTTAGTAATATCAGAAAAATAACACAAACTACATGTTGGTGCGAATGTGTGACGCAACTGTTGTAACTCAAACGGACTGATACCGTTAGAAAGTCATTGAAATGTAGTTTTTGAAACTGTCGCTATTTCTTCAGCGCGCGATAACGGCTAGGATTGGTCCCACAGTAAAATATGACTTATTTATCTAAATTTTTAAATAAAATGCTACCACAGAGCCTAGTGTAATTCCTGAAATCCAGCAATCATGTCGAATTAAGAAGAATGTTATTCCTTGGTGTCCAATTGGCTCATCTATCACATTTATAAGGTCAAAGTCCAAAATCAGTTCAATTAAGTCCCACAGTGAAACGTTTCACTGTTAAAAGCGATGCAGCCTAGTAAGATCCGAACACTATCCCTAAATACATGTTGGTACGAATATGTGACGCAACCGTAGTAACTCAAACGGATTTATACCGCTAGAAAGTCAATGAAATGTAGTCTTTGAAACTGTTCCTATTCATTCAGCGCGTGCTAACGGCCAGGATTGGTCCCACTGTAAAAAAAGACTTTTTCATCTAAATTTTTAAATAAAGCGCTACCACAGAGCTTAATATAATCGTGGAACTCCAGCAATCATGTCAAATTAAAAAGAATGTTATTCCTTGGAGACCAATTGGCTCATTTATCACATTTATAAGGCAACAGTCCAGAATCAGTTCAATTAAGTCCCACACACAATCGTTTCACTGTTAAAAGCGATACAACTTAGTAATATCGGATAAAAATCACTAAATACATGTTAGTACGAATATGTGACGCAACCGTTGTATCTCAAACGGACTGACACCGTTAGGAAGTCAATGAAACGTAGTTTTTGAAACTGTCGCTATTTCTTTAGCGCGCGATAATGGCTAGGATTGGTCCCACAGTAAAAAATTACTTATTTATCTAAATATTTAAATGAAGCGCTACCACAGCGCCCAGTGTAATAGCTGAGTTCCGGCAATCACGTCAAATTAAGAAGAATGTTATATCTTGGGGTCCAATTGTCTCACTTATCACATTCTTAAGGTCACAGTCTAGAATCAGTTCAATTAAGTCCCACAGTCAATCGTTGCACTGTTTAAAGCGATACAACTTAGTAATATCGGATAAAAATCATTAAATACATGTGGGGACGAATATGTGACCCAACCATTGTAACTCAAACGGACTGACACCGTTAGGAAGTCAATGAAACGTAGTTTTTGAAACTGTCGCTATTTCTTCAGCGCGCGATAACGGCTAGGATCGGTCGCACAGTAAAGAATGACTTATCTATCTAAATTTTTTAATGAAGAACTATCACAGCGGCCAGTGTAATCGCTGTGTTCCGGCAATTATGTCAAATTAAGAAGAATGTTATTTCTTGGAGTCCAGTTGACTCACAAATCACATTTATAAGGTCACAGTCTAAAGTTAGTTCAATTAAGTTTCACAGGCAATCGTTTCACTGTTAAAAGCGATACAACTTAGTAATATCGGAAAAAAATCACTAACTACATGTTGGTGCGAATATGTGACGCAACTGTTGTAACTCAAACGGACTGATACCGTTTGAAAGTCATTGAAATGTAGTTTTTGAAACTTTCGCTATTTCTTCAGCGCGCGATAATGGCTAGGATTGGTCCCACAGTAAAAAATTGCTTATTTATCTGAATATTTAAATGAAGCGCTACCACAGCGCCCAGTGTAATCGCTGAGTTCCGGCAATCACGTCAAACTAAGAAGAATGTTATTTCTTGAGGTCCAATTGGCTCACTTATCACATTCCTAAGGTCACAGTCTAGAATCAGTTCAATTAAGTCCCACAGTCAATCGTTTCACTGTTAAAAAGGATACAACTTAGTAATATCGGATAAAAATCATTAAATACATGTGGGAACGAATATGTGACCCAACCATTGTAACTCAAACGGACTGACACCGTTAGGAAGTCAATGAAACGTAGTTATTGAAACTCTCGCTATTTCTTCAGCGCGTGATAACGGCTAGGATCAGTCCCGCAGTAGAGAATGACTTATCTATCTAAATTTTTTAATGAAGCACTATCACAGCGCCCAGTGTAATCGCTGAGTTCCGGCAATCATGTCAAATTAAGAAGAATGTTATTTCTTGGAGTCCAGTTGACTCACTTATCACATTTACAAGGTCACAGTCCGAAATCAGTTCAATTAAGTCCCACAGTCAATCGTTTCACTGTTAAAAGCGATACAACTTAGTAATATCGAAAAAAAATCACTAAATACATGTTGGTACGAATATGTGATGCAACCGTTGTAACTCAAACGGATTGACAACGTTAGAAAGTCAATGAAATTTAATTTTTGAAACTGTCTCTACTTCATCAGCGCGAACTAACGGCTAGGAATGGTCCCACATTAGAAAATGACTTATTTATCCTAATTTTTTAATAAAGCGCTACCACAGCACCCAGTGTAATTGCTGAGTTCCAGCAATTATGTCAAATTAAGAACACTGTCATTTCTTGTAGTCAAACTGGCTCATTTATCACATTTATAAGGTCAAAGTCCAAAATCAGTTCAATTAAGTCCCACAGTGAAACGTTTCACTGTTAAAAGCGATGCAGCCTAGTAAGATCCGAACACTATCCCTAAATACATGTTGGTACGAATATGTGACGCAACCGTAGTAACTCAAACGGATTTATACCGCTAGAAAGTCAATGAAATGTAGTCTTTGAAACTGTTCCTATTCATTCAGCGCGTGCTAACGGCCAGGATTGGTCCCACTGTAAAAAAAGACTTTTTCATCTAAATTTTTAAATAAAGCGCTACCACAGAGCTTAATATAATCGTGGAACTCCAGCAATCATGTCAAATTAAAAAGAATGTTATTCCTTGGAGACCAATTGGCTCATTTATCACATTTATAAGGCAACAGTCCAGAATCAGTTCAATTAAGTCCCACACACAATCGTTTCACTGTTAAAAGCGATACAACTTAGTAATATCGGATAAAAATCACTAAATACATGTTAGTACGAATATGTGACGCAACCGTTGTATCTCAAACGGACTGACACCGTTAGGAAGTCAATGAAACGTAGTTTTTGAAACTGTCGCTATTTCTTTAGCGCGCGATAATGGCTAGGATTGGTCCCACAGTAAAAAATTACTTATTTATCTAAATATTTAAATGAAGCGCTACAACAGCGCCCAGTGTAATAGCTGAGTTCCGGCAATCACGTCAAATTAAGAAGAATGTTATATCTTGGGGTCCAATTGGCTCACTTATCACATTCTTAAGGTCACAGTCTAGAATCAGTTCAATTAAGTCCCACAGTCAATCGTTGCACTGTTTAAAGCGATATAACTTAGTAATATCGGATAAAAATCATTAAATACATGTGGGGACGAATATGTGACCCAACCATTGTAACTCAAACGGACTGACACCGTTAGGAAGTCAATGAAACGTAGTTTTTGAAACTGTCGCTATTTCTTCAGCGCACGATAACGGCTAGGATCGGTCGCACAGTAAAGAATGACTTATCTATCTAAATTTTTTAATGAAGAACTATCACAGCGGCCAGTGTAATCGCTGAGTTCCGGCAATCATGTCAAATTAAGAAGAATGTTATTTCTTGGAGTCCAGTTGACTCACAAATCACATTTATAAGGTCACAGTCTAAAGTTAGTTCAATTAATTTTCACAGGCAATCGTTTCATTGTTAAAAGCGATACAACTTAGTAATATCGGAAAAAAATCACTAACTACATGTTGGTGCGAATATGTGACGCAACTGTTGTAACTCAAACGGACTGATACCGTTTGAAAGTCATTGAAATGTAGTTTTTGAAACTGTCGCTATTTCTTCAGCGCGCGATAATGGCTAGGATTGGTCCCACAGTAAAAAATTGCTTATTTATCTGAATATTTAAATGAAGCGCTACCACAGCGCCCAGTGTAATCGCTGAGTTCCGGCAATCATGTCAAATTAAGAAGAATGTTATTTCTTGGAGTCCAGTTGACTCACTTATCACATTTATAAGGTCACAGTCCAAAGTTAGTTCAATTAAGTTTCACAGGCAATCGTTTCACTGTTAAAAGAGATACAACTTAGTAATATCGGAAAAAAATCACTAACTACATGTTGGTACGAATATGTGACGCAACTGTTGTAACTCAAACGGACTGATACCATTAGAAAGTCAATGAAATGTAGTCTTTTAGAATGTCTCTATTTCTTAAGCGCGTGCTAACGGCCAGGATTGGTGCCACAGTAAAGAAGACTTATTTATCTAAATTTTTAAAGAAAGCGCTACCAGAGATCCTAGTGTAATCGCTGAGTTCCGGCAATCATGTCAAATTAAGAAGAATGTTATTTCTTGGATCCAGGTGACTCACTTATCACATTTATAAGGTCACAGGCCAAACTTTTTTCAATTAAGTTCCACAGGCAATCGTTTCACTGTTAAAAGTGATATAACTTAGTAATATCGAAAAAAAATCACTAAATACATGTTGGTACGAATATGTGATGCAACCGTTGTAACTCAAACGGATTGACACCGTTAGAAAGTCAATGAAATGTAATTTTTGAAACTGTCTCTACTTCATCAGCGCGAACTAACGGCTAGGAATGGTCCCATATTAGAAAATGACTTATTTATCTTAATTTTTTAATAAAGCGCTACCACAGAGCTTAATGTAATCGCGGAATTCCAGCAATCATGTCAAATTAAAAAGAATGTTATTCCTTGGAGACCAATTGGCTCATTTATCACATTTATAAGGTAACAGTCCAGAATCAGTTCAATTAAGTCCCACACTCAATCGTTTCACTGTTAGAAGCGACACAACTTAGTAATATCGGATACAAATCACTAAATACATGTTGGGACGAATATGTGACCCAACCGTTGTAACTCAAACGGACTGACACCGTTAGGAAGTCAATGAAACGTAGTTTTTGAAACTGTCGCTATTTCTTCAGCGCGCGATAACGGCTAGGATCGGTCACACAGTAAAGAATGACTTATCTATCTAAATTTTTTAATGAAGCACTATCACAGCGCCCAGTGTAATCGCTGAGTTCCGGCAATCATGTCAAATTAAGAAGAATGTTATTTCTTGAAGTCCAGTTGACTCACAAATCACATTTATAAGGTCACAGTCTAAAGTTAGTTCAATTAAGTTCCACAGGCAATCGTTTCACTGTTAAAAGCGATACAACTTAGTAATATCGGAAAAAAATCACTAACTATATGTTGGTGCGAATATGTGACGCAACTGTTGTAACTCAAACGGACTGATACCGTTTGAAAGTCATTGAAATGTAGTTTTTGAAACTGTCGCTATTTCTTCAGCGCGCGATAATGGCTAGGATTGGTCCTACAGTAAAAAATTGCTTATTTATCTAAATATTTAAATGAAGCGCTACCACATCGCCCAGTGTAATCGCTGAGTTCCGGCAATCACGTCTAACTAAGAAGAATGTTATTTCTTGGGGTCCAATTGGCTCACTTATCACATTCCTAAGGTCACAGTCTAGAATCAGTTCAATTAAGTCCCACAGTCAATCGTTGCACTGTTTAAAGCGATACAACTTAGTAATATCGGAAAAAAGTCACTAAACACATGTTGGTACGAATATGTGACGCAACCGTTATATCTCAAACGGATTGACAACGTTAGAAATTCCATGAAATGTAGTTTTTGAAACTGTCTCTATTTCTTCAGCGCGAACTAACCGCTAGGATTGGTCCCACAGTAAAAAATGACTTATTTATCTTAATTTTTAAATAAAGCGCTACCACAGCGGCCAATGTATTCGCTGAGTTCCAGCAATCATGTCAAATTAAGAAGAATGTTATTTCTTGGGGTCCAGTTGAATCACTTATCACATATATAAGGTCACAGTCCAGGAACAATTCAATTAAGTCCCACAGTCAATCTTTTCACTGTTAGAAGGGATACAACTTAGTAATATCGGATAAAAATCATTAAATACATGTGGGGACGAATATGTGACCCAACCATTGTAACTCAAACGGACTGACACCGTTAGGAAGTCAATGAAACGTAGTTTTTGAAACTGTCGCTATTTCTTCAGCGCACGATAACGGCTAGGATCGGTCCCACAGTAGAGAATGACTTATCTGTCTAAATTTTTTTAATGAAGCACTATCACAGCGCCCAGTGTAATCGCTGAGTTCCGGCAATCATGTCAAATTAAGAAGAATGTTATTCCTTGGAGACCAAGTAGCTCATTTATCACATTTATAAGGTCACAGTCCAGAATGAGTTCAATTAAGTCCCACAGTCAATCGTTTCACTGTTAAAAGCGATACAACTTAGTAATATCGGAAAAAAATACCTAAACACATATTGGTACGAATATGTGACGCAACCGTTGTAACTCAAACGGATTGACACCGTTAGAAAGTCAATGAAATTTTGTTTTGGAAACTGTCTCTACTTCTTCAGCGCAAACTAACGGCTAGGATTGGTCCCACAGTAAAAAGTGACTTATTTATCTTAATTTTTAAATAAATCGCTACAACAGCGCCCAGTGTAATCGCTGAGTTCCAGCAATCACGTCAAATTAAGAAGAATGTTATTTCTTCGGGTCCAGTTGACTCACTTATCACATTTATAAGGTCACAGTCCAGAAACAATTCAATTAAGTCCCACAGTCAATCGTTTTACTGTTAAAAGCGATACAACTTAGTAATATCGGATAAAAATCATTAAATACATGTGGGGACGAATATGTGACCCAACCATTGTAACTCTAACGGACTGACACCGTTAGGAAGTCAATGAGACGTAGTTTTGGAAACTGTCGCTATTTCTTCACCGCGCGATAACGGCTAGGATCGCTCCCACAGTAGAAAATGACTTATTTACCTCAATTTTTAAATAAAGCGCTACCACAGCGCTCAGTGTAATCGCTGAGTTCCAGCAATCATGTCAAATTAAGAACAATGTTATTTCATGGGATCCAGTTGGCTCACTTATCACATTTATAAGGGCACAGTCCAGAATGAGTTCAATTAAGTCCCACAGTCAATCCTTTCATTGTTAAAAGCGATACAACTTAGTAATATCGGAAAAAAATATCTAAACACATGTTGGCACGAATATGTGACGCAACCGCTGTAACTGAAACGGATTGACACCGTTAGAAAGTCAATCGAATGTAGTCTTTTAGAATGTCTCTATTTCTTCAACGCGTGCTAACGGCCAGGATTGGTGCCACAGTAAAAAAAGACTTATTTATATAAATTCTTATAGAAAGCGCTACCAGAGATCCTAGTGTAATCGCTGAGTTCCGGCAATCATGTCAAATTAAGAAGAATGTTATTTCTTGGATCCAGTTGACTCACTTATCACATTTATAAGGTCACAGGCCAAACTTATTTCAATTAAGTTCCACAGGCAATCGTTTCACTGTTAAAAGCGATTTAACTTAGTATTATCCGAAAAATATCACTAAATACATGTTGGTACGAATATGTGACGCAACCGTTGTAACTCAAACGGATTGATACCGGCAAGAAGTCAATGAAATGTAGTTTTTGAGAATCTCTCTATTTCTTTAGCGCATGCTAACGGCCAGGATTGGTCCCACAGTATAAAAAGACTTATATATCTAAATTTTTAAATAAAGTGCTACCATAGAGCCTAGTGTAATTCCTGAAATCCATCAATCATGTCGAATTAAGAAGAATGTTATTCCTTGGGTTCCAGTTGGCTCACTTATCACATTGATAAGGTCACAGTCCAGAATGAGTTCAATTAAGTCCCACAGTCAATCGTTTCACTGTTAAAAGCGATACAACTTAGTAATATCGGAAAAAATACCTAAACACATATTGGTACGAATATGTGATGCAACCGTTGTAACTCAAACGGATTGACACCGTTAGAAAGTCAATGAAATTTCGTTTTGGAAACTGTCTCTACTTCTGCAGCGCAAACTAACGGCTAGGATTGGTCCCACAGTAAAGAGTGACTTATTTATCTTAATTTTTAAATAAATCGCTACAACAGCGCCCAGTGTAATCGCTGAGTTCCAGCAATTAGGTCAAGTTAAGCACAACGTTATTTCTTGTAGTCAAACTGGCATACTTATCACATTTATAAGGTCAAAGTCCACAATCAGTTCAATAAAGTCCCACAGTCAAACGTTTCACTGTTAAAAGCGATGCAACCTAGTAATATCCGAACACTATCGCTAAATACATGTTGGTACGAAAATGTGACGCAACTGTTGTAACTCACACGGACTGATACCGTTAGAAAGTCAATGAAATGTAGTCTTTTAGAATGTCTCTATTTCTTCATCGCGTGCTAACGGCCAGGATTGGTGCCACAGTAAAAAAGGACTTATTTATCTATATTTTTAAAGAAAGCGTTTACCAGAGATCCTAGTGTAATCGCTGAGTTCCGGCAATCATGTCAAATTAGGAAGAATGTTATTTCTTGGATCCAGTTGACTCACTTATCACATTTATAAGGTCACAGGCCAAACTTATTTCAATTAAGTTCCACAGGCAATCGTTTCACTGTTAAAAGCGATGCAACCTAGTAATATCAGAAAAATATAGCTAAATACATGTTGGTACGAATATGTGACGCAACCGTTGTAACTCAAACGGATTGATACCGCTAGAAAGTCAATGAAATTTAGTTTTTGAAACAGTCTCTATTTCTTCAGCGCGAACTAACGGCTAGGATTGGTCCCACAGTAAAAAATAACGTATTTATCTTAGTTTTTAAATAAAGCGCTACCACAGCGCCCAGTGTAATCGCTGAGTTCCAGCAATCATGTCAAATTAAGAAGAATGTTATTTCTTGGGGTCCAGTTGACTCACCTATCACATTTATAAGGTCACAGTCCAGAAACAATTCAATTAAGTCCCACAGTCAATCGTTTCACTGTTAAAAGCGATACAACTTAGTAATATCGGATAAAAATCATTAAATACATGTGGGGACGAATATGTGACCCAACCATTGTAACTCAAACGGACTGACACCGTTAGGAAGTCAATGAAATGTAGTTTTGGAAACTTTCGCTATTCTTCAGCGCGAACTAACGGCTAGGATTGGTCCCACAGTAAAAAATAACGTATTTATCTTAATTTTTAAATAAAGCGGCTACCACAGCGCCCAGTGTAATCGCTGAGTTCCGGCAATCACGTCAAACTAAGAAGAATATTATTTCTTGGGGTCCAATTGGCTCACTTATCACATTCTTAAGTTCACAGTCTAGAATCAGTTTAATTAAGACCCACAGTCAATCGTTTCACTGTTGAAAGCGATACAACTTAGTATTATCGGATAAAAATCATTAAATACATGTGGGAACGAATATGTGACCCAACCATTGTAACTCAAACGGACTGACACCGTTAGGAAGTCAATGAAACGTAGTTTTGGAAACTGTCGCTATTTCTTCAGCGCGCAATAACGGCTAGGATCGGTCCCACAGTAGAGAATGACTTATTTATCTCAATTTTTAAATCAAGCGCTACCACAGCGCTCAGTGTAATCGCTGAGTTCCAGCAATCATGTCAAATTAAGAACAATGTTATTTCTTGGGTTTCGGTTGGCTCACTTATCACATTTATAAGGTCACAGTCCAGAATGAGTTCAATTAAGTCCCACAGTCAATAGTTTCACTGTTAAAAGCGATACAACTTAGTAATATCGGAATTAAATCACTAAATACATGTTGGTACGAATATGTGACGCAACCGTTGTAACTCAAACGCATTGACACTGTTAGAAAGTCAATGAAATGTAGTTTTTGAAACTGTCTCTATTTCTTCAGTGCGCGATAACGGCTACGATTGTTTCCACAGTAAAAATGACTTATTTATCTTAACTTTTAAATAAAGCGCTACCACAGCGCCCAGTGTAATCGCTGAGTTCCAGCAATCATGTCAAATCAAGAAGAATGTTATTTCTTTTAGTCAAAATGGCTCATTTATCACATTTATAAGGTCAAAGTCCAAAATCAGTTCAATTAAGTCCCACAGTCAATCGTTTCACTGTTAAAAGCGATGCAACCTAGTAATATGAGAAAAACATGGCTAAATACATGTTAGTACGAATATGTGACCCAACCGTTGTAACTCAAACGGACTGATACCGTTAGAAAATCAATGAAATGTGGTTTTTGAAACTGTCGCTATTTCTTCAGCGCGCGATAACGGCTAGGATTCGTCCCACTGTAAAGAATGACTTATTTATCTAAATTTTTAAATGAAGCGCTACCACAGCGCCCAGTGCAATCACTGAGTTCCGGCAAACACGTCAAATTATGAAGAATGTTATTTCTTGGGGTCCAGTTGGCTCACTTATCACATTTATAAGGTCACAGTCCAGAATGAGTTCAATTAAGTCTCACAGTCAATCGTTTCATTGTTAAAAGCGATACAACTTAGTAATATGGGAAAAAATATCTAAACACATGTTGGCACGCATATGTGACGCAACCGCTGTAACTCAAACGGATTTATGCCGCTAGAAAGTCCATGAAATGTAGTTTTGGAAACTGTTCCTATTTATTCAGCGCGTGCTAACAGCCAGGATTGGTCCCACAGTAAGAAATGACTTATTTATCAAAATTTTTAAATGAAGCGCTATCACAGCGCCCAGTGCAATCACTGAGTTCCGGCAATCACGTCAAATTAAGAAGAATGTTATTTCTTAGGGTCCAATTGTCTCATTTATCACATTTATCAGATCACAGTCCAAAGTTAGTTCATTAAGTCCCACAGTCAATCGTTTCACTGTTAAAAGCGATGCAACATAGTAATATGAGAAAAATATGGCTAAACACATGTTAGTACGATTATGTGACCCAACCGTTGTAACTCAAACGGACTGATACCGTTAGAAAATCAATGAAATGTGGTTTTTGAAACTGTCGCTATCACTTCAGCGCGCGATAACGGCTAGGATTCGTCCCACGGTGAAGAATGACTTATTTATATATATTTTTAAATGAAGCGCTACCACAGCGCCCAGTGCAATCACTGAGTTCCGGCAATAACGTCAAATGAAGAAGAATGTTTTTTCTTGGGGTCCAATTGTCTCATTTATCACATTTATCAGGTCACAGTCCAAAGTTAGTTCATTAAGTTCCACAGTCAATCGCTTCACTGTTAAAAGCGATGCAACCTAGTAATATGTGAAAAGTATGGCTAAATACATGTTAGTACGAATATGTGACCCAACCGTTGTAACTCAAACGGACTGATACCGTTAGAAAATCAATGAAATGTGGTTTTTGAAACTGTCCTTATTTCTTCAGCGCGCGATAACGGCTAGGATTCGTCCCACTGTAAAGAATGACTTATTTATCTAAATTTTTAAATGAAGCGCTACCACAGCGCCCAGTGCAATCACTGAGTTCCGGCAAACACGTCAAATTATGAAGAATGTTATTTCTTGGGGTCCAGTTGGCTCACTTATCACATTTATAAGGTCACAGTCCAGAATGAGTTCAATTAAGTCCCACAGTCAATCGTTTCATTGTTATAAGCGATACAACTTAGTAATATGGGAAAAAAATATCTAAACACATGTTGGCACGCATATGTGACGCAACCGCTGTAACTTAAACGGATTTATGCCGCTAGAAAGTCCATGAAATGTAGTTTTGGAAACTGTTCCTATTTATTCAGCGCGTGCTAACGGCCAGGATTGGTCCCACAGTAAGAAATGACTTATTTATCAAAATTTTTAAATGAAGCGCTATCAAAGCGCCCAGTGCAATCACTGAGTTCCGGCAATCACGTCAAATTAAGAAGAATGTGATTTCTTAGGGTCCAATTGTCTCATTTATCACATTTATAAGATCACAGTCCAAAGTTAGTTCATTAAGTGACGCAACCGTTGTAACTCAAACGGATTTATACCGCTAGAAAGTCAACCAAATGTAGTTTTGGAAACTGTTCCTATTCATTCAGCGCGTGCTAACGGCCAGGATTGGTCCCACAGTAAAAAATGACTTTCTTTTCTTAATTTTTAAATGAAGCGCTACCACAACAACCAGTGTAATCGCTGAGTTTCCGCAATCATGTCAAATTAAGCATAACTTTATTTCTTGTAGTCAAACTGGCATACTTATCACATTTATAAGGTCAAAGTCCACAATCAGTTCAATAAAGTCCCACAGTCAAACGTTTCACTTTTAAAAGCGATGCAACCTAGTGATATCCGAACACTATCGCTAAATACATGTTGGTACGAATATGTGACGCAACCGTTGTAACTCAAACGGATTTATACCGCTAGAAAGTCAATGAAATGTAGTTTTGGAAACTGTTCCTATTTATTCAGCGCGTGCTAACGGCCAGGATTGGTCCCACAGTAAGAAATGACTTATTTATCTAAATTTTTAAATGAAGCACTACCACAGCGTCCAGTGTAATCGGTGAATCCCAGCAATCGTGTCAAATTAAGAAGAATGTTATTTCTTGGAGTCCAATTGTCTCACTTTTAACATTTATAAAGTCACAGTCCGGAATCAGTTCAATTAAGTCCCACAGTCAATCGTTTCACTGTTAAAAGCGATGCAACCTAGTAATATGAGAAAAATATGGCTAAATACATGTTAGTACGAATATGTGACCCGACCGTTGTAACACAAACGGACTGATACCGTTAGAAAATCAATGAAATGTGGTTTTTGAAACTGTCGCTATTTCTTCAGCGCGCAATAACGGCTAGGATTCGTCCCACTGTAAAGAATAACTTATTTATCTAAATTTTTAAATGAAGCGCTACCACAGCGCCCAGTGCAATCACTGAGTTCCGGCAAACACGTCAAATTATGAAGAATGTTATTTCTTGGGGTGCAATTGTCTCATTTATCACATTTATCAGGTCACAGTCCAAAGTTAGTTCATTACGTCCCACAGCCAATCGTTTCACTGTTAAAAGCGATGCAACCTAGTAATATCAGAAAAATATCGCTAAATACATGTTGGTACGAATATGTGACGCAACCCTTGTAACTCAAACGGATTGATACCGCTAGAAAGTCCATGAAATGTAGTTGTGGAAACTGTTCCTATTTATTCAGCGCGTGCTAACGGCCAGGATTGGTCCCACAGTAAGAAATGACTTATTTATCTAAATTTTTAAATGAAGCGCTACCACAGCGCCCAGTGTAATCGGTGAATTCCAGCAATCATGTCAAATTAAGAAGAATGTTATTTCTTGGAGTCCAATTGTCTCACTTTTAACATTTATAAAGTCACAGTCCGGAATCAGTTCAATTAAGTCCCACAGTCAATCGTTTCACTGTTAAAAGCGATGCAACATAGTAATATGAGAAAAATATGGCTAAACACATGTTAGTACGATTATGTGACCCAACCGTTGTAACTCAAACGGACTGATACCGTTAGAAAATCAATGAAATGTGGTTTTTGAAACTGTCGCTATCTCTTCAGCGCGCGATAACGGCTAGGATTCGTCCCACGGTGAAGAATGACTTATTTATCTATATTTTTAAATGAAGCGCTACCACAGCGCCCAGTGCAATCACTGAGTTCCGGCAATCACGTCAAATTAAGAAAAATGTTATTCCTTGGGGTCCAATTGTCTCATTTATTACATTTATCAGGTCACAGCTCACAGTTAGTTCATTAAGTCCCACAGTCAATCATTTCACTGTTAAAAGCGATGCAACCTAGTAATATCCGAACACTATCGCTAAATACATGTTGGTACGAATATGTGACGCAACCGTTGTAACTCAAACGGATTTATTCCGCTAGAAAGTCAATGAAATGTGGTTTTGGAAACTGTTCCTATTTAATCAGCGCGTGCTAACGGCCAGGATTGGTCCCACAGTAAGAAATGACTTATTTATCTAAATTTTTAAATGAAGCGCTACCACAGCGCCCAGTGCAATCACTGAGTTCCGGCAATAACTTCAAATGAAGAAGAATGTTATTTCTTGGGGTCCAATTGTCTCATTTATCACATTTATCAGGTCACAGTCCAAAGTTAGTTCATTAAGTTCCACAGTCAATCGCTTCACTGTTAAAAGCGATGCAACCTAGTAATATGAGAAAAATATGGCTAAATAGATGTTGGTACGAATATGTGACGCAACCCTTGTAACTCAAACGGATTGATACCGCTAGAAAGTTAATGAAATGTAGTTTTGGAAACTGTCTCTACTTCTTCGACGCGAACTAACGGCTAGGATTGGTTCCACAGTAAAAAATGACTTATTTATCTTAATTTCTAAATAAAGCTCTACAACAGCGCCCAGTGTAATCGCTGAGTTCCAGCAATCATGTCAGGTTAAGAACAACGTTATTTCTTGTAGTCAAACTGGCTTATTCATCACATTTATAAGGTCAAAGTCCACAATCAGTTCAATTAAGTCCCACAGTCAAACGTTTCACTGTTAAAAGCGATGCAACCTAGTAATATCAGAAAAATATCGCTAAATACATGTTGGTACGAATATGTGACGCAACCCTTGTAACTCAAACGGATTGATACCGCTAGAAAGTCAATGAAATGTAGTTTTTGAAACAGTCTCTATTTCTTCAGCGCGAACTAACGGCTAGGATTGGTCCCACAGTAAAAAATAACTTATTTATCTTAATTTCTAAATAAAGCGCTACCACAGCGCCCAGTGCAATCACTGAGTTCCGGCAATCACGTCAAATTAGGAAAAATGTTATTCCTTGGGGTCCAATTGTCTCATTTATTACATTTATCAGGTCACAGCCCACAGTTAGTTCATTAAGTCCCAGAGTCAATCGTTTCACTGTTAAAAGCGATGCAACCTAGTAATATCAGAAAAATATCGCTAAATACATGTTGGTACGAATATGTGACGCAACCGTTGTAACTCAATCGGATTGATACCGCTAGAAATTCAATGAAATGTAGTTTTTGAAACAGTCTCTATTTCTTCAGCGCGAACTAACGGCTAGGATTGGTCCCACAGTAAAAAATAACGTATTTATCTTAATTTTTAAATGAAGCGCTACCACAGCGCCCAGTGCAATCACTGAGTTCCGGCAATCACGTCAAATTAAGAAAAATGTTATTCCTTGGGGTCCAATTGTCTCATTTATTACATTTATCAGGTCACAGTCCAGAATGAGTTCAATTAAGTCCCACAGTCAATCGTTTCATTGTTAAAAGCGATTCAACTTAGTAATATCGGAAAAAAATATGTAAACACATGTTGGCACGAATATGTGACGCGACCGCTGTAACTGAAACGGATTGACACCGTTACAAAGTCAATGAAATGTAGTTTTGGAAACTGTCTCTACTTCTTCAACGCGAACTAACGGCTAGGATTGGTCCCACAGTAAAAAATGACTGATTTATCTTAATTTTTAAATAAAGCTCTACAACAGCGCCCAGTGTAATCGCTGAGTTCCAGCAATCATGTCAGGTTAAGAACAACGTTATTTCTTGTAGTCAAACTGGCTTATTTATCACATTTTTAAGGTCAAAGTCCACAATCTGTTCAATTAAGTCCCACATTCAAACGTTTCACTGTTAAAATCGATGCAACCTAGTAATATCCAAACACTATCGCTAAATACATGTTGGTACGAATATGTGACGCAACTGTTGTAACTCAAACGGACTGATACCCTTAGAAAATCAATGAAATGTGGTTTTTGAAACTGTCGCTATCTCTTCAGCGCGCGATAACGGCTAGGATTCGTCCCACGGTAAAGAATGACTTATTTATCTATATTTTTAAATGAAGCGCTACCACAGCACCCAGTGTAATCGCTGAGTTTCGGCAATCATGTCAAATTAAGAAGAATGTTAATTCTTGGAGTCCAATTGTCTCATTTATCACACTTATAAGGTCACAGTCCAGAATGAGTTCAATTAAGTCCCACAGTCAATCGTTTCACTGTTAAAAGCGATACAACTTAGTAATATCGGAAAAAAGTATCTAAACACATGTTGGCACGAATATGTGACGCAACCGCTGTAACTCAAACGGATTTATGCCGCTAGAAAGTCAATGAAATGTAGTTTTGGAAACTGTTCCTATTTATTCAGCGCGTCCTAACGGCCAGGATTGGTCCCACAGTAAGAAATGACTTATTTATCTAAATTTTTAAATGAAGCGCTATCACAGCTCCCAGTGCAATCACTGAGTTCCGGCAATCACGTCAAATTAAGACGAATGTTATTTCTTGGGGTCCAATTGTCTCATTTATCACATTTATCAGATCACAGTCCAAAGTTAGTTCATTAAGTCCCACAGTCAATCGTTTCACTATTGAAAGCGATGCAACCTAGTAATATGAGAAAAATATGGCTAAATACATGTTAGTACGAATATGTGACCCAACCGTTGTAACTCAAACGGACTGATACCGTTAGAAAATCAATGAAATGTGGTTTTTGAAACTGTCGCTATTTCTTCAGCGCGCGATTACGGCTAGGATTCGTCCCACTGTAAAGAATGACTTATTTATCTAAATTTTTAAATGAAGCGCTACCACAGCGCCCAGTGCAATCACTGAGTTCCGGCACACACGTCAAATTATGAAGAATGTTATTTCTTGGGGTGCAATTGTCTCATTTATGACATTTATCAGGTCACAGTCCAAAGTTAGTTCATTACGTCCCACAGCCAATCGTTTCACTGTTAAAAGCGATGCAACCTAGTAATATCAGAAAAATATCGCTAAATACATGTTGGTACGAATATGTGACGCAACCCTTGTAACTTAAACGGATTGATACCGCTAGAAAGTCAATGAAATGTAGTTTTTGAAACAGTCTCTATTTCTTCAGCGCGAACTAACGGCTAGGATTGGTCCCACAGTAAAAAATAACTTATTTATCTTAATTTTTAAATAAAGCGCTACCACAGCGCCCAGTGCAATCACGGAGTTCCGGCAATCACGTCAAATTAAGAAAAATGTTATTCCTTGGGGTCCAATTGTCTCATTTATTACATTTATCAGGTCACAGCCCACAGTTAGTTCATTAAGTCCCACAGTCAATCGTTTCACTGTTAAAAGCAATGCAACCTAGTAATATCAGAAAAATATCGCTAAATACATGTTGGTACGAATATGTGACGCAACCGTTGTAACTCAATCGGATTGATACCGCTAGAAATTCAATGAAATGTAGTTTTTGAAACAGTCTCTATTTCTTCAGCGCGAACTAACGGCCAGGATTCGTCCCACAGTAAAAAATAACGTATTTATCTTAATTTTTAAATGAAGCGCTACCACAGCGCCAAGTGCAATCACTGAGTTCCGGCAATCACGTCAAATTAAGAAAAATGTTATTCCTTGGGGTTCAATTGTCTCATTTATTACATTTATCAGGTCACAGTCCAGAATGAGTTCAATTAAGTCCCACAGTCAATCGTTTCATTGTTAAAAGCGATACAACTTAGTAATCTCGGAAAAAAATATGTAAACACATGTTGGCACGAATATGTGACGCAACTGCTGTAACTGAAACGGATTGACACCGTTACAAAGTCAATGAAATGTAGTTTTGGAAACTGTCTCAACTTCTTCAACGCGAACTAACGGCTAGGATTGGTCCCACAGTAAAAAATGACTTATTTATCTTAATTTTTAAATAAAGCTCTACAACAGCGCCCAGTGTAATCGCTGAGTTCCAGCAATCATGTCAGGTTAAGAACAACGTTATTTCTTGTAGTCAAACTGGCTTATTCATCACATTTATAAGGTCAAAGTCCACAATCAGTTCAATTAAGTCCCACAGTGAAACGTTTCAATGTTAAAAGCGATGCAACCTAGTGATATCCGAACACGATCGCTAAATACATGTTGGTACGAATATGTGACGCAACCGTTGTATCTCAAACGGATTTATACCGCTAGAAAGTCAACCAAATGTAGTTTTGGAAACTGTTCCTATTCATTCAGCGCGTGCTAACGGCCAGGATTGGTCCCACAGTAAAAAATGACTTTCTTTTCTTAATTTTTAAATGAAGCGCTACCATAGCACCCAGTGTAATCGCTGAGTTTCGGCAATCATGTCAAATTAAGAAGAATGTTACTTCTTGGAGTCCAATTGTCTCACTTATCACACTTATAAGGTCACAGTCCAAAATCGGTTCAATTAAGTCCCACAGTCAATCGTTTCACTGTTAAAAGCGATACAACTTAGTAATATCGGAAAAAAGTATCTAAACACATGTTGGCACGAATATGTGACGCAACCGCTGTAACTCAAACGGATTTATGCCGCTAGAAAGTCAATGAAATGTAGTTTTTGAAACTGTCGCTATTTCTTCAGCGCGCGATAACGGCTAGGATTCGTCCCACTGTAAAGAATGACTTATTTATCTAAATTTTTAAATGAAGCGCTACCACAGCGCCCAGTGCAATCACTGAGTTCCGGAAATCACGTCAAATTAAGAAAAATGTTATTCCTTGGGGTCCAATTGTCTCATTTATTACATTTATCAGGTCACAGTCCAGAATGAGTTCAATTAAGTCCCACAGTCAATCGTTTCACTGTTAAAAGCGATGCAACCTAGTAATATCAGAAAAATATCGCTAAATACATGTTGGTACGAATATGTGACGCAACCGTTGTAACTCAATCGGATTGATACCGCTAGAAATTCAATGAAATGTAGTTTTTGAAACAGTCTCTATTTCTTCAGCGCGAACTAACGGCCAGGATTGGTCCCACAGTAAAAAATAACGTATTTATCTTAATTTTTAAATAAAGCTCTACAACAGCGCCCAGTGTAATCGCTGAGTTCCAGCAATCATGTCAGGTTAAGAACAACGTTTTTTCTTGTAGTCAAACTGGCTTATTCATCACATTTATAAGGTCAAAGTCCACAATCAGTTCAATTAAGTCCCACAGTGAAACGTTTCACTGTTAAAAGCGATGCAACCTAGTAATATCCGAACACGATCGCTAAATACATGTTGGTACGAATATGTGACGCAACCGTTGTAACTCAAACGGATTTATACCGCTAGAAAGTCAACCAAATGTAGTTTTGGAAACTGTTCCTATTCATTCAGCGCGTGCTAACGGCCAGGATTGGTCCCACAGTAAAAAATGACTTTCTTTTCTTAATTTTTAAATGAAGCGCTACCACAGCACCCAGTGTAATCGCTGAGTTTCGGCAATCATGTCAAATTAAGCACAACTTTATTTCTTGTAGTCAAACTGGCATACTTATCACATTTATAAGGTCAAAGTCCACAATCAGTTCAATAAAGTCCCACAGTCAAACGTTTCACTGTTAAAAGCGATGCAACCTAGTGATATCCGAACACTATCGCTAAATACATGTTGGTACGAATATGTGACGCAACCGTTGTAACTCAAACGGATTTATACCGCTAGAAAGTCAATGAAATGTAGTTTTGGAAACTGTTCCTATTTATTCAGCGCGTGCTAACGGCCAGGATTGGTCCCACAGTAAGAAATGACTTATTTATCTAAATTTTTAAATGAAGCGCTACCACAGCGCCCAGTGTAATCGGTGAATTCCAGCAATCATGTCAAATTAAGAAGAATGTTATTTCTTGGAGTCCAATTGTCTCCCTTTTAACATTTATAAAGTCACAGTCCGGAATCAGTTCAATTAAGTCTCACAGTCAATCGTTTCACTGTTAAAAGCGATGCAACCTAGTAATATGAGAAAAATATGGCTAAATACATGTTAGTACGAATATGTGACCCAACCGTTGTAACTCAAACGGACTGATACCGTTAGAAAATCAATGAAATGTGGTTTTTGAAACTGTCGCTATTTCTTCAGCGCGCGATAAGGGCTAGGATTCGTCCCACTGTAAAGAATAACTTATTTATCTAAATTTTTAAATGAAGCGCTACCACAGCGCCCAGTGCAATCACTGAGTTCCGGCAAACACGTCAAATTCTGAAGAATGTTATTTCTTGGGGTGCAATTGTCCCATTTATCACATTTATCAGGTCACAGTTCAAAGTTAGTTCATTACGTCCCACAGCCAATCGTTTCACTGTTAAAAGCGATGCAACCTAGTAATATCAGAAAAATATCGCTAAATACATGTTGGTACGAATATGTGACGCAACCCTTGTAACTCAAACGGATTGATACCGCTAGAAAGTCAATGAAATGTAGTTTTTGAAACAGTCTCTATTTCTTCAGCGCGAACTAACGGCTAGGATTGGTCCCACAGTAAAAAAAAACTTATTTATCTTAATTTCTAAATAAAGCGCTACCACAGCGCCCAGTGCAATCACTGAGTTCCGGCAATCACGTCAAATTAAGAAAAATGTTATTCCTTGGGGCCCAATTGTCTCATTTATTACATTTATCAGGTCACAGCCCACAGTTACTTCATTAAGTCCCACAGTCAATCGTTTCACTGTTAAAAGCGATGCAACCTAGTAATATCTGAAAAATATCGCTAAATACATGTTGGTACGAATATGTGACGCAACCGTTGTAACTCAATCGGATTGATACCGCTAGAAATTCAATGAAATGTAGTTTTTGAAACAGTCTCTATTTCTTCAGCGCGAACTAACGGCTAGGATTGGTCCCACAGTAAAAAATAACGTATTTATCTTAATTTTTAAATGAAGCGCTACCACAGCGCCCAGTGCAATCACTGAGTTCCGGCAATCACGTCAAATTAAGAAAAATGTTATTCCTTGGGGTCCAATTGTCTCATTCATTACATTTATCAGGTCACAGTCCAGAATGAGTTTAATTAAGTCCCACAGTCAATCGTTTCATTGTTAAAAGCGATTCAACTTAGTAATATCGGAAAAAAATATGTAAACACATGTTGGAACTAATATGTGACGCGACCGCTGTAACTGAAACGGATTGACACCGTTACAAAGTCAATGAAATGTAGTTTTGAAAACTGTCTCTACTTCTTCAACGCGAACTAACGGCTAGGATTGGTCCCACAGTAAAAAATGACTGATTTATCTTAATTTTTAAATAAAGCTCTACAACAGCGCCCAGTGTAATCGGTGAATTCCAGCAATCATGTCAAATTAAGAAGAATGTTATTTCTTGGAGTCCAATTGTCTCCCTTTTAACATTTATAAAGTCACAGTCCGGAATCAGTTCAATTAAGTCTCACAGTCAATCGTTTCACTGTTAAAAGCGATGCAACCTAGTAATATGAGAAAAATATGGCTAAATACATGTTAGTACGAATATGTGACCCAACCGTTGTAACTCAAACGGACTGATACCGTTAGAAAATCAATGAAATGTGGTTTTTGAAACTGTCGCTATTTCTTCAGCGCGCGATAAGGGCTAGGATTCGTCCCACTGTAAAGAATAACTTATTTATCTAAATTTTTAAATGAAGCGCTACCACAGCGCCCAGTGCAATCACTGAGTTCCGGCAAACACGTCAAATTCTGAAGAATGTTATTTCTTGGGGTGCAATTGTCCCATTTATCACATTTATCAGGTCACAGTTCAAAGTTAGTTCATTACGTCCCACAGCCAATCGTTTCACTGTTAAAAGCGATGCAACCTAGTAATATCAGAAAAATATCGCTAAATACATGTTGGTACGAATATGTGACGCAACCCTTGTAACTCAAACGGATTGATACCGCTAGAAAGTCAATGAAATGTAGTTTTTGAAACAGTCTCTATTTCTTCAGCGCGAACTAACGGCTAGGATTGGTCCCACAGTAAAAAAAAACTTATTTATCTTAATTTCTAAATAAAGCGCTACCACAGCGCCCAGTGCAATCACTGAGTTCCGGCAATCACGTCAAATTAAGAAAAATGTTATTCCTTGGGGCCCAATTGTCTCATTTATTACATTTATCAGGTCACAGCCCACAGTTAGTTCATTAAGTCCCACAGTCAATCGTTTCACTGTTAAAAGCGATGCAACCTAGTAATATCAGAAAAATATCGCTAAATACATGTTGGTACGAATATGTGACGCAACCGTTGTAACTCAATCGGATTGATACCGCTAGAAATTCAATGAAATGTAGTTTTTGAAACAGTCTCTATTTCTTCAGCGCGAACTAACGGCTAGGATTGGTCCCACAGTAAAAAATAACGTATTTATCTTAATTTTTAAATGAAGCGCTACCACAGCGCCCAGTGCAATCACTGAGTTCCGGCAATCACGTCAAATTAAGAAAAATGTTATTCCTTGGGGTCCAATTGTCTCATTCATTACATTTATCAGGTCACAGTCCAGAATGAGTTCAATTAAGTCCCACAGTCAATCGTTTCATTGTTAAAAGCGATTCAACTTAGTAATATCGGAAAAAAATATGTAAACACATGTTGGAACTAATATGTGACGCGACCGCTGTAACTGAAACGGATTGACACCGTTACAAAGTCAATGAAATGTAGTTTTGAAAACTGTCTCTACTTCTTCAACGCGAACTAACGGCTAGGATTGGTCCCACAGTAAAAAATGACTGATTTATCTTAATTTTTAAATAAAGCTCTACAACAGCGCCCAGTGTAATCGCTGAGTTCCAGCAATCATGTCAGGTTAAGAACAACGTTATTTCTTGTAGTCAAACTGGCTTATTTATCACATTTTTAAGGTCAAAGTCCACAATCTGTTCAATTAAGTCCCACATCCAAACGTTTCACTGTTAAAATCGATGCAACCTAGTAATATCCAAACACTATCGCTAAATACATGTTGGTACGAATATGTGACGCAACTGTTGTAACTCAAACGGACTGATACCGTTAGAAAATCAATGAAATGTGGTTTTTGAAACTGTCGCTATCTCTTCAGCGCGCGATAACGGCTAGGATTCGTCCCACGATAAAGAATGACTTATTTATCTATATTTTTAAATGAAGCGCTACCACAGCACCCAGTGTAATCGCTGAGTTTCGGCAATCATGTCAAATTAAGAAGAATGTTAATTCTTGGAGTCCAATTGTCTCATTTATCACACTTATAAGGTCACAGTCCAGAATGAGTTCAATTAAGTCCCACAGTCAATCGTTTCACTGTTAAAAGCGATACAACTTAGTAATATCGGAAAAAAGTATCTAAACACATGTTGGCACGAATATGTGACGCAACCGTTGTAACTCAATCGGATCGATACCGCTAGAAATTCAATGAAATGTAGTTTTTGAAACAGTCTCTATTTCTTCAGCGCGAACAAACGGCCAGGATTCGTCCCACAGTAAAAAATAACGTTTTTATCTTAATTTTTAAATGAAGCGCTACCACAGCGCCCAGTGCAATCACTGAGTTCCGGCAATCACGTCAAATTAAGAAAAATGTTATTCCTTGGGGTCCAATTGTCTCATTTATTACATTTATCAGGTCACAGTCCAGAATGAGTTCAATTAAGTCCCACAGTCAATCGTTTCATTGTTAAAAGCGATACAACTTAGTAATCTCGGAAAAAAATATGTAAACACATGTTGGCACGAATATGTGACGCAACCGCTGTAACTGAAACGGATTGACACCGTTACAAAGTCAATGAAATGTAGTTTTGGAAACTGTCTCAACTTCTTCAACGCGAACTAACGGCTAGGATTGGTCCCACAGTAAAAAATGACTTATTTATCTTAATTTTTAAATAAAGCTCTACAACAGCGCCCAGTGTAATCGCTGAGTTCCAGCAATCATGTCAGGTTAAGAACAACGTTATTTCTTGTAGTCAAACTGGCTTATTCATCACATTTATAAGGTCAAAGTCCACAATCAGTTCAATTAAGTCCCACAGTGAAACGTTTCACTGTTAAAAGCGATGCAATCTAGTAATATCCGAACACGATCGCTAAATACATGTTGGTACGAATATGTGACGCAACCGTTGTATCTCAAACGGATTTATACCGCTAGAAAGTCAACCAAATGTAGTTTTGGAAACTGTTCCTATTCATTCAGCGCGTGCTAACGGCCAGGATTGGTCCCACAGTAAAAAATGACTTTCTTTTCTTAATTTTTAAATGAAGCGTTACCATAGCACCCAGTGTAATCGCTGAGTTTCGGCAATCATGTCAAATTAAGAAGAATGTTACTTCTTGGAGTCCAATTGTCTCACTTATCACACTTATAAGGTCACAGTCCAAAATCGGTTCAATTTAGTCCCACAGTCAATCGTTTCACTGTTAAAAGCGATACAACTTAGTAATATCGGAAAAAAGTATCTAAACACATGTTGGCACGAATATGTGACGCAACCGCTGTAACTCAAACGGATTTATGCCGCTAGAAAGTCAATGAAATGTAGTTTTGGAAACTGTTCCTATTTATTCAGCCCGTGCTAACGGCCAGGATTGGTCCCACAGTAAGAAATGACTTATTTATCTAAATTTTTAAATGAAGCGCTATCACAGCTCCCAGTGCAATCACTGAGTTCCGGCAATCACGTCAAATTAAGTCGAATGTTATTTCTTGGGGTCCAATTGTCTCATTTATCACATTTATCAGATCACAGTCCAAAGTTAGTTCATTAAGTCCCACAGTCAATCGTTTCACTGTTAAAAGCGATGCAACCTAGTAATATGAGAAAAATATGGCTAAATACATGCTAGTACGAATATGTGACCCAACCGTTGTAACTCAAACGGACTGATACCGTTAGAAAATCAATGAAATGTGGTTTTTGAAACTGTCGCTATTTCTTCAGCGCGCGATAACGGCTAGGATTCGTCCCACTGTAAAGAATGACTTATTTATCTAAATTTTTAAATGAAGCGCTACCACAGCGCCCAGTGCAATCACTGAGTTCCGGAAATCACGTCAAATTAAGAAAAATGTGATTCCTTGGGGTCCAATTGTCTCATTTATTACATTTATCAGGTCACAGCCCACAGTTAGTTCATTAAGTCCCACAGTCAATCGTTTCACTGTTAAAAGCGATGCAACCTAGTAATATCAGAAAAATATCGCTAAATACATGTTGGTACGAATATGTGACGCAACCGTTGTAACTCAATCGGATTGATACCGCTAGAAATTCAATGAAATGTAGTTTTTGAAACAGTCTCTATTTCTTCAGCGCGAACTAACGGCCAGGATTGGTCCCACAGTAAAAAATAACGTATTTATCTTAATTTTTAAATGAAGCGCTACCACAGCGCCCAGTGCAATCACTGAGTTCCGGCAATCACGTCAAATTAAGAAAAATGTTATTCCTTGGGGTCCAATTTTCTCATTTATTACATTTATCAGGTCACAGTCCAGAATGAGTTCAATTAAGTCCCACAGTCAATCGTTTCATTGTTAAAAGCGATACGACTTAGTAATATCGGGAAAAAATATGTAAACACATGTTGGCACGAATATGTGACGCAACCGCTGTAACTGAAACGGATTGACACCGTTAAAAAGTCAATGAAATGTAGTTTTGGAAACTGTCTCAACTTCTTCAACGCGAACTAACGGCTAGGATTGGTCCCACAGTAAAAAATGACTTATTTATCTTAATTTTTAAATAAAGCTCTACAACAGCGCCCAGTGTAATCGCTGAGTTCCAGCAATCATGTCAGGTTAAGAACAACGTTATTTCTTGTAGTCAAACTGGCTTATTCATCACATTTATAAGGTCAAAGTCCACAATCAGTTCAATTAAGTCCCACAGTGAAACGTTTCACTGTTAAAAGCGATGCAACCTAGTAATATCCGAACACGATCGCTAAATACATGTTGGTACGAATATGTGACGCAACCGTTGTAACTCAAACGGATTTATACCGCTGGAAAGTCAACCAAATGTAGTTTTGGAAGCTGTTCCTATTCATTCAGCCCGTGCTAACGGCCAGGATTGGTCCCACAGCAAAAAATGACTTTCTTTTCTTAATTTTTAAATGAAGCGCTACCACAGCACCCAGTGTAATCGCTGAGTTTCGGCAATCATGTCAAATTAAGCACAACTTTATTTCTTGTAGTCAAACTGGCATACTTATCACATTTATAAGGTCAAAGTCCACAATCAGTTCAATAAAGTCCCACAAACAAACGTTTCACTGTTAAAAGCGATGCAACCTAGTAATATCCGAACACTATCGCTAAATACATGTTGGTACGAATATGTGACGCAACCGGTGTAACTCAAACGGATTTATACCGCTAGAAAGTCAATGAAATGTAGTTTTGGAAACTGTTCCTATTTATTCAGCGCGTGCTAACGGCCAGGATTGGTCCCACAGTAAGAAATGACTTATTTATCTAAATTTTTAAATGAAGCGCTACCACAGCGCCCAGTGTAATCGGTGAATTCCAGCAATCATGTCAAATTAAGAAGAATGTTATATCTTGGAGTCCAATTGTCTCACTTTTAACATTTATAAAGTCACAGTCCGGAATCAGTTCAATTAAGTCCCAAAGTCAATCGTTTCACTGTTAAAAGCGATGCAACCTAGTAATATGAGAAAAATATGGTTAAATACATGTTAGTACGAATATGTGACCCAACCGTTGTAACTCAAACGGACTGATACCGTTAGAAAATCAATGAAATGTGGTTTTTGAAACTGTCGCTATTTCTTCAGCGCGCGATAACGGCTAGGATTCGTCCCACTGTAAGGAATAACTTATTTATCTAAATTTTTAAATGAAGCGCTACCACAGCGCCCAGTGCAATCACTGAGTTCCGGCAAACACGTCATATTTTGAAGAATGTTATTTCTTGGGGTGCAATTGTCTCATTTATCACATTTATCAGGTCACAGTCCAAAGTTAGTTCATTACGTCCCACAGCCAATCGTTTCACTGTTAAAAGCGATGCAACCTAGTAATATCAGAAAAATATCGCTAAATACATGTTGGTACGAATATGTGACGCAACCCTTGTAACTCAAACGGATTGATACCGCTAGAAATTCAATGAAATGTAGTTTTTGAAACAGTCTCTATTTCTTCAGCGCGAACTAACGGCCAGGATTGGTCCCACAGTAAAAAAATAACGTATTTATCTTAATTTTTAAATGAAGCGCTACCACAGCGCCCAGTGCAATCACTGAGTTCCGGCAATCACGTCAAATTAAGAAAAATGTTATTCCTTTGGGGTCCAATTGTCTCATTTATTACATTTATCAGGTCACAGTCCAGAATGAGTTCAATTTAGTCCCACAGTCAATCGTTTCATTGTTAAAAGCGATACAACTTAGTAATATCGGAAAAAAATATGTAAACACATGTTGGCACAAATATGTGACGCAACCCTTGTAACTCAAACGGATTGATACCGCTAGAAAGTCAATGAATTGTAGTTTTTGAAACAGTCTCTATTTCTTCAGCGCGAACTAACGGCTAGGATTGGTCCCACAGTAAAAAATAACTTATTTATCTTAATTTTTTAATAAAGCGCTACCACAGCGCCCATTGCAATCACTGAGTTCCGGCAATCACGTCAAATTAAGAAAAATGTTATTCCTTGGGGTCCAATTGTCTCATTTATTACATTTATCAGGTCACAACCCACAGTTAGTTCATTAAGTCCCACAGTCAATCGTTTCACTGTTAAAAGCGATGCAACCTATTAATATCAGAAAAATATCGCTAAATACATGTTGGTACGAATATGTGACGCAACCGTTGTAACTCAATCGGATTGATACCGCTAGAAATTCAATGAAATGTAGTTTTTGAAACAGTCTCTATTTCTTTAGCGAGAACTAACGGCCAGGATTGGTCCCACAGTAAAAAATAACGTATTTATCTTAATTTTTAAATGAAGCGCTACCACAGCGCACAGTGCAATCACTGAGTTCCGGCAATCACGTCAAATTAAAAAAAATGTTATTCCTTGGGGTCCAATTGTCTCATTTATTACATTTATCAGGTCACAGTCCAAAATGAGTTCAATTAAGTCCAACAGTCAATCGTTTCATTGTTAAAAGCGATACAACTTAGTAATATCGGAAAAAAATATGTAAACACATGTTGGCACGAATATGTGACGCAACCGCTATAACTGAAACGGATTGACACCGTTACAAAGTCAATGAAATGTAGTTTTGGAAACTGTCTCAACTTCTTCAACGCGAACTAACGGCTAGGATTGGTCCCACAGTAAAAAATGACTTATTTATCTTAATTTTTAAATAAAGCTCTACAACAGCGCCCAGTGTAATCGCTGAGTTCCAGCAATCATGTCAGGTTAAGAACAACGTTATTTCTTGTAGGCAAACTGGCTTATTCATCACATTTATAAGGTCAAAGTCCACAATCAGTTCAATTAAGTCCCACTTTCAATCGTTTCACTGTTAAGAGCGATGTAATCTAGTAATGTCAGAAAAATATCCCTAAATACATGTTGGCACGAATTTGTGACGCAACCGCTGTAACTCAAACGGATTGACACCGTTAGAAAGTCAATGAAGTGTAGTTTTGGAAACTGTCTCTACTTCTTCAGCGCGAACTAACGGCTAGGATTGGTCCCACAGTAAAAATTGATTTATTTATCTTAATTTTCAAATAAAGCGCTACCACAGCGCCCAGTGTAATCGCTGAGTTCCAGCAATCATGTCAAATTAAGAACAACGTTATTTCTTGTAGTCAAACTGGCTTATTTATCACATTTATAAGGTCAAAGTCCACAATCTGTTCAATTAAGTCCTACATTCAAACGTTTCACTGTTAAAATCGATGCAACCTAGTAATATCCAAACACTATCGCTAAATACATGTTGGTACAAATATGTGACGCAACTGTTGTAACTCAAACGGACTGATACCGTTAGAAAATCAATGAAATGTGGTTTTTGAAACTGTCGCTATCTCTTCAGCGCGCGATAACGGCTAGGATTCGTCCCACGGTAAAGAATGACTTATTTATCTATATTTTTAAATGAAGCGCTACCACAGCACCCAGTGTAATCGCTGAGTTTCCGCAATCATGTCAAACTAAGAAGAATGTTACTTCTTGGAGTCCAATTGTCTCACTTATCACACTTATAAGGTCACAGTCCAGAATGAGTTCAATTAAGTCCCACAGTCAATCGTTTCACTGTTAAAAGCGATACAACTTAGTAATATCGGAAAAAAGTATCTAAACACATGTTGGCACGAATATGTGACGCAACCGCTGTAACTCAAACGGATTTATGCCGCTAGAAAGTCAATGAAATGTAGTTTTGGAAACTGTTCCTATTTATTCAGCGCGTGCTAACGGCCAGGATTGGTCCCACAGTAAGAAATGACTTATTTATCTAAATTTTTAAATGAAGCGCTATCACAGCTCCCAGTGCAATCACTGAGTTCCGGCAATCACGTCAAATTAAAACGAATGTTATTTCTTGGGGTCCAATTGTCTCATTTATCACATTTATCAGATCACAGTCCAAAGTTAGTTCATTAAGTCCCACAGTCAATCGTTTTACTGTTAAAAGCGATGCAACCTAGTAATATCAGAAAAATATCGCTAAATACATGTTGGTACGAATATGTGACGCAACCCTTGTAACTCAAACGGATTGATACCGCTAGAAAGTCAATGAAATGTAGTTTTTGAAACAGTCTCTATTTCTTCAGCGCGAACTAACGGCTAGGATTGGTCCCACAGTAAAAAATAACTTATTTATCTTAATTTTTAAATAAAGCGCTACCACAGCGCCCAGTGCAATCACTGAGTTCCGGCAATCACGTCAAATTAAGAAAAATGTTATTCCTTGGGGTCCAATTGTCTCATTTATTACATTTATCAGGTCACAGCCCACAGTTAGTTCATTAAGTCCCACAGTCAATCGTTTTACTGTTAAAAGCGATGCAACCTAGTAATATCAAAAAAATATCGCTAAATACATGTTGGTACGAATATGTGACGCAACCGTTGTAACTCAATCGGATTGATACCGCTAGAAATCCAATGAAATGTAGTTTTTGAAACAGTCTCTATTTCTTCAGCGCGAACTAACGGCCAGGATTGGTCCCACAGTAAAAAATAACGTATTTATCTTAATTTTTAAATGAAGCGCTACCACAGCGCCCAGTGCAATCACTGAGTTCCGGCAATCACGTCAAATTAAGAAAAATGTTATTCCAAGGGGTCCAATTGTCTCATTTATTACATTTATCAGGTCACAGTCCAAAATGAGTTCAATTAAGTCCCACAGTCAATCGTTTCATTGTTAAAAGTGATACAACTTAGTAATATCGGAAAAAAATATGTAAACACATGTTGGCACGAATATGTGACGCAACCGCTATAACTGAAACGGATTGACACCGTTACAAAGTCAATGAAATGTAGTTTTGGAAACTGTCTCAACTTCTTCAACGCGAACTAACGGCTAGGATTGGTCCCACAGTAAAAAAGGACTTATTTATCTTAATTTTTAAATAAAGCTCTACAACAGCGCCCAGTGTAATCGCTGAGTTCCAGCAATCATGTCAGGTTAAGAACAACGTTATTTCTTGTAGGCAAACTGGCTTATTCATCACATTTATAAGGTCAAAGTCCACAATCAGTTCAATTAAGTCCCACGGTGAAACGTTTCACTGTTAAAAGCGATGCAACCTAGTAATATCCGAACACGATCGCTAAATACATGTTGGTACGAATATGTGACGCAACTGTTGTAACTCAAACGGACTGATACCGTTAGAAAATCAATGTAATGTGGTTTTTGAAACTGTCGCTATCTCTTCAGCGCGCGATAACGGCTAGGATTCGTCCCACGGTAAAGAATGACTTATTTATCTATATTTTTAAATGAAGCGCTACCACAGCACCCAGTGTAATCGCTGAGTTTCCGCAATCATGTCAAATTAAGAAGAATGTTACTTCTTGGAGTCCAATTGTCTCACTTATCACACTTATAAGGTCACAGTCCAGAATGAGTTCAATTAAGTCCCACAGTCAATCGTTTCACTGTTAAAAGCGATACAACTTAGTAATATCGGAAAAAAGTATCTAAACACATGTTGGCACGAATATGTGACGCAACCGCTGTAACTCAAACGGATTTATGCCGCTAGAAAGTCAATGAAATGTAGTTTTGGAAACTGTTCCTATTTATTCAGCGCGTGCTAACGGCCAGGATTGGTCCCAAAGTAAGAAATGACTTATTTATCTAAATTTTTAAATGAAGCGCTATCACAGCTCCCAGTGCAATCACTGAGTTCCGGCAATCACGTAAAATTAAGACGAATGTTATTTCTTGGGGTCCAATTGTCTCATTTATCACATTTATCAGATCACAGTCCAAAGTTAGTTCATTAAGTCCCACAGTCAATCGTTTTACTGTTAAAAGCGATGCAACCTAGTAATATCAGAAAAATATCGCTAAATACATGTTGGTACGAATATGTGACGCAACCCTTGTAACTCAAACGGATTGATACCGCTAGAAAGTCAATGAAATGTAGTTTTTGAAACTGTTCCTATTTATTCAGCGCGTGCTAACGGCCAGGATTGGTCCCACAGTAAGAAATGACTTATTTATCTAAATTTTTAAATGAAGCGCTATCACAGCTCCCAGTGCAATCACTGAGTTCCGGCAATCACGTCAAATTAAGACGAATGTTATTTCTTGGGGTCCAATTGTCTCATTTATCACATTTATCAGATCACAGTCCAAAGTTAGTTCATTAAGTCCCACAGTCAATCGTTTCACTGTTAAAAGCGATGCAACCTAGTAATATGAGAAAAATATGGCTAAATACATGTTAGTACGAATATGTGACACAACCGTTGTAACTCAAACGGACTGATACCGTTAGAAAATCAATGAAATGTGGTTTTTGAAACTGTCGCTATTTCTTCAGCGCGCGATAACGTCTAGGATTCGTCCCACTGTAAAGAATGACTTATTTATCTAAATTTTTAAATAAAGCGCTACCACAGCGCCCAGTGCAATCACTGAGTTCCGGCAATCACGTCAAATTAAGAAAAATGTTATTCCTTGGGGTCCAATTGTCTCATTTATTACATTTATCAGGTCACAGCCCACAGTTAGTTCATTAAGTCCCACAGTCAATCGTTTCACTGTTAAAAGCGATGCAACCTAGTAATATCAGAAAAATATCGCTAAATACATGTTGGTACGAATATGTGACGCAACCGTTGTAACTCAATCGGATTGATACCGCTAGAAATTCAATGAAATGTAGTTTTTGAAACAGTTTCTATTTCTTCAGCGCGAACTAACGGCCAGGATTGGTCCCACAGTAAAAAAAAACGTATTTATCTTAATTTTTAAATGAAGCGCTACCACAGCGCCCAGTGCAATCACTGAGTTCCGGCAATCACGTCAAATTAAGAAAAATGTTATTCCTTGGGGTCCAATTTTCTCATTTATTACGTTTATCAGGTCACAGTCCAGAATGAGTTCAATTAAGTCCCACAGTCAATCGTTTCATTGTTAAAAGCGATACAACTTAGTAATATCGGGAAAAAATATGTAAACACATGGTGGCACGAATATGTGACGCAACCGCTGTAACTGAAACGGATTGACACCGTTACAAAGTCAATGAAATGTAGTTTTGGAAACTGTTCCTATTCATTCAGCGCGTGCTAACGGCCAGGATTGGTCCCACAGTAAAAAATGACTTTCTTTTCTTAATTTTTAAATGAAGCGCTACCACAGCACCCAGTGTAATCGCTGAGTTTCGGCAATCATGTCAAATTAAGCACAACTTTAGTTCTTGTAGTCAAACTGGCATACTTATCACATTTATAAGGTCAAAGTCCACAATCAGTTCAATAAAGTCCCACAGTCAAACGTTTCACTGTTAAAAGCGATGCAACCTAGTAATATCCGAACACTATCGCTAAATACATGTTGGTACGAATATGTGACGCAACCGTTGTAACTCAAACGGATTTATACCGCTAGAAAGTCAATGAAATGTAGTTTTGGAAACTGTTCCTATTTATTCAGCGCGTGCTAACAGCCAGGATTGGTCCCACAGTAAGAACCGACTTATTTATCTAAATTTTTAAATGAAGCGCTACCACAGCGCCCAGTGTAATCGGTGAATTCGAGCAATCATGTCAAATTAAGAAGAATGTTATTTCTTGGAGTCCAATTGTCTCACTTTTAACATTTATAAAGTCACAGTCCGGAATCAGTTCAATTAAGTCCCACAGTCAATCGTTTCGCTGTTAAAAGCGATGCAACCTAGTAATATGAGAAAAATATGGCTAAATACATGTTAGTACGAATATGTTACCCAACCGTTGTAACTCAAACGGACTGATACCGTTAGAAAATCAATGAAATGTGGTTTTTGAAACTGTCGCTATTTCTTCAGCGCGCAATAACGGCTTGGATTCGTCCCACGGTAAAGAATGACTTATTATTCTAAATTTTTAAATGAAGCGCTACCACAGCGCCCAGTGCAATCACTCAGTTCCGGCAATCACGACAAATTAAGAAAAATGTTATTCCTTGGGGTCCAATTGTCTCATTTATTACATTTATCAGGTCACAGCCCACAGTTAGTTCATTAAGTTCCACAGTCAATCGCTTCACTGTTAAAAGCGATGCAACCTAGTAATATCAGAAAAACATCGCTAAATACATGTTTTTTACGAATATGTGACGCAACCGTTGTAACTCAATCGGATTGATACCGCTAGAAATTCAATGAAATGTAGTTTTTGAAACAGTCTCTATTTCTTCAGCGCGAAAAACGGCTAGGATTGGTCCCACAGTAAAAAATGACTTATTTATCTTAATTTTTAAATAAAGCTCTACAACAGCGATCAGTGTAATCGCTGAGTTCCAGCAATCATGTCAGGTTAAGAACAACGTTATTTCTTGTAGTCAAATTGGCTTATTTATCACATTTATAAGGTCAAAGTCCACAATCAGTTCAATTAAGTCCCACAGTGAACCGTTTCACTGTTAAAAGCGATGCAACCTAGTAATATCCGAACACGATCGCTAAATACATGTTGGTACGAATATGTGACGCAACCGTTGTAACTCAAACGGATTTATACCGCTAGAAAGTCAACCAAATGTAGTTTTGGAAACTGTTCCTATTCATTCAGCGCGTGCTAACGGCCAGGATTGGTCCCACAGTAAAAAATGACTTTCTTTTCTTAATTTTTAAATGAAGCGCTACCACAGCACCCAGTGTAATCGCTGAGTTTCGGCAATCATGTCAAATTAAGAAGAATGTTACTTCTTGGAGTCCAATTGTCTCACTTATCACACTTATAAGGTCACAGTCCAAAATCGGTTCAATTAAGTCCCACTTTCAATCGTTTCACTGTTAAGAGCGATGTAACCTAGTAATATTAGAAAAATATCCCTAAATACATGTTGGCACGAATTTGTGACGCAACCGCTGTAACTCAAACGGATTGACATCGTTAGAAAGTCAATGAGGTGTAGTTTTGGAAACTGTCTCTACTTCTTCAGCGCGAACTAACGGCTAGGATTGATCCCACAGTAAAAATTGATTTATTTATCTTAATTTTTATATAAAGCGCTACCACAGCGCTCAGTGTAATCGCTGAGTTCCAGCAATCATATCAAATTAAGAACAACGTTATTTCTTGTAGTCAAACTGGCTTATTTATCACATTTATAAGGTCAAAGTCCACAATCAGTTCAATTAAGTCTCACAGTCAATCGTTTCACTGTTAAAAGCGATACAACTTAGTAATATGGGAAAAAATATCTAAACACATGTTGGCACAAATATGTGACGCAACCGCTGTAACTCAAACGGATTTATGCCGCGAGAAAGTCAATGAAACGTAATTTTGGAAACTGTTCCTATTTATTCAGCGCGTGCTAGCGGCCAGGATTGGTCCCAAAGTAAGAAATGACTTATTTATCTAAATTTTTAAATGAAGCGCTATCACAGCGCCCAGTGCAATCACTGAGTTCCGGCAATCACGTCAAATGAAGAAAAATGTTATTTCTTGGGGTCCAATTGTCTCATTTATCACATTTATCAGGTCACAGTCCAAAGTTAGTTCATTAAGTCCCACAGTCAATCGTTTCACTGTTAAAAGCGATGCAACCTAGTAATATCAGAAAAATATTGCGAAATACATGTTGGTACGAATATGTGACGCAACCGTTGTAACTCAATCGGATTGATACCGCTAGAAATTCAATGAAATGTAGTTTTTGAAACAGTCTCTATTTTTTCAGCGCGAACTAAGGGCTAGGATTGGTCCCACAGTAAAAAATAACGTATTTATCTTAATTTTTAAATAAAGCGCTACCACAGCGCTCAGTGTAATCGCTGAGTTCCAGCAATCATGTCAAATTAAGATCAATGTTATTTCTTGGGGTCCAGTTGGCTCAATTATCACATTTATAAGGTCACAGTCCAGAATGAGTTCAATTAAATCCCACAGTCAATCGTTTCACTGTTAAAAGCGATACAACTTAGTAATATCGGAAAAAAATATCTAAACACATGTTGGCACGAATATGTGACGCAACCGCTGTAACTGAAACGGATTGACACCGTTACAAAGTCAATGAAATGTAGTTTTGGAAACTGTCTCTACTTCTTCAGCGCGAACTAACGGCTAGGATTGGTCCCACAGTAAAAATTGATTTATTTATCTTAATTTTTAAATAAAGCGCTACCACAGCGCCCAGTGTAATCGCTGAGTTCCAGCAATCATGTCAAATTAAGAACAACGTTATTTCTTGTAGTCAAACTGGCTTATTTATCACATTTATAAGGTCAAAATCCACAATCTGTTCAATTAAGTCCTACATTCAATCGTTTCACTGGTAAAATCGATGCAACCTAGTATTATCCAAACACTATCGCTAAATACATGTTGGTACGAATATGTGACGCAACTGTTGTAACTCAAACGGACTGAAACCGTTAGAAAATCAATGAAATGTGGTTTTTGAAATTGTCACTATCTCTTCAGCGCGCGATAACGGCTAGGATTCGTCCCACGGTAAAGAATGACTTATTTATCTATATATTTAAATGAAGCGCTACCACAGCACCCAGTGTAATCGCTGAGTTTCGGCAATCACGACAAATTAAGAAAAATGTTATTCCTTGGGGTCCAGTTGGCTCAATTATCACATTTATAATGTCACAGTCCAGAATGAGTGCAATTAAGTCCCACAGTCAATCGTTTCACTGTTAAAAGCGATACAACTTAGTAATATCGGAAAAAAATATCTAAACACATGTTGGCACGAATATGTAACGCAACCGCTGTAACTGAAACGGATTGACACCGTTACAAAGTCAATGAAATGTAGTTTTGGAAACAGTCTCTACTTCTTCAGCGCGAACTAACAGCTAGGATTGATCCCACAGTAAAAATTGATTTATTTATCTTAATTTTTAAATAAAGCGCTACCACAGCGCTCAGTGTAATCGCTGAGTTCCAGCAATCATATCAAATTAAGAACGACGTTATTTCTTGTAGTCAAACTGGCTTATTTATCACATTTATAAGGTCAAAGTCCACAATCAGTTCAATTAAGTCTCACAGTCAATCGTTTCACTGTTAAAAGCGATACAACTTAGTAATATCGGAAAAAAATATCTAAACACATGTTGGCACAAATATGTGACGCAACCGCTGTAACTCAAACGGATTTATGCCGCGAGAAAGTCAATGAAACGTAGTTTTGGAAACTGTTCCTATTTATTCAGCGCGTGCTAACGGCCAGGATTGGTCCCAAAGTAAGAAATGACTTATTTATCTAAATTTTTAAATGAAGCGCTATCACAGCGCCCAGTGCAATCACTGAGTTCCGGCATTCACGTCAAATGAAGAAGAATGTTATTTCTTGGGGTCCAATTGTCTCATTTATCACATTTATCAGGTCACAGTCCAAAGTTAGTTCATTAAGTCCCACAGTCAATCGTTTCACTGTTAAAAGCGATACAACTTAGTAATATCGGAAAAAAATATCTAAACACATGTTGGCACGAATATGTGACGCAACCGCTGTAACTGAAACGGATTGACACCGTTACAAAGTCAATGAAATGTAGTTTTGGAAACTGTCTCTACTTCTTCAGCGCGAACTAACGGCTAGGATTGGTCCCACAGTAAAAATTGATTTATTTATCTTAATTTTTAAATAAAGCGCTACCACAGCGCCCAGTGTAATCGCTGAGTTCCAGCAATCATGTCAAAATAAGAACAACGTTATTTCTTGTAGTCAAACTGGCTTATTTATCACATTTATAAGGTCAAAATCCACAATCTGTTCAATTAAGTCCTACATTCAAACGTTTCACTGTTAAAATCGATGCAACCTAGTATTATCCAAACACTATCGCTAAATACATGTTGGTACGAATATGTGACGCAACTGTTGTAACTCAAACGGACTGAAACCGTTAGAAAATCAATGAAATTTGGTTTTTGAAATTGTCACTATCTCTTCAGCGCGCGATAACGGCTAGGATTCGTCCCACGGTAAAGAATGACTTATTTATCTATATATTTAAATGAAGCGCTACCACAGCACCCAGTGTAATCGCTGAGTTTCGGCAATCATGTCAAATTAAGAAGAATGTTACTTCTTGGAGTCCAATTGTCTCACTTATCACACCTATAAGGTCACAGTCCAGAATGAGTTCAATTAAGTCCCACAGTCAATCGTTTCACTGTTAAAAGCGATGCAACCTAGTAATATGAGAAAAATATGGCTAAACACATGTTAGTACGAGTATGTGACCCAACCGTTGTAACTCAAACGGACTGATGCTGTTAGAAAATCAATGAAATGTGGTTTTTGAAACTGTCGCTATTTCTTCAGCGCGCAATAACGGCTAGGATTCGTCCCACGGTAAAGAATGACTTATTATTCTAAATTTTTAAATGAAGCGCTACCACAGCGCCCAGTGCAATCACTGAGTTCCGGCAATCACGACAAATTAAGAAAAATGTTATTCCTTGGGGTCCAGTTGGCTCAATTATCACATTTATAAGGTCACAGTCCAGAATGAGTTCAATTAAGTCCCACAGTCAATCGTTTCACTGTTAAAAGCGATACAACTTAGTAATATCGGAAAAAAATATCTAACACATGTTGGCACGAATATGTGACGCAACCGCTGTAACTCAAACGGATTTATGCCGCGAGAAAGTCAATGAAACGTAGTTTTGGAAACTGTTCCTATTTATTCAGCGCGTGCTAACGGCCATGATTGGTCCCAAAGTAAGAAATGACTTATTTATCTAAATTTTTAAATGAAGCGCTATCACAGCGCCCAGTGCAATCACTGGGTTCCGGCAATCACGTCAAATGAAGAAGAATGTTATTTCTTGGGGTCCAATTGTCTCATTTATCACATTCATCAGGTCACAGTCCAAAGTTAGTTCATTAAGTCCCACAGTCAATCGTTTCACTGTTAAAAGCGATGCAACCTAGTAATATCAGAAAAATATCGCTAAATACATGTTGGTACGAATATGTGACGCAACCGTTGTAACTAAATCGGATTGATACCGCTAGAAATTCAATGAAATGTAGTTTTTGAAACAGTCTCTATTTCTTCAGCGCAAACTAATGGCTAGGATTGGTCCCACAGTAAAAAATAACGTATCTATCTTAATTTTTAAATAAAGCGCTACCACAGCGCTCAGTGTAATCGCTGAGTTCCAGCAATCATGTCAAATTAAGATCAATGTTATTTCTTGGGGTCCAGTTGGCTCAATTATCACATTTATAATGTCACAGTCCAGAATGAGAGCAATTAAGTCCCACAGTCAATCGTTTCACTGTTAAAAGCGATACAACTTAGTAATATCGGTAAAAAATATCTAAACACATGTTGGCACGAATATGTGACGCAACCGCTGTAACTGAAACGGATTGACACCGTTACAAAGTCAATGAAATGTAGTTTTGGAAACTGTCTCTACTTCTTCAGCGCGAACTAACGGCTAGGATTGATCCCACAGTAAAAATTGATTTATTTATCTTAATTTTTAAATAAAGCGCTACCACAGCGCTCAGTGTAATCGCTGAGTTCCAGAAATCATATCAAATTAAGAACGACGTTATTTCTTGTAGTCAAACTGGCTTATTTATCACATTTATAAGGTCAAAGTCCACAATCAGTTCAATTAAGTCTCACAGTCAATCGTTTCACTGTTAAAAGCGATACAACTTAGTAATATCGGAAAAAAATATCTAAACACATGTTGGCACAAATATGTGACGCAACCGCTGTAACTCAAACGGATTTATGCCGCGAGAAAGTCAATGAAACGTAGTTTTGGAAACTGTTCCTATTTATTCAGCGCGTGCTAACGGCCAGGATTGGTCCCAAAGTAAGAAATGACTTATTTATCTAAATTTTTAAGTGAAGCGCTATCACAGCGCCCAGTGCAATCACTGAGTTCCGGCATTCACGTCAAATGAAGAAGAATGTTATTTCTTGGGGTCCAATTGTCTCATTTATCACATTTATAAGGTCAAAATCCACAATCTGTTCAATTAAGTCCTACATTCAAACGTTTCACTGTTAAAATCGATGCAACCTAGTATTATCCAAACACTATCGCTAAATACATGTTGGTACGAATATGTGACGCAACTGTTGTAACTCAAACGGACTGAAACCGTTAGAAAATCAATGAAATGTGGTTTTTGAAATTGTCACTATCTCTTCAGCGCGCGATAACGGCTAGGATTCGTCCCACGGTAAAGAATGACTTATTTATCTATATATTTAAATGAAGCGCTACCACAGCACCCAGTGTAATCGCTGAGTTTCGGCAATCATGTCAAATTAAGAAGAATGTTACTTCTTGGAGTCCAATTGTCTCACTTATCACACTTATAAGGTCACAGTCCAGAATGAGTTCAATTAAGTCCCACAGTCAATCGTTTCACTGTTAAAAGCGATACAACTTAGTAATATCGGAAAAAAATATCTAACACATGTTGGCACGAATATGTGACGCAACCGCTGTAACTCAAACGGATTTATGCCGCGAGAAAGTCAATGAAACGTAGTTTTGGAAACTGTTCCTATTTATTCAGCGCGAACTAACGGCTAGGATTGATCCCACAGTAAAAATTGATTTATTTATCTTAATTTTTAAATAAAGCGCTACCACAGCGCTCAGTGTAATCGCTGAGTTCCAGCAATCATATCAAATTAAGAACGACGTTATTTCTTGTAGTCAAACTGGCTTATTTATCACATTTATAAGATCAAAGTCCACAATCAGTTCAATTAAGTCTCACAGTCAATCGTTTCACTGTTAAAAGCGATACAACTTAGTAATATCGGAAAAAAATATCTAAACACATGTTGGCACAAATATGTGACGCAACCGCTGTAACTCAAACGGATTTATGCCGCGAGAAAGTCAATGAAACGTAGTTTTGGAAACTGTTCCTATTTATTCAGCGCGTGCTAACGGCCAGGATTGGTCCCAAAGTAAGAAATGACTTATTTATCTAAATTTTTAAATGAAGCGCTATCACAGCGCCCAGTGCAATCACTGAGTTCCGGCATTCACGTCAAATGAAGAAGAATGTTATTTCTTGGGGTCCAATTGTCTCATTTATCACATTTATCAGGTCACAGTCCAAAGTTAGTTCATTAAGTCCCACAGTCAATCGTTTCACTGTTAAAAGCAATGCAACCTAGTAATATCAGAAAAATATCGCGAAATACATGTTGGTAAGAATATGTGACGCAACCGTTGTAACTCAATCGGATTGATACCGCTAGAAATTCAATGAAATGTAGTTTTTGAAACAGACTCTATTTCTTCAGCGCGAACTAAGGGCTAGGATTGGTCCCACAGTAAAAAATAACGTATTTATCTTAATTTTTAAATAAAGCGCTACCACAGCGCTCAGTGTAATCGCTGAGTTCCAGCAATCATGTCAAATTAAGATCAATGTGATTTCTTGGGGTCCAGTTGGCTCAATTATCACATTTATAAGGTCACAGTCCAGAATGAGTTCAATTAAATCCCACAGTCAATCGTTTCACTGTTAAAAGCGATGCAACTTAGTAATATCGGAAAAAAATATCTAAACACATGTTGGCACGAATATGTGACGCAACCGTTGTAACTCAAACGAATTTATACCGCGAGAAAGTCAATGAAACGTAGTTTTGGAAACTGTTCCTATTTATTCAGCGCGTGCTAACGGCCAGGATTGGTCCCAAAGTAAGAAATGACTTATTTATCTAAATTTTTAAATGAAGCGCTATCACAGCGCCCAGTGCAATCACTGAGTTCCGGCATTCACGTCAAATGAAGAAGAATGTTATTTCTTGGGGTCCAATTGTCTCATTTATCACATTTATAAGGTCAAAATCCACAATCTGTTCAATTAAGTCCTACATTCAAACGTTTCACTGTTAAAATCGATGCAACCTAGTATTATCCAAACACTATCGCTAAATACATGTTGGTACGAATATGTGACGCAACTGTTGTAACTCAAACGGACTGAAACCGTTAGAAAATCAATGAAATGTGGTTTTTGAAATTGTCACTATCTCTTCAGCGCGCGATAACGGCTAGGATTCGTCCCACGGTAAAGAATGACTTATTTATCTATATATTTAAATGAAGCGCTACCACAGCACCCAGTGTAATCGCTGAGTTTCGGCAATCATGTCAAATTAAGAAGAATGTTACTTCTTGGAGTCCAATTGTCTCACTTATCACACTTATAAGGTCACAGTCCAGAATGAGTTCAATTAAGTCCCACAGTCAATCGTTTCACTGTTAAAAGCGATACAACTTAGTAATATCGGAAAAAAATATCTAACACATGTTGGCACGAATATGTGACGCAACCGCTGTAACTCAAACGGATTTATGCCGCGAGAAAGTCAATGAAACGTAGTTTTGGAAACTGTTCCTATTTATTCAGCGCGAACTAACGGCTAGGATTGATCCCACAGTAAAAATTGATTTATTTATCTTAATTTTTAAATAAAGCGCTACCACAGCGCTCAGTGTAATCGCTGAGTTCCAGCAATCATATCAAATTAAGAACGACGTTATTTCTTGTAGTCAAACTGGCTTATTTATCACATTTATAAGATCAAAGTCCACAATCAGTTCAATTAAGTCTCACAGTCAATCGTTTCACTGTTAAAAGCGATACAACTTAGTAATATCGGAAAAAAATATCTAAACACATGTTGGCACAAATATGTGACGCAACCGCTGTAACTCAAACGGATTTATGCCGCGAGAAAGTCAATGAAACGTAGTTTTGGAAACTGTTCCTATTTATTCAGCGCGTGCTAACGGCCAGGATTGGTCCCAAAGTAAGAAATGACTTATTTATCTAAATTTTTAAATGAAGCGCTATCACAGCGCCCAGTGCAATCACTGAGTTCCGGCATTCACGTCAAATGAAGAAGAATGTTATTTCTTGGGGTCCAATTGTCTCATTTATCACATTTATCAGGTCACAGTCCAAAGTTAGTTCATTAAGTCCCACAGTCAATCGTTTCACTGTTAAAAGCAATGCAACCTAGTAATATCAGAAAAATATCGCGAAATACATGTTGGTAAGAATATGTGACGCAACCGTTGTAACTCAATCGGATTGATACCGCTAGAAATTCAATGAAATGTAGTTTTTGAAACAGACTCTATTTCTTCAGCGCGAACTAAGGGCTAGGATTGGTCCCACAGTAAAAAATAACGTATTTATCTTAATTTTTAAATAAAGCGCTACCACAGCGCTCAGTGTAATCGCTGAGTTCCAGCAATCATGTCAAATTAAGATCAATGTGATTTCTTGGGGTCCAGTTGGCTCAATTATCACATTTATAAGGTCACAGTCCAGAATGAGTTCAATTAAATCCCACAGTCAATCGTTTCACTGTTAAAAGCGATGCAACTTAGTAATATCGGAAAAAAATATCTAAACACATGTTGGCACGAATATGTGACGCAACCGTTGTAACTCAAACGAATTTATACCGCTAAAAATTCAATGAAATGTAGTTTTGGAAACTGTTCCTATTTATTCGGCGCGTGCTAACGGCCAGGATTGGTCCCACAGTAAAAAATGACATATTTATCTAAATTTTTAAATAAAGCGCTACCACAGCGCTCAGTGTAATCGCTCAGTCCCAGCAATCATGTCAAATTAAGAACAATGTTATTTCTTGGGCTCCAGTTGGCTCACTTATCACATTTATAAGGTCACAGTCTAGAATGAGTTCAATTAAGTACCACAGTCAATCGTTTCACTGTTAAAAGCGATACAACTTAGTAATATCGGAAAAAAGTATCTAAGCACATGTTGGCACGAATATGTGACGCAACCGCTGTAACTCAAACGGATTTATACCGCTAGAAAGTCAATGAAATGTAGTTTTGGAAACTGTTCCTATTTATTCAGCGCGTGCTAACGGCCAGCATTGGTCCCACAGTAAGAAATGACTTATTTATCTAAATTTTTAAATGAAGCGCTATCACAGCTCCCAGTGTAATCGCTGAGTTCCAGCAATCATGTCAAATTAAGAACAACGTTATTTCTTGTAGTCAAACTGGCTTATTTATCACATTTATAAGGTCAAAATCCACAATCTGTTCAATTAAGTCCTACATTCAAACGTTTCACTGTTAAAATCGATGCAACCTAGTATTATCCAAAACACTATCGCTAAATACATGTTGGTACGAATATGTGACGCAACTGTTGTAACTCAAACGGACTGATACCGTTAAAAAATCAATGAAATGTGGTTTTTGAAATTGTCACTATCTCTTCAGCGCGCGATAACGGCTAGGATTCGTCCCACGGTAAAGAATGACTTATTTATCTATATTTTTAAATGAAGCGCTACCACAGCACCCAGTGTAATCGCTGAGTTCCGGCAATCATGTCAAATTAAGAAGAATGTTATTTCTTGGGGTCCAATTGTCTCACTTATCACACTTATAAGGTCACAGTCCAGAATGAGAGCAATTAAGTCCCACAGTCAATCGTTTCACTGTTAAAAGCGATACAACTTAGTAATATCGGTAAAAAATATCTAAACACATGTTGGCACGAATATGTGACGCAACCGCTGTAACTGAAACGGATTGACACCGTTACAAAGTCAATGAAATGTAGTTTTGGAAACTGTCTCTACTTCTTCAGCGCGAACTAACGGCTAGGATTGATCCCACAGTAAAAATTGATTTATTTATCTTAATTTTTAAATAAAGCGCTACCACAGCGCTCAGTGTAATCGCTGAGTTCCAGAAATCATATCAAATTAAGAACGACGTTATTTCTTGTAGTCAAACTGGCTTATTTATCACATTTATAAGGTCAAAGTCCACAATCAGTTCAATTAAGTCTCACAGTCAATCGTTTCACTGTTAAAAGCGATACAACTTAGTAATATCGGAAAAAAATATCTAAACACATGTTGGCACAAATATGTGACGCAACCGCTGTAACTCAAACGGATTTATGCCGCGAGAAAGTCAATGAAACGTAGTTTTGGAAACTGTTCCTATTTATTCAGCGCGTGCTAACGGCCAGGATTGGTCCCAAAGTAAGAAATGACTTATTTATCTAAATTTTTAAGTGAAGCGCTATCACAGCGCCCAGTGCAATCACTGAGTTCCGGCATTCACGTCAAATGAAGAAGAATGTTATTTCTTGGGGTCCAATTGTCTCATTTATCACATTTATAAGGTCAAAATCCACAATCTGTTCAATTAAGTCCTACATTCAAACGTTTCACTGTTAAAATCGATGCAACCTAGTATTATCCAAACACTATCGCTAAATACATGTTGGTACGAATATGTGACGCAACTGTTGTAACTCAAACGGACTGAAACCGTTAGAAAATCAATGAAATGTGGTTTTTGAAATTGTCACTATCTCTTCAGCGCGCGATAACGGCTAGGATTCGTCCCACGGTAAAGAATGACTTATTTATCTATATATTTAAATGAAGCGCTACCACAGCACCCAGTGTAATCGCTGAGTTTCGGCAATCATGTCAAATTAAGAAGAATGTTACTTCTTGGAGTCCAATTGTCTCACTTATCACACTTATAAGGTCACAGTCCAGAATGAGTTCAATTAAGTCCCACAGTCAATCGTTTCACTGTTAAAAGCGATACAACTTAGTAATATCGGAAAAAAATATCTAACACATGTTGGCACGAATATGTGACGCAACCGCTGTAACTCAAACGGATTTATGCCGCGAGAAAGTCAATGAAACGTAGTTTTGGAAACTGTTCCTATTTATTCAGCGCGAACTAACGGCTAGGATTGATCCCACAGTAAAAATTGATTTATTTATCTTAATTTTTAAATAAAGCGCTACCACAGCGCTCAGTGTAATCGCTGAGTTCCAGCAATCATATCAAATTAAGAACGACGTTATTTCTTGTAGTCAAACTGGCTTATTTATCACATTTATAAGATCAAAGTCCACAATCAGTTCAATTAAGTCTCACAGTCAATCGTTTCACTGTTAAAAGCGATACAACTTAGTAATATCGGAAAAAAATATCTAAACACATGTTGGCACAAATATGTGACGCAACCGCTGTAACTCAAACGGATTTATGCCGCGAGAAAGTCAATGAAACGTAGTTTTGGAAACTGTTCCTATTTATTCAGCGCGTGCTAACGGCCAGGATTGGTCCCAAAGTAAGAAATGACTTATTTATCTAAATTTTTAAATGAAGCGCTATCACAGCGCCCAGTGCAATCACTGAGTTCCGGCATTCACGTCAAATGAAGAAGAATGTTATTTCTTGGGGTCCAATTGTCTCATTTATCACATTTATCAGGTCACAGTCCAAAGTTAGTTCATTAAGTCCCACAGTCAATCGTTTCACTGTTAAAAGCGATGCAACCTAGTAATATCAGAAAAATATCGCGAAATACATGTTGGTAAGAATATGTGACGCAACCGTTGTAACTCAATCGGATTGATACCGCTAGAAATTCAATGAAATGTAGTTTTTGAAACAGACTCTATTTCTTCAGCGCGAACTAAGGGCTAGGATTGGTCCCACAGTAAAAAATAACGTATTTATCTTAATTTTTAAATAAAGCGCTAACACAGCGCTCAGTGTAATCGCTGAGTTCCAGCAATCATGTCAAATTAAGATCAATGTTATTTCTTGGGGTCCAGTTGGCTCAATTATCACATTTATAAGGTCACAGTCCAGAATGAGTTCAATTAAATCCCACAGTCAATCGTTTCACCGTTAAAAGCGATGCAACTTAGTAATATCGGAAAAAAATATCTAAACACATGTTGGCACGAATATGTGACGCAACCGTTGTAACTCAAACGAATTTATACCGCTAAAAATTCAATGAAATGTAGTTTTGGAAACTGTTCCTATTTATTCGGCGCGTGCTAACGGCCAGGATTGGTCCCACAGTAAAAAATGACATATTTATCTAAATTTTTAAATAAAGCGCTACCACAGCGCTCAGTGTAATCGCTCAGTCCCAGCAATCATGTCAAATTAAGAACAATGTTATTTCTTGGGCTCCAGTTGGCTAGCTTATCACATTTATAAGGTCACAGTCTAGAATGAGTTCAATTAAGTACCACAGTCAATCGTTTCACTGTTAAAAGCGATACAACTTAGTAATATCGGAAAAAAGTATCTAAGCACATGTTGGCACGAATATGTGACGCAACCGCTGTAACTCAAACGGATTTATACCGCTAGAAAGTCAATGAAATGTAGTTTTGGAAACTGTTCCTATTTATTCAGCGCGTGCTAACGGCCAGCATTGGTCCCACAGTAAGAAATGACTTATTTATCTAAATTTTTAAATGAAGCGCTATCACAGCTCCCAGTGTAATCGCTGAGTTCCAGCAATCATGTCAAATTAAGAACAACGTTATTTCTTGTAGTCAAACTGGCTTATTTATCACATTTATAAGGTCAAAATCCACAATCTGTTCAATTAAGTCCTACATTCAAACGTTTCACTGTTAAAATCGATGCAACCTAGTATTATCCAAAACACTATCGCTAAATACATGTTGGTACGAATATGTGACGCAACTGTTGTAACTCAAACGGACTGATACCGTTAAAAAATCAATGAAATGTGGTTTTTGAAATTGTCACTATCTCTTCAGCGCGCGATAACGGCTAGGATTCGTCCCACGGTAAAGAATGACTTATTTATCTATATTTTTAAATGAAGCGCTACCACAGCACCCAGTGTAATCGCTGAGTTCCGGCAATCATGTCAAATTAAGAAGAATGTTATTTCTTGGGGTCCAATTGTCTCACTTATCACACTTATAAGGTCACAGTCCAGAATGAGTTCAATTAAGTCCCACAGTCAATCGTTTCACTGTTAAAAGCGATACAACTTAGTAATATCGGAAAAAAGTATCTAAACACATGTTGGCACGAATATGTGACGCAACCGCTGTAACTCAAACGGATTTATGCCGCTAGAAAGTCAATGAAATGTAGTTTTGGAAACTGTTCCTATTTATTCAGCGCGTGCTAACGGCCAGCATTGGTCCCACAGTAAGAAATGACTTATTTATCTAAATTTTTAAATGAAGCGCTATCACAGCTCCCAGTGGAATCACTGAGTTCCGGCAATCACGTCAAATTAAGACGAATGTTATTTCTTGGGGTCCAATTGTCTCATTTATCACATTTATCAGATCACAGTCCAAAGTTAGTTCATTAAGTCCCACAGTCAATCGTTTCACTGTTAAAAGCGATGCAACCTAGTAATATGAGAAAAATATGGCTAAACACATGTTAGTACGAGTTTGTGACCCAACCGTTGTAACTCAAACGGACTGATACCGTTAGAAAATCAATGAAATGTGGTTTTTGAAACTGTCGCTATTTCTTCAGCGCGCAATAACGGCTAGGATTCGTCCCACGGTAAAGAATGACTTATTATTCTAAATTTTTAAATGAAGCGCTACCACAGCGCCCAGTGCAATCACTGAGTTCCGGCAATCACGACAAATTAAGAAAAATGTTACTTCTTGGAGTCCAGTTGGCTCAATTATCACATTTATAAGGTCACAGTCCAGAATGAGTTCAATTAAGTCCCACAGTCAATCGTTTCACTGTTAAAAGCGATACAACTTAGTAATATCGGAAAAAAATATCTAACACATGTTGGCACGAATATGTGACGCAACCGCTGTAACTCAAACGGATTTATGCCGCGAGAAAGTCAATGAAACGTAGTTTTGGAAACTGTTCCTATTTATTCAGCGCGAACTAACGGCTAGGATTGATCCCACAGTAAAAATTGATTTATTTATCTTAATTTTTAAATAAAGCGCTACCACAGCGCTCAGTGTAATCGCTGAGTTCCAGCAATCATATCAAATTAAGAACGACGTTATTTCTTGTAGTCAAACTGGCTTATTTATCACATTTATAAGATCAAAGTCCACAATCAGTTCAATTAAGTCTCACAGTCAATCGTTTCACTGTTAAAAGCGATACAACTTAGTAATATCGGAAAAAAATATCTAAACACATGTTGGCACAAATATGTGACGCAACCGCTGTAACTCAAACGGATTTATGCCGCGAGAAAGTCAATGAAACGTAGTTTTGGAAACTGTTCCTATTTATTCAGCGCGTGCTAACGGCCAGGATTGGTCCCAAAGTAAGAAATGACTTATTTATCTAAATTTTTAAATGAAGCGCTATCACAGCGCCCAGTGCAATCACTGAGTTCCGGCATTCACGTCAAATGAAGAAGAATGTTATTTCTTGGGGTCCAATTGTCTCATTTATCACATTTATCAGGTCACAGTCCAAAGTTAGTTCATTAAGTCCCACAGTCAATCGTTTCACTGTTAAAAGCGATGCAACCTAGTAATATCAGAAAAATATCGCGAAATACATGTTGGTAAGAATATGTGACGCAACCGTTGTAACTCAATCGGATTGATACCGCTAGAAATTCAATGAAATGTAGTTTTTGAAACAGACTCTATTTCTTCAGCGCGAACTAAGGGCTAGGATTGGTCCCACAGTAAAAAATAACGTATTTATCTTAATTTTTAAATAAAGCGCTAACACAGCGCTCAGTGTAATCGCTGAGTTCCAGCAATCATGTCAAATTAAGATCAATGTTATTTCTTGGGGTCCAGTTGGCTCAATTATCACATTTATAAGGTCACAGTCCAGAATGAGTTCAATTAAATCCCACAGTCAATCGTTTCACCGTTAAAAGCGATGCAACTTAGTAATATCGGAAAAAAATATCTAAACACATGTTGGCACGAATATGTGACGCAACCGTTGTAACTCAAACGAATTTATACCGCTAAAAATTCAATGAAATGTAGTTTTGGAAACTGTTCCTATTTATTCGGCGCGTGCTAACGGCCAGGATTGGTCCCACAGTAAAAAATGACATATTTATCTAAATTTTTAAATAAAGCGCTACCACAGCGCTCAGTGTAATCGCTCAGTCCCAGCAATCATGTCAAATTAAGAACAATGTTATTTCTTGGGCTCCAGTTGGCTAGCTTATCACATTTATAAGGTCACAGTCTAGAATGAGTTCAATTAAGTACCACAGTCAATCGTTTCACTGTTAAAAGCGATACAACTTAGTAATATCGGAAAAAAGTATCTAAGCACATGTTGGCACGAATATGTGACGCAACCGCTGTAACTCAAACGGATTTATACCGCTAGAAAGTCAATGAAATGTAGTTTTGGAAACTGTTCCTATTTATTCAGCGCGTGCTAACGGCCAGCATTGGTCCCACAGTAAGAAATGACTTATTTATCTAAATTTTTAAATGAAGCGCTATCACAGCTCCCAGTGTAATCGCTGAGTTCCAGCAATCATGTCAAATTAAGAACAACGTTATTTCTTGTAGTCAAACTGGCTTATTTATCACATTTATAAGGTCAAAATCCACAATCTGTTCAATTAAGTCCTACATTCAAACGTTTCACTGTTAAAATCGATGCAACCTAGTATTATCCAAAACACTATCGCTAAATACATGTTGGTACGAATATGTGACGCAACTGTTGTAACTCAAACGGACTGATACCGTTAAAAAATCAATGAAATGTGGTTTTTGAAATTGTCACTATCTCTTCAGCGCGCGATAACGGCTAGGATTCGTCCCACGGTAAAGAATGACTTATTTATCTATATTTTTAAATGAAGCGCTACCACAGCACCCAGTGTAATCGCTGAGTTCCGGCAATCATGTCAAATTAAGAAGAATGTTATTTCTTGGGGTCCAATTGTCTCACTTATCACACTTATAAGGTCACAGTCCAGAATGAGTTCAATTAAGTCCCACAGTCAATCGTTTCACTGTTAAAAGCGATACAACTTAGTAATATCGGAAAAAAGTATCTAAACACATGTTGGCACGAATATGTGACGCAACCGCTGTAACTCAAACGGATTTATGCCGCTAGAAAGTCAATGAAATGTAGTTTTGGAAACTGTTCCTATTTATTCAGCGCGTGCTAACGGCCAGCATTGGTCCCACAGTAAGAAATGACTTATTTATCTAAATTTTTAAATGAAGCGCTATCACAGCTCCCAGTGGAATCACTGAGTTCCGGCAATCACGTCAAATTAAGACGAATGTTATTTCTTGGGGTCCAATTGTCTCATTTATCACATTTATCAGATCACAGTCCAAAGTTAGTTCATTAAGTCCCACAGTCAATCGTTTCACTGTTAAAAGCGATGCAACCTAGTAATATGAGAAAAATATGGCTAAACACATGTTAGTACGAGTTTGTGACCCAACCGTTGTAACTCAAACGGACTGATACCGTTAGAAAATCAATGAAATGTGGTTTTTGAAACTGTCGCTATTTCTTCAGCGCGCAATAACGGCTAGGATTCGTCCCACGGTAAAGAATGACTTATTATTCTAAATTTTTAAATGAAGCGCTACCACAGCGCCCAGTGCAATCACTGAGTTCCGGCAATCACGACAAATTAAGAAAAATGTTATTCCTTGGGGTCCAGTTGGCTCAATTATCACATTTATAAGGTCACAGTCCAGAATGAGTTCAATTAAGTCCCACAGTCAATCGTTTCACTGTTAAAAGCGATACAACTTAGTAATATCGGAAAAAAATATCTAACACATGTTGGCACGAATATGTGACGCAACCGCTGTAACTCAAACGGATTTATGCCGCGAGAAAGTCAATGAAACGTAGTTTTGGAAACTGTTCCTATTTATTCAGCGCGTGCTAACGGCCATGATTGGTCCCAAAGTAAGAAATGACTTATTCATCTAAATTTTTAAATGAAGCGCTATCACAGCGCCCAGTGCAATCACTGAGTTCCGGCAATCACGTCAAATGAAGAAGAATGTTATTTCTTGGGGTCCAATTGTCTCATTTATCACATTTATCACGTCACAGTCCAAAGTTAGTTCATTAAGTCCCACAGTCAATCGTTTCACTGTTAAAAGCGATGCAACCTAGTAATATCAGAAAAATATCGCTAAATACATGTTGGTACGAATATGTGACGGAACCGTTGTAACTCAATTGGATTGATACCGCTAGAAATTCAATGAAATGTAGTTTTTGAAACAGTCTCTATTTCTTCAGCGCAAACTAACGGCTAGGATTGGTCCCACAGTAAAAAATAACGTATCTATCTTAATTTTTAAATAAAGCGCTACCACAGCGCTCAGTGTAATCGCTGAGTTCCAGCAATCATGTCAAATTAAGATCAATGTTATTTCTTGGGGTCCAGTTGGCTCAATTATCACATTTATAATGTCACAGTCAAGAATGAGTGCAATTACGTCCCACAGTCAATCGTTTCACTGTTAAAAGCGATACAACTTAGTAATATCGGAAAAAAATATCTAAACACATGTTGGCACGAATATGTGACTCAACCGCTGTAACTGAAACGGATTGACACCGTTACAAAGTCAATGAAATGTAGTTTTGAAAACTGTCTCTACTTCTTCAACGCGAACTAACGGCTAGGATTGGTCCCACATTAAAAAATGACTTATTTATCTTAATTTTTAAATAAAGCTCTACCACAGCGTAATCGCTGAGTTTCGGCAATCATGTCAAATTAAGAAGAATGTTACTTCTTGGAGTCAAACTGGCTTATTTATCACATTTATAAGATCAAAGTCCACAATCAGTTCAATTAAGTCTCACAGTCAATCGTTTCACTGTTAAAAGCGATACAACTTAGTAATATCGGAAAAAAATATCTAAACACATGTTGGCACAAATATGTGACGCAACCGCTGTAACTCAAACGGATTTATGCCGCGAGAAAGTCAATGAAACGTAGTTTTGGAAACTGTTCCTATTTATTCAGCGCGTGCTAACGGCCAGGATTGGTCCCAAAGTAAGAAATGACTTATTTATCTAAATTTTTAAATGAAGCGCTATCACAGCGCCCAGTGCAATCACTGAGTTCCGGCATTCACGTCAAATGAAGAAGAATGTTATTTCTTGGGGTCCAATTGTCTCATTTATCACATTTATCAGGTCACAGTCCAAAGTTAGTTCATTAAGTCCCACAGTCAATCGTTTCACTGTTAAAAGCGATGCAACCTAGTAATATCAGAAAAATATCGCGAAATACATGTTGGTAAGAATATGTGACGCAACCGTTGTAACTCAATCGGATTGATACCGCTAGAAATTCAATGAAATGTAGTTTTTGAAACAGACTCTATTTCTTCAGCGCGAACTAAGGGCTAGGATTGGTCCCACAGTAAAAAATAACGTATTTATCTTAATTTTTAAATAAAGCGCTACCACAGCGCTCAGTGTAATCGCTGAGTTCCAGCAATCATGTCAAATTAAGATCAATGTTATTTCTTGGGGTCCAGTTGGCTCAATTATCACATTTATAAGGTCACAGTCCAGAATGAGTTCAATTAAATCCCACAGTCAATCGTTTCACCGTTAAAAGCGATGCAACTTAGTAATATCGGAAAAAAATATCTAAACACATGTTGGCACGAATATGTGACGCAACCGTTGTAACTCAAACGAATTTATACCGCTAAAAATTCAATGAAATGTAGTTTTGGAAACTGTTCCTATTTATTCGGCGCGTGCTAACGGCCAGGATTGGTCCCACAGTAAAAAATGACATATTTATCTAAATTTTTAAATAAAGCGCTACCACAGCGCTCAGTGTAATCGCTCAGTCCCAGCAATCATGTCAAATTAAGAACAATGTTATTTCTTGGGCTCCAGTTGGCTCACTTATCACATTTATAAGGTCACAGTCTAGAATGAGTTCAATTAAGTACCACAGTCAATCGTTTCACTGTTAAAAGCGATACAACTTAGTAATATCGGAAAAAAGTATCTAAGCACATGTTGGCACGAATATGTGACGCAACCGCTGTAACTCAAACGGATTTATACCGCTAGAAAGTCAATGAAATGTAGTTTTGGAAACTGTTCCTATTTATTCAGCGCGTGCTAACGGCCAGCATTGGTCCCACAGTAAGAAATGACTTATTTATCTAAATTTTTAAATGAAGCGCTATCACAGCTCCCAGTGTAATCGCTGAGTTCCAGCAATCATGTCAAATTAAGAACAACGTTATTTCTTGTAGTCAAACTGGCTTATTTATCACATTTATAAGGTCAAAATCCACAATCTGTTCAATTAAGTCCTACATTCAAACGTTTCACTGTTAAAATCGATGCAACCTAGTATTATCCAAAACACTATCGCTAAATACATGTTGGTACGAATATGTGACGCAACTGTTGTAACTCAAACGGACTGATACCGTTAAAAAATCAATGAAATGTGGTTTTTGAAATTGTCACTATCTCTTCAGCGCGCGATAACGGCTAGGATTCGTCCCACGGTAAAGAATGACTTATTTATCTATATTTTTAAATGAAGCGCTACCACAGCACCCAGTGTAATCGCTGAGTTCCGGCAATCATGTCAAATTAAGAAGAATGTTATTTCTTGGGGTCCAATTGTCTCACTTATCACACTTATAAGGTCACAGTCCAGAATGAGTTCAATTAAGTCCCACAGTCAATCGTTTCACTGTTAAAAGCGATACAACTTAGTAATATCGGAAAAAAGTATCTAAACACATGTTGGCACGAATATGTGACGCAACCGCTGTAACTCAAACGGATTTATGCCGCTAGAAAGTCAATGAAATGTAGTTTTGGAAACTGTTCCTATTTATTCAGCGCGTGCTAACGGCCAGCATTGGTCCCACAGTAAGAAATGACTTATTTATCTTAATTTTTAAATGAAGCGCTACCACAGCGCCCAGTGCAATCACTGAGTTCCGGCAATCACGTCAAATTAAGACGAATGTTATTTCTTGGGGTCCAATTGTCTCATTTATCACATTTATCAGATCACAGTCCAAAGTTAGTTCATTAAGTCCCACAGTCAATCGTTTCACTGTTAAAAGCGATGCAACCTAGTAATATGAGGAAAATATGGCTAAACACATGTTAGTACGAGTTTGTGACCCAACCGTTGTAACTCAAACGGACTGATACCGTTAGAAAATCAATGAAATGTGGTTTTTGAAACTGTCGCTATTTCTTCAGCGCGCAATAACGGCTAGGATTCGTCCCACGGTAAAGAATGACTTATTATTCTAAATTTTTAAATGAAGCGCTACCACAGCGCCCAGTGCAATCACTGAGTTCCGGCAATCACGACAAATTAAGAAAAATGTTATTCCTTGGGGTCCAGTTGGCTCAATTATCACATTTATAAGGTCACAGTCCAGAATGAGTTCAATTAAGTCCCACAGTCAATCGTTTCACTGTTAAAAGCGATACAACTTAGTAATATCGGAAAAAAATATCTAACACATGTTGGCACGAATATGTGACGCAACCGCTGTAACTCAAACGGATTTATGCCGCGAGAAAGTCAATGAAACGTAGTTTTGGAAACTGTTCCTATTTATTCAGCGCGTGCTAACGGCCATGATTGGTCCCAAAGTAAGAAATGACTTATTCATCTAAATTTTTAAATGAAGCGCTATCACAGCGCCCAGTGCAATCACTGAGTTCCGGCAATCACGTCAAATGAAGAAGAATGTTATTTCTTGGGGTCCAATTGTCTCATTTATCACATTTATCACGTCACAGTCCAAAGTTAGTTCATTAAGTCCCACAGTCAATCGTTTCACTGTTAAAAGCGATGCAACCTAGTAATATCAGAAAAATATCGCTAAATACATGTTGGTACGAATATGTGACGCAACCGTTGTAACTCAATTGGATTGATACCGCTAGAAATTCAATGAAATGTAGTTTTTGAAACAGTCTCTATTTCTTCAGCGCAAACTAACGGCTAGGATTGGTCCCACAGTAAAAAATAACGTATCTATCTTAATTTTTAAATAAAGCGCTACCACAGCGCTCAGTGTAATCGCTGAGTTCCAGCAATCATGTCAAATTAAGATCAATGTTATTTCTTGGGGTCCAGTTGGCTCAATTATCACATTTATAATGTCACAGTCAAGAATGAGTGCAATTACGTCCCACAGTCAATCGTTTTACTGTTAAAAGCGATACAACTTAGTAATATCGGAAAAAAATATCTAAACACATGTTGGCACGAATATGTGACTCAACCGCTGTAACTGAAACGGATTGACACCGTTACAAAGTCAATGAAATGTAGTTTTGGAAACTGTCTCTACTTCTTCAACGCGAACTAACGGCTAGGATTGGTCCCACAGTAAAAAATGACTTATTTATCTTAATTTTTAAATAAAGCTCTACCACAGCGTAATCGCTGAGTTTCGGCAATCATGTCAAATTAAGAAGAATGTTACTTCTTGGAGTCCAATTGTCTCTCTTATCACACTTATAAGGTCACAGTCCACAATCAGTTCAATTAAGTCCCACAGTCAAACGTTTCACTGTTAAAAGCGATGCAACCTAGTAATATCCGAACACTGTCGCCAAATACATGTTAGTACGAATATGTGACGCAACCGTTGTAACTCAAACGAATTTATACCGCTAAAAATTCAATGAAATGTAGTTTTGGAAACTGTTCCTATTTATTCGGCGCGTGCTAACGGCCAGGATTGGTCCCACAGTAAAAAATGACATATTTATCTAAATTTTTAAATAAAGCGCTACCACAGCGCTCAGTGTAATCGCTCAGTCCCAGCAATCATGTCAAATTAAGAACAATGTTATTTCTTGGGCTCCAGTTGGCTCACTTATCACATTTATAAGGTCACAGTCTAGAATGAGTTCAATTAAGTCCCACAGTCAATCGTTTCACTGTTAAAAGCGATACAACTTAGTAATATCGGAAAAAAATATCTAAACACATGTTGGCACGAATATGTGACGCAACCGCTGTAACTCAAACGGATTGACACCGTTAGAAAGTCAATGAAATGTAGTTTTTGAAACTACCTCTACTTCTTCAGCGCGAACTAACGGCTAGGATTGGTCCCACAGTAAAAATTGATTTATTTATCTTAATTTTTAAATAAAGCGCTACCACAGCGCCCAGTGTAATCGCTGAGTTCCAGCAATCATGTCAAATTAAGAACAACGATATTTCTTGTAGTCAAACTGGCTTATTTATCACATTTATAAGGTCAAAATCCACAATCAGTTCAATTAAGTCCCACAGTCAAACCTTTCACTGTTAAAAGCGATGCAACCTAGTAATATCCAAACACTATCGCTAAGTACTTGTTGGTACGAATATGTGACGCAAACGTTGTAACTCAAACAGATTGATACCGTTGAAAGTCAATGAAATGTAGCTTTTGAAACTGTTCCTATTTATTCAGCGCGTGCTAACGGCCAGGATTGGTCCCACAGTAATTATGACTTACTTATCTAAGTTTTTAAATGAAGCGCTACCACAACGCCCATTGCAATCGTTGAATTCCAGCAATCATGTCAAATTAAGAGGAATGTAATTTCTGGCAGTCCAATTGGCTCATTTATCACATTTATAAAGTCACAGTCCAAAATCAGTTCATTTAAGTGCCACAGTCAATCGTTTCACTGTTAAAAGCGATACAACCTAGTAATATCAGAAAAATACCCTAAATACATGTTGGTGCGAATATGTTACGCAACCGTTGTAACTTAAACGGATTGACACCGTTAGAAAGTCAATGAAATGTAGTTTTGGAAACTGTCTCTACTTCTTCAGCGCGAAATAACGGCTAGGATTGGTCCCGCAGTAAAAATTGATTTATTTATCTTAATTTTTAAATAAAGCGCTACCACAGCGACCAGTGTAATCGCTGAGTTCCAGCAATCATGTCAAATTAAGAACAACGTTATTTCTTGTAGTCAAACTGGCTTATTTATCACATTTATAAGGTCAAAGTCCACAATCAGTTCAATTAAGTCCCACAGTCAAACCTTTCACTGTTAAAAGCGATGCAACCTAGTAATATCCAAACACTATCGCTAAATACATGTTGGTACGAATATGTGACGCAGCAGTTGTAACTCAAACGGATTTATACCGCTAGAAAGTCAATGAAATGTAGTTTTGGAAACTGTTCCTATTTATTCGGCGCGTGCTAACGGCCAGGATTGGTCCCACAGTAAAAAATGACTTATTAATCTAAATTTTTAAATAAAGCGCTACCACAGCGCTCAGTGTAATCGCTGAGTTCCAGCAATCATGTCAAATTAAGAAAAATGTTATTTCTTGGGGTCCAATTGTCTCATTTATCACATTTATCAGATCACAGTCCAAAGTTAGTTCATTAAGTCCCACAGTCAATCGTTTCACTGTTAAAAGCGGTGCAACCTAGTAATATCAGAAAAATATCGCTAAATACATGTTAGTACGAATATGTGACGCAACCGTTGTAACTCAAACGGACTGACACCGTTAGAAATTTAATGAAATGTAGTTTTTGATCCTGTAGCTATTTCTTCAGCGTGTGTTAACGGCTAGGATTGGTCCCACAGTAAAAAATGACTTTCTTTTCCTAATTTTTAAATAACGCGCTACCACAGCGCCCAGTGTAATCGCTGAATTTCGGCAATCATGTCAAATTAAGAAGAATGTTACTTCTTGGAGTCCAATTGTCTCACTTATCACACTTATGAGGTCACAGTCCAAAATCGGTTCAATTAAGTCCCACTGTCAATCGTTTCACTGTTAAGAGCAATGTAACCTAGTAATAGCGAAAAAATATCGCTAAATACATGTTGGTACGAATATGTGACGCAACCGTTGTAACTCAAACAGATTGATACCGTTGAAAGTCAATGAAATGTAGCTTTTGAAACTATTCCTATTTATTCAGCGCGTGCTAACGGCCAGGATTGGTCCCACAGTAATTATGACTTACTTATCTAAGTTTTTAAATGAAGCGCTACCACAGCGCCCATTGCAATCGTTGAATTCCATCAATCATGTCAAATTAAGAGGAATGTAATTTCTGGCAGTCCAATTGGCTCATTTATCACATTTATAAAGTCACAGTCCAAAATCAGTTCATTTAAGTGCCACAATCAATCGTTTCACTGTTAAAAGCGATACAACCTAGTAATATCAGAAAAATACCCTAAATACATGTTGGTGCGAATATGTTACGCAACCGTTGTAAATGAAACGGATTGACACCGTTAGAAAGTCAATGAAATGTAGTTTTTGAAACTGTCTCTATTTCTTCAGCGCAAACTAACGGCTAGGATTGGTTCAACAGTAAAAAATGACTTATTTATCTTAATTTTGAAATAAAGCGCTACCACAGCGCCCAGTGTAATCGCTGAGTTCCAGCAATCATGTCGAATTAAGAACAATGTTATTTCTTGGGGTCCAGTTGGCTCACTTATCACATTTATAAGGTAACAGTCCAGAATGAGTTCAATTAAGTCCCACAGTCAATCGTTTCATTGTTAAAAGCGATACAACTTAGTAATATCGGAAAAAATGTCTAAACAAATGTTGGCACGAATATGTGACGCAACCGCTGTAACTCAAACGGATTGACACCGTTAGAAAGTCAATGAAATGTAGTTTTGGAAACTGTCTCTACTTCTTCAGCGCGAAATAACGGCTAGGATTGGTCCCGCAGTAAAAATTGATTTATTTATCTTAATTTTTTAATAAAGCGCTACCACAGCGACCAGTGTAATCGCTGAGTTCCAGCAATCATGTCAAATTAAGAACAACGTTATTTCTTGTAGTCAAACTGGCTTATTTATCACATTTATAAGGTCAAAGTCCACAATCAGTTCAATTAAGTCCCACAGTCAAACCTTTCACTGTTAAAAGCAATGCAACCTAGTAATATCCAAACACTATCGCTAAATACATGTTGGTACGAATATGTGACGCAGCAGTTGTAACTCAAACGGATTTATACCCCTAGAAAGTCAATGAAATGTAGTTTTGGAAACTGTTCCTATTTATTCGGCGCGTGCTAACGGCCAGGATTGGTCCCACAGTAAAAAATGACTTATTAATCTAAATTTTTAAATAAAGCGCTACCACAGCGCTCAGTGTAATCGCTGAGTTCCAGCAATCATGTCAAATTAAGAAAAATGTTATTTCTTGGAGTCCAGTTGGCTCACTTATCACATTTATAAGGTAACAGTCTAGAATGAGTTCAATTAAGTCCCACAGTCAATCGTTTCACTGTTAAAAGCGATACAACTTAGTAATATCGTAAAAAAATATCTTAACACATGTTGGCACGAATATGTGACGCAACCGCTGTAACTCAAACGGATTGACACCGTTAGAAAGTCAATGAAATGTAGTTTTGGAAACTGTCTCTACTTCTTCAGCGCGAACTAACGGCTAGGATTGGTCCCACAGTAAAGAATGACTTATTTATCTTAATTTTTAAATAAAGCGCTACAACAGCGCCCAGTGTAATCGCTGAGTTCCAGCAATCATGTCAGGTTAAGAACAACGTTATTTCTTGTAGTTAAACTGGCTTATTTATCACATTTATAAGGTCAAAGTCCACAATCAGTTCAATTAAGTCCCACAGTCAAACCTTTCACTGTTAAAGGCGATGCAACCTAGTAATATCCAAACACTATCGCTAAATACATGTTGGTACGAATATGTGACGCAACCGTTGTAACACAAACGAATTTATACCGCTAGAAAGTCAATGAAATGTAGTTTTGGAAACTGTTCCTATTAATTCAGCGCGTGCTAACAGCCAGGATTGATCCCACAGTAAGAAATGACTTATTTATCTAAATTTTTAAATGAAGCGCTACCATAGCGCCCAGTGCAATCACTAAGTTCCGGCAATCACGTCAAATTAAGAAGAATGTTATTTCTTGGGGTCCAATTGTCTCATTTATCACATTTATCAGATCACAGTCCAAAGTTAGTTCATTAAGTCCCACAGTCAATCGTTTTACTGTTAAAAGCGGTGCAACCTAGTAATATCAGAAAAATATCGCTAAATACATGTTAGTACGAATATATGACCCAACCGTTGTAACTCAAACGGCCTGACACCGTTAGAAATTTAATGAAATGTAGTTTTTGATCCTGTGGCTATTTCTTCAGCGTGTGTTAACGGCTAGGATTGGTCCCACAGTAAAAAATGACTTTCTTTTCCTAATTTTTAAATAACGTGCTACCACAGCGCCCAGTGTAATCGCTGAATTTCGGCAATCATGTCAAATTAAGAAGAATGTTACTTCTTGGAGTCCAATTGTCTCACTTATCACACTTATGAGGTCACAGTCCAAAATCGGTTCAATTAAGTCCCACTGTCAATCGTTTCACTGTTAAGAGCAATGTCACCTTGTAATAGCGAAAAAATATCGCTAAATACATGTTGGTACGAATATGTGATGCAACCGTTGTAACTCAAACAGATTGATACCGTTGAAAGTCAATGAAATGTAGCTTTTGAAACTGTTCCTAATTATTCAGCGCGTGCTAACGGCCAGGATTGGCCCCACAGTAATTATGACTTACTTATCTAAGTTTTTAAATGAAGCGCTACCACAGCGCCCATTGTAATCGTTGAATTCCAGCAATCATGTCAAATTAAGAGGAATGTAATTTCTGGCAGTCCAATTGGCTCATTTATCACATTTATAAAGTCACAGTCCAAAATCAGTTCATTTAAGTGCCACAGTCAATCGTTTCACTGTTAAAAGCGATACAACCTAGTAATATCAGAAAAAAACCCTAAATACATGTTGGTGCGAATATGTTACGCAACCGTTGTAACTGAAACGGATTGACACCGTTAGAAAGTCAATGAAATGTAGTTTTTGAAACTGTCTCTATTTCTTCAGCGCAAACTAACGGCTAGGATTGGTTCAACAGTAAAAAATGACTTATTTATCTTAATTTTGAAATAAAGCGCTACCACAGCGCCCAGTGTAATCGCTGAGTTCCAGCAATCATGTCAAATTAAGAACAATGTTATTTCTTGGGGTCCAGTTGGCTCACTTATCACATTTATAAGGTCACAGTCCAGAATGAGATCAATTAAGTCCCACAGTCAATCGTTTCACTGTTAAAAGCAATACGACTTAGTAATACCGGAAAAAAATATCTAAACACATGTTGGTACGAATATATGACGCAACCGTTGTAACTCAAACGGATTGACACCGTGAGAAAGTCACTGAAGGGTAGTTTTGGAAACTGTCTCTACTTCTTCAGCGCGAACTAACGGCTAGGATTGGTCCCACAGTAAAAAATGATTTATTTATCTTAATTTTTAAATAAAGCACTACCACAGCGCCCAGTGTAATCGCTGAGTTCCAGCAATCATGTGAAATTAAGACAACGTTATTTCTTGTAGTCAAACTGGCTTATTTATCACATTTATAAGGTCAAAGTCCACAATCAGTTCAATTATGTCCCACAGTCAAACGCTTCACTCTTAAAAGCGATGCAAGCTAGTAATATCCGAACACAATCGCTAAATACATGTTGGTACGAATATGTGACGCAACCGTTGTAACTCAAACGGATTGATACCGCTAGAAAGTCAATGAAATGTAGTTTTTGAAACTGTTCCTATTTATTCAGCACGTGCTAACGGCCAAGATTGGTCCCACAGTAATGATGACTTATTTATCTAAGTTTTTAAATGAAGCGCTACCACAGCGCCCATTATAATCGTTGAATTCCAGCAATCATGTCAAATTAAGAGCAATGTTATTTCTGGGAGTCCAATTGGCTCATTTATCACATTTATATGGTCACAGTCCAAAATCAGATCATTTAAGTGCCACAGTCAATCGTTTTACTTTTAAAAGCGATACAACTTAGTAATATCAGAAAAATATCCCTAAATACATGTGGGGACGAATATGTGACACAACCGTTGTAACTCCAACGGACAGACATCGTTAGAAAGTCAATGAAATGTAGTTTTTGAAATTGTTGCTATTTTTTCAGCGCGTGCTAACGGCCAGGATTGGTCCCACAGTAAAAAATGACTTATTAATCTAAATTTTTAAATAAAGCGCTACCACAGCGCTCAGTGTAATCGCTGAGTTCCAGCAATCATGTCAAATTAAGAAAAATGTTATTTCTTGGGGTCCAATTGTCTCATTTATCACATTTATCAGATCACAGTCCAAAGTTAGTTCATTAAGTCCCACAGTCAATCGTTTCACTGTTAAAAGCGGTGCAACCTAGTAATATCAGAAAAATATCGCTAAATATATGTTAGTACGAATATGTGACGCAACCGTTGTAACTCAAACGGACTGGCACCGTTAGAAATTTAATGAAATGTAGTTTTTGATCCTGTGGCTATTTCTTCAGCGTGTGTTAACGGCTAGGATTGGTCCCACAGTAAAAAATGACTTTCTTTTCCTAATTTTTAAATAACGCGCTACCACAGCGCCCAGTGTAATCGCTGAATTTCGGCAATCATGTCAAATTAAGAAGAATGTTACTTTTTGGAGTCCAATTGTCTCACTTATCACACTTATGAGGTCACAGTCCAAAATCGGTTCAATTAAGTCCCACTGTCAATCGTTTCACTGTTAAGAGCAATGTAACCTAGTAATAGCGAAAAAATATCGCTAAATACATGTTGGTACGAATATGTGACGCAACCGTTGTAACTCAAACAGATTGATACCGTTGAAAGTCAATGAAATGTAGCTTTTGAAACTGTTCCTATTTATTCAGCGCGTGCTAACGGCCAGGATTGGTCCCACAGTAATTATGACTTACTTATCTAAGTTTTTAAATGAAGCGCTACCACAGCGCCCATTGCAATCGTTGAATTCCATCAATCATGTCAAATTAAGAGGAATGTAATTTCTGGCAGTCCAATTGGCTCATTTATCACATTTATAAAGTCACAGTCCAAAATCAGTTCATTTAAGTGCCACAATCAATCGTTTCACTGTTAAAAGCGATACAACCTAGTAATATCAGAAAAATACCCTAAATACATGTTGGTGCGAATATGTTACGCAACCGTTGTAAATGAAACGGATTGACACCGTTAGAAAGTCAATGAAATGTAGTTTTTGAAACTGTCTCTATTTCTTCAGCGCAAACTTACGGCTAGGATTGGTTCAACAGTAAAAAATGACTTATTTATCTTAATTTTGAAATAAAGCGCTACCACAGCGCCCAGTGTAATCGCTGAGTTCCAGCAATCATGTCAAATTAAGAACAATGTTATTTCTTGGGGTCCAGTTGGCTCACTTATCACATTTATAAGGTAACAGTCCAGAATGAGTTCAATTAAGTCCCACAGTCAATCGTTTCATTGTTAAAAGCGATACAACTTAGTAATATCGGAAAAAATGTCTAAACAAATGTTGGCACGAATATGTGACGCAACCGCTGTAACTCAAACGGATTGACACCGTTAGAAAGTCAATGAAATGTAGTTTTTGATCCTGTGGCTACTTCTTCAGCGCGAAATAACGGCTAGGATTGGTCCCGCAGTAAAAATTGATTTATTTATCTTAATTTTTAAATAAAGCGCTACCACAGCGACCAGTGTAATCGCTGAGTTCCAGCAATCATGTCAAATTAAGAACAACGTTATTTCTTGTAGTCAAACTGGCTTATTTATCACATTTATAAGGTCAAAGTCCACAATCAGTTCAATTAAGTCCCACAGTCAAACCTTTCACTGTTAAAAGCGATGCAACCTAGTAATATCCAAACACTATCGCTAAATACATGTTGGTACGAATATGTGACGCAGCAGTTGTAACTCAAACGGATTTATACCCCTAGAAAGTCAATGAAATGTAGTTTTGGAAACTGTTCCTATTTATTCGGCGCGTGCTAACGGCCAGGATTGGTCCCACAGTAAAAAATGACTTATTAATCTAAATTTTTAAATAAAGCGCTACCACAGCGCTCAGTGTAATCGCTGAGTTCCAGCAATCATGTCAAATTAAGAAAAATGTTATTTCTTGGGGTCCAGTTGGCTCACTTATCACATTTATAAGGTAACAGTCCAGAATGAGTTCAATTAAGTCCCACAGTCAATCGTTTCACTGTTAAAAGCGATACAACTTAGTAATATCGTAAAAAAATATCTAAACACATGTTGGCACGAATATGTGACGCAACCGCTGTAACTCAAACGGATTGACACCGTTAGAAAGTCAATGAAATGTAGTTTTGGAAACTGTCTCTACTTCTTCAGCGCGAACTAACGGCTAGGATTGGTCCCACAGTAAAGAATGACTTATTTATCTTAATTTTTAAATAAAGCGCTACAACAGCGCCCAGTGTAATCGCTGAGTTCCAGCAATCATGTCAGGTTAAGAACAACGTTATTTCTTGTAGTTAAACTGGCTTATTTATCACATTTATAAGGTCAAAGTCCACAATCAGTTCAATTAAGTCCCACAGTCAAACCTTTCACTGTTAAAGGCGATGCAACCTAGTAATATCCAAACACTATCGCTAAATACATGTTGGTACGAATATGTGACGCAACCGTTGTAACACAAACGAATTTATACCGCTAGAAAGTCAATGAAATGTAGTTTTGGAAACTGTTCCTATTAATTCAGCGCGTGCTAACAGCCAGGATTGATCCCACAGTAAGAAATGACTTATTTATCTAAATTTTTAAATGAAGCGCTACCATAGCGCCCAGTGCAATCACTGAGTTCCGGCAATCACGTCAAATTAAGAAGAATGTTATTTCTTGGGGTCCAATTGTCTCATTTATCACATTTATCAGATCACAGTCCAAAGTTAGTTCATTAAGTCCCACAGTCAATCGTTTCACTGTTAAAAGCGGTGCAACCTAGTAATATCAGAAAAATATCGCTAAATACATGTTAGTACGAATATATGACCCAACCGTTGTAACTCAAACGGCCTGACACCGTTAGAAATTTAATGAAATGTAGTTTTTGATCCTGTGGCTATTTCTTCAGCGTGTGTTAACGGCTAGGATTGGTCCCACAGTAAAAAATGACTTTCTTTTCCTAATTTTTAAATAACGTGCTACCACAGCGCCCAGTGTAATCGCTGAATTTCGGCAATCATGTCAAATTAAGAAGAATGTTACTTCTTGGAGTCCAATTGTCTCACTTATCACACTTATGAGGTCACAGTCCAAAATCGGTTCAATTAAGTCCCACTGTCAATCGTTTCACTGTTAAGAGCAATGTAACCTAGTAATAGCGAAAAAATATCGCTAAATACATGTTGGTACAAATATGTGACGCAACCGTTGTAACTCAAACAGATTGATACCGTTGAAAGTCAATGAAATGTAGCTTTTGAAACTGTTCCTATTTATTCAGCGCGTGCTAACGGCCAGGATTGGCCCCACAGTAATTATGACTTACTTATCTAAGTTTTTAAATGAAGCGCTACCACAGCGCCCATTGTAATCGTTGAATTCCAGCAATCATGTCAAATTAAGAGGAATGTAATTTCTGGCAGTCCAATTGGCTCATTTATCACATTTATAAAGTCACAGTCCAAAATCAGTTCATTTAAGTGCCACAGTCAATCGTTTCACTGTTAAAAGCGATACAACCTAGTAATATCAGAAAAATACCCTAAATACATGTTGGTGCGAATATGTTACGCAACCGTTGTAACTGAAACGGATTGACACCGTTAGAAAGTCAATGAAATGTAGTTTTTGAAACTGTCTCTATTTCTTCAGCGCAAACTAACGGCTAGGATTGGTTCAACAGTAAAAAATGACTTATTTATCTTAATTTTGAAATAAAGCGCTACCACAGCGCCCAGTGTAATCGCTGAGTTCCAGCAATCATGTCAAATTAAGAACAATGTTATTTCTTGGGGTCCAGTTGGCTCACTTATCACATTTATAAGGTCACAGTCCAGAATGAGATCAATTAAGTCCCACAGTCAATCGTTTCACTGTTAAAAGCAATACAACTTAGTAATACCGGAAAAAAATATCTAAACACATGTTGGTACGAATATATGACGCAACCGTTGTAACTCAAACGGATTGACACCGTGAGAAAGTCACTGAAGGGTAGTTTTGGAAACTGTCTCTACTTCTTCAGCGCGAACTAACGGCTAGGATTGGTCCCACAGTAAAAAATGATTTATTTATCTTAATTTTTAAATAAAGCACTACCACAGCGCCCAGTGTAATCGCTGAGTTCCAGCAATCATGTGAAATTAAGACAACGTTATTTCTTGTAGTCAAACTGGCTTATTTATCACATTTATAAGGTCAAAGTCCACAATCAGTTCAATTATGTCCCACAGTCAAACGCTTCACTCTTAAAAGCGATGCAAGCTAGTAATATCGGAACACAATCGCTAAATACATGTTGGTACGAATATGTGACGCAACCGTTGTAACTCAAACGGATTGATACCGCTAGAAATTTAATGAAATGTAGTTTTGGAAACTGTTCCTATTTATTCAGCACGTGCTAACGGCCAAGATTGGTCCCACAGTAATGATGACTTAGTTATCTAAGTTTTTAAATGAAGCGCTACCACAGCGCCCATTGTAATCGTTGAATTCCAGCAATCATGTCAAATTAAGAGCAATGTTATTTCTGGGAGTCCAATTGGCTCATTTATCACATTTATAAGGTCACAGTCCAAAATCACTTCATTTAAGTGCCACAGTCAATCGTTTTACTTTTAAAAGCGATACAACTTAGTAATATCAGAAAAATATCCCTAAATACATGTGGGGACGAATATGTGACACAACCGTTGTAACTCAAACGGACAGACATCGTTAGAAAGTCAATGAAATGTAGTTTTTGAAATGGTCGCTATTTTTTCAGCGCGCGATGACGACTAGGATTCGTCCCACAGTAAAGAATGACTTATTTATCTAAATTTTTAAATGAAGCGCTACCACAGCGCCCAGTGCAATCGCTAAGTTCCGGCAATCACGTGAAAATAAGAAGAATGTTTTTTTCTTAGGGTTTAATTGTCTCATTTATGACATTTATCAGGTCAAAGTACAGAGCAAGTTCAATTAAGTCCCACAGTCAATCGTTTCACTGTTAAAAGCGATGCAACCTAGTAATATCAGAAAAATATCGCTAAATACATGTTAGTACGAATATGTGACCCAACCGTTGTAACTCAAACGGACTGACACCGTTAGAATGTCAGTGAGATGTAGTAATTGAATCTGTCTCTATTTCTTCAGCGCGCGCTAACGGCTAGGCTTGGTCCCACAGTAAAAAATTAATTTCTTTTCTAAATTCTTAAACGAAGCGCTACCACAGCGCCCAGGGTAATCGTTGAATTCCATCAATCATGTCAAATTAAGAGCAATGTTATTTCTGGGAGTCCAATTGGCTCATTTATCACATTTATAAGGTCACAGTCCAAAATCAGTTCATTTAAGTGCCACAGTCAATCGTTTTACTTTTAAAAGCGATACAACTTAGTAATATCAGAAAAATATCCCTAAATACATGTGGGGACGAATATGTGACACAACCGTTGTAACTCAAACGGACAGACATCGTTAGAAAGTCAATGAAATGTAGTTTTTGAAATTGTCGCTATTTTTTCAGCACGAAATGACGTCTAGGATTCGTCCCACAGTAAAGAATGACTTATTTGTTTAAATTTTTAAATGAAGCTCTACCACAGCGCCCAGTGCAATCGCTAAGTTCCGGCAATCACGTGAAAATAAGAAGAATGTTTTTTCTTAGGGTCCAATTGTCTCATTTATCACATTTATCAGGTCAAAGTACAGAGCAAGTTCAATTAAGTCCCACAGTCAATCGTTTCACTGTTAAAAGCGATACAACTTAGTAATATCGGAAAAAAATATCTAAACACATGTTGGCACGAATTTGTGACGCAACCGCTGTAACTCAAACGGATTGACACCGTTAGAAAGTCAATGAAATGTAGTTTTGGAAACTGTCTCTACTTCTTCAGCGCAAACTGACGGCTAGGATTGGTCCCACAGTAAAAATTGATTTATTTATCTTAATTTTTAAATAAAGCGCTACCACAGCGCCCAGTGTAATCGCTGAGTTCCAGCAATCATGTCAAATTAAGAACAACGGTATTTCTTGTAGTGAAACTGGCTTATTTATCACATTTATAAGGTCAAAGTCCACAATCAGTTCAATTAAGTCCCACAGTCAAACGTTTCACTGTTAAAAGCGATGTAACCTAGTAATATCCAAACACTATCGCTAAATACATGTTGGTACGAATATGTGACGCAACAGTTGTAACTCAAAAGGATTTATACGGCTAGAAAGTCAATGAAATGTAGTTTGGAAACTGTTCCTATTTATTCGGCGCGTGCTAACGGCCAGGATTGGTCCCACAGTAAAAAATGACTTATTAATCTAAATTTTTAAATAAAGCGCTACCACAGCGCTCAGTGTAATTGCTGAGTTCCAGCAATCATGTCAAATTAAGAACAATGTTATTTCTTGGGGTCCAGTTGGCTCACTTATCACATTTATAAGGTCACAGTTCAGAATGAGTTCAATTAAGTCCCACAGTCAATAGTTTCACTGTTAAAAGTGATACAACTGAGTAATATCGGAAAAAAATATCTAAACACATGTTGGCACGAATATGTGACGCAACCGCTGTAACTCAAACGGATTGACACCGTTAGAAAGTCAATGAAATATAGTTTTGGAAACTGTCTCTTCTTCTTCAGCGCGAACTAACGGCTAGGATTGGTCCCACTGTAAAAAATGACTTATTTATCTTAGTTTTTAAATAAAGCGTTACAACAGCGCCCAGTGTAATCGCTGAGTTCCAGCAATCATGTCAGGTTAAGAACAACGTTATTTCTTGTAGTGAAACTGGCTTATTTATCACATTTATAAGGTCAAGGTCCACAATCAGTTCAATTAAGTCCCACAGTCAAACCTTTCACTGTTAAAAGCGATGCAACCTAGTAATATCCAAACACTATCGCTAAATACATGTTGGTACGAATATGTGACGCAACCGTTGTAACTCAAACGGATTGATACCGTTGAAAGTCAATGAAATGTAGCTTTTGAAACTGTTCCTTTTTATTCAGCGCGTGCTAACGGCCAGGATTGGTCCCACAGTAATTATGACTTATTTATCTAAGTTTTTAAATGAAGCGCTACCACAGCGCCATTGTAATCGTTGAATTCCAGCAATCATATCAAATTAAGAGGAATGAAATTTCTGGCAGTCCTATTGGCTCATTTATCACATTTATAAGGTCACAGTCCAAAATCAGTTCATTTAAGTGCCACAGTCAATCGTTTCACTGTTAAAAGCGATACAACCTAGTAATATCAGTAAAATACCCTAAATACATGTTGGTACGAATATGTGACGCAACCGTTGTAACTGAAACGGATTGACACCGTTAGAAAGTCAATGAAATGTAGTTTTTGAAACTGTGTCTCTTTCTTCATGCAAACTAACGGCTAGGATTGATCCAACAGTAAAAAATGACTTATTTATCTTAATTTTGAAGTAAAGCGCTACCACAGCGCCCAGTATAATCGATGAGTTCCAGCAATCATGTCAAATTAAGAACAATGTTATTTCTTGGGGTCCAGTTAGCTCACTTATCACATTTATAAGGTCACAGTCCACAATCAGTACAATTAAGTCCCACAGTCAAACCTTTCACTGTTAAAAGCGATGCAACCTAGTAATATCCAAACACTATCGCTAAATACATGTTGGTACCAATATGTGACGCAACCGTTGTAACTCAAACGGATTTATACCGCTAGAAAGTCAATGAAATAAAGTTTTGGAAACTGTTCCTATTAATTCAGCGCTTGCTAACAGCTAGGATTGATCCCACAGTAAGAAATGACTCATTTATCTAAATTTTTAAATGAAGCGCTACCATAGCGCTCAGTGCAATCACTGAGTTCCGGCAATCACGTCAAATTAAGAAGAATGTTATTTTTTGGGGTCCAATTGTCTCATTTATCACATTTATCAGATCACAGTCCAAAGTTAGTTCATTAAGTCCCACAGTCAATCGTTTCACTGTTAAAAGCGATGCAACCTAGTAATATCAGAAAAATATCGCTAAATACATGTTAGTACGAATATATGACCCAACCGTTGTAACTCAAACGGACTGACACCGTTAGAAATTTAATGAACTGTAGTTTTTGATTCTGTGGCTATTTTTTAAGCGTGTGCTAACGGCTAGGATTGGTCCCAAAGTAAAAAATGACTTTCTTTTCTTAATTTTTAAATAACGCGCTACCCCAGCGCCCAGTGTAATCGCTGAGTTTCGGCAATCATGTCAAATTAAGAAGAATGTTACTTCTTGGAGTCCAATTGTCTCACTTATCACACTTATAAGGTCACAGTCCAAAATCGGTTCAATTAAGTCCCACTGTCAATCGTTTCACTGTTAAGAGCGATGTAACCTAGTAATAGCGAAAAAATATCGCTAAATACATGTTGGTACGAATTTGTGACGCAACCGTTGTAACTCAAACGGATTGATACCGTTGAAAGTCAATGAAATGTAGCTTTTGAAACTGTTCCTTTTTATTCAGCGCGTGCTAACGGCCAGGATTGGTCCCACAGTAATTATGACTTATTTATCTAAGTTTTTAAATGAAGCGCTACCACAGCGCCATTGTAATCGTTGAATTCCAGCAATCATATCAAATTAAGAGGAATGAAATTTCTGGCAGTCCTATTGGCTCATTTATCACATTTATAAGGTCACAGTCCAAAATCAGTTCATTTAAGTGCCACAGTCAATCGTTTCACTGTTAAAAGCGATACAACCTAGTAATATCAGTAAAATACCCTAAATACATGTTGGTACGAATATGTGACGCAACCGTTGTAACTGAAACGGATTGACACCGTTAGAAAGTCAATGAAATGTAGTTTTTGAAACTGTGTCTCTTTCTTCAGCGCAAACTAATGGCTAGGATTGATCCAACAGTAAAAAATGACTTATTTATCTTAATTTTGAAGTAAAGCGCTACCACAGCGCCCAGTGTAATCGCTGAGTTCCAGCAATCATGTCAAATTAAGAACAATGTTATTTCTTGGGGTCCAGTTGGCTCACTTATCACATTTATAAGGTCACAGTCCATAATGAGATCAATTAAGTCCCACAGTCAATCGTTTCACTGTTAAAAGCAATACAACTTAGTAATATCGGAAAAAAATATCTTAACACATGTTGGTACGAATGTATGACGCAACCGTTGTAACTCAAACGGATTGACACCGAGAGAAAGTCAATGAAAGGTAGCTTTGGAAATTGTCTCTACTTCTTCAGCGCAAACTAACGGCTAGGATTGGTCCCACAGTAAAAAATGATTTACTTATCTTAATTTTTAAATAAAGTGCTACCACAGCGCCCACTGTAATCGCTGAGTTCCAGCAATCATGTGAAATTAAGACAACGTTATTTGTTGTAGTCAAACTGGTTTATTTATCACATTTATAAGGTCAAAGTCCACAATCAGTTCAATTAAGTCCCACAGTCAAACGCTTCACTGTTAAAAGCGATGCAAGCTAGTAATAACCGAACACTATCGCTAAATACATGTTGGTACGAATATGTGACGCAACCGTTGTAACTCAAACAGATTGATACCTCTAGAAAATCAATGATATGTAGTTTTTGAAACTGTTCCTCTTTATTCAGCACGTGCTAACGGCCAAGATTGGTCCCACAGTAATTATAACTTATTTATCTAAGTTTTTAAATGAAGCGCTACCACAGCGCCCATTGTAATCGTTGAATTCCAGCAATCATGTCAAATTAAGAGGAATGTAATTTCTGGCAGTCCAATTGGCTCATTTATCACATTTATAAGGTCACAGTCCAAAATAAGTTCATTTAAGTGCCACAGTCAATCGTTTCACTGTTAAAAGCGATACAACCTAGTAATATCAGAAAAATACCCTAAATACATGTTGGTGCGAATATGTTACGCAACCGTTGTAATTGAAACGGATTGACACCGTTAGAAAGTCAATGAAATGTAGTTTTTGAAACTATCTCTATTTCTTCAGCGCAAACTAACGGCTAGGATTGGTCCAACAGTAAAAAATGACTTATTTATCTTAATCTTGAAATAAAGCGCTACCACAGCGCCCAGTGTAATCGCTGAGTTCCAGCAATCATGTCAAGTTAAGAACAATGTTATTTCTTGGGGTCCAGTTGGCTCACTTATCACATTTATAAGGTCACAGTCCAGAATGAGATCAAGTAAGTCCCACAGTCAATCGTTTCACTGTTAAAAGCAATACAACTTAGTAATATCGGAAAAAAATATCTAAACACATGTTGGTACGAATATATGACGCAACCGTTGTAACTCAAACGGATTGACACCGTGAGAAAGTCACTGAAAGGTAGCTTTGGAAACTGTCTCTACTTCTTCAGCGCCAACTAACGGCTAGGATTGGTCCCACAGTAAAAAATGATTTATTTATCTTAATTTTTAAATAAAGCGCTACCATAGCGCCCAGTGTAATCGCTGAGTTCCAGCAATCATGTGAAATTAAGACAACGTTATTTCTTGTAGTCAAACTGGCTTATTTATCACATTTATAAGGTCAAGGTCCACAATCAGTTCAATTAAGTCCCACAGTCAAACGCTTCACTCTTAAAAGCGATGCAAGCTAGTAATATCCGAACACTATCGCTAAATACATGTTGGTACGAATATGTGACGCAACCGTTGTAACTCAAACGGATTGATACCGCTAGAAAGTCAATGAAATGTAGTTTTTGAAACTGTTCCTATTTATTTAGCACGTGCTAACGGCCAAGATTGGTCCCACAGTAATGATGACTTATTTATCTAAGTTTTTAAATGAAGCGCTACCACAGCGCCCATTATAATCGTTGAATTCCAGCAATCATGTCAAATTAAAAGCAATGTTATTTCTGGGAATCCAATTGGCTCATTTATCACATTTATAAGGTCACAGTCCAAAATCAGTTCATTTAAGTGCCACAGTCAATCGTTTTACTTTTAAAAACGATACAACTTAGTAATATCAGAAAAATATCCCTAAATTCATGTGGGGACGAATATGTGACACAACCGTTGTAACTCAAACGGACAGACATCGTTAGAAAGTCAATGAAATGTAGTTTGTGAAATTTTCGCTATTTTTTCAGCGCGCGATGACGTCTAGGATTCGTCCTACAGTAAAGAATGACTTATTTATCTAAATTCTTAAATGAAGCTCTACCACAGCGCCCAGTGCAATCGCTAAGTTCCGGCAATCACGTGAAAATAAGAAGAATGTTTTTTCTTAGGGTCCAATTGTCTCATTTATGACATTTATCAGGTCAAAGTACAGACCAAGTTCAATTAAGTCCCACAGTCAATCGTTTCACTGTTAAAAGCGATGCAACCTAGTAATATCAGAAAAATATCGCTAAATACATGTTAGTACGAATATATGACCCAACTGTTGTAACTCAAACGGACTGACACCGTTAGAATGTCAGTGAGATGTAGTAATTGAATCTGTCTCTATTTCTTCAGCGCGCGCTAACGGCTAGGCTTGGTCCCACAGTAAAAAATTAATTTCTTTTCTAAATTCTTAAATGAAGCGCTACCACAGCGCCCAGTGTAATCGTTGAATTCCAGCACTCATGTCAAATTAAGAGCAATGTTATTTCTGGGAGTCCAATTGGCTTATTTATCACATTTATAAGGTCAAAGTCCACAATCAGTTCAATTAAGTTCCACAGTCAAACGTTTCACTGTTAAAAGTGATGCAACCTAGTAATATCCAAACACTATCGCTAAATACATGTTGGTACGAATATGTGACGCAACCGCTGTAACTCAAACAGATTGACACCGTTAGAAAGTCAATGAAATGTAGTTTTGGAAACTGTCTCTACTTCTTCAGCGCGAACTGACGGCTAGGATTGGTCCCACAGTAAAAATTGATTTATTTATCTTAATTTTTAAATAAAGCGCTACAACAGCGCCCAGTGTAATCGCTGAGTTCCAGTAATCATGTCAGGTTAAGAACAACGTTATTTCTTGTAGTCAAACTGGCGTATTTATCACATTTATAAGGTCAAGGTCCACAATCAGTTCAATTAAGTCCCACAGTCAAACCTTTCACTGTTAAAAGCGATGCAACCTAGTAATATCCAAACACTATCGCTAAATACATGTTGGTGCAAATATGTGACGCAACCGTTGTAACTCAAACGGATTTATACCGCTAGAAAGTCAATGAAATGTAGTTTTTGAAACTGTTCCTATTTTTTCAGCACGTGCTAACGGCCAGGATTGATCCCACGGTAAGAAATGACTTATTTATCTAAATTTTTAAATGAAGCGCTACCATAGCGCTCAGTGCAATCACTGAGTTCCGGCAATCACGTCAAATTAAGAAGAATGTTATTTTTTGGGGTCCAATTGCCTCATTTATCACATTTATCAGATCACAGTGCAAAGTTAGTTCATTAAGTCCCACAGTCAATCGTTTCACTGTTAAAAGCGATGCAACCTCGTAATATCAGAAAAATATCCCTAAATACATGTGGGGAGGAATATGTGACACAACCGTTGTAACTCAAACGCACAGACATCGTTAGAAAGTTAATGAAATGTAGTTTTTGAAATTGTCGCTGTTTTTTCAGCACGCGATGCCGTCTAGGATTCGTCCCACAGTAAAAAATGACTTATTTATCTAAATTTTTAAATGAAGCGCTACCACAGCGCCCAGTGCAATCGCTAAGTTCCGGCAATCATGTGAAAATAAGAAGAATGTTTTTTCTTGGGGTCCAATTGTTTCATTTATCACATTTATCAGGTCAAAGTACAGAGCAAGTTCAATTAAGTCCCACAGTCAATCGTGTCACTGTTAAAAGCGATACAACTTAGTAATATCGGTAAAAAATATCTAAACACATGTTGGCACGAATATGTGACGCAACAGTTGTAACTCAAACGGATTTATACCCCTAGAAAGTCAATGAAATGTAGTTTGGAAACTGTTCCTATTCATTCGGCGCGTGCTAACGGCCAGGATTGGTCCCACAGTAAAAAATGACTTATTAATCTAAACTTTTAAATAAAGCGCTACCACAGCGCTCAGTGTAATTGCTGAGTTCCAGCAATCATGTCAAATTAAGAACAATGTTATTTCTTGGAGTCCAGTTGGCTCACTTATCACATTCATAAGGTCACAGTCCACAATGAGATCAATTAAGTTCCACAGTCAATCGTTTCACTGTTAAAAGCAATACAACATAGTAATATCGGAAAAAAATATATAAACACATGTTGGTACGAATATATGACGCGACCGTTGTAACTCAAACGGATTGACACCGTGAGAAAGTCAATGAAAGGTAGCTTTGGAAACTGTCTGTACTTCTTCAACGCGAACTAACGGCTAGGATTGGTCCTACAGTAAAAAATGATTTATTTATCTTAATTTTTAAATAAAGCGCTACCACAGCGCCCAGTGTAATCGCTGAGTTCCAGCAATCATGTCAACTTAAGAGCAATGTTATTTCTGGGAGTCCAATTGGCTCATTTATCACATTTATAAGGTCACAGTCCAAAATCAGTTCATTTAAGTGCCACAGTCAATCGTTTTACTTTTAAAAGCGATACAACTTAGTAATATCAGAAAAATATCCCTAAATACATGTGGGGACGAATATGTGACACAACCGTTGTAACTCAAACGGACAGACATCGTTAGAAAGTCAATGAAATGTAGTTTTTGAAATGGTCGCTATTTTTTCATCGCGCGATGACGACTAGGATTCGTCCCACAGTAAAGAATGACTTATTTATCTAAATTTTTAAATGAAGCGCTACCACAGCGCCCAGTGCAATCGCTAAGTTCCGGCAATCACGTGAAAATAAGAAGAATGTTTTTTTCTTAGGGTTTAATTGTCTCATTTATGACATTTATCAGGTCAAAGTACAGAGCAAGTTCAATTAAGTCCCACAGTCAATCGTTTCACTGTTAAAAGCGATGCAACCTAGTAATATCAGAAAAATATCGCTAAATACATGTTAGTACGAATATGTGACCCAACCGTTGTAACTCAAACGGACTGACACCGTTAGAATGTCAGTGAGATGTAGTAATTGAATCTGTCTCTATTTCTTCAGCGCGCGCTAACGGCTAGGCTTGGTCCCACAGTAAAAAATTAATTTCTTTTCTAAATTCTTAAACGAAGCGCTACCACAGCGCCCAGGGTAATCGTTGAATTCCATCAATCATGTCAAATTAAGAGCAATGTTATTTCTGGGAGTCCAATTGGCTCATTTATCACATTTATAAGGTCACAGTCCAAAATCAGTTCATTTAAGTGCCACAGTCAATCGTTTTACTTTTAAAAGCGATACAACTTAGTAATATCAGAAAAATATCCCTAAATACATGTGGGGACGAATATGTGACACAACCGTTGTAACTCAAACGGACAGACATCGTTAGAAAGTCAATGAAATGTAGTTTTTGAAATTGTCGCTATTTTTTCAACACGCAATGACGTCTAGGATTCGTCCCACAGTAAAGAATGACTTATTTGTTTAAATTTTTAAATGAAGCGCTACCACAGCGCCCAGTGCAATCGCTAAGTTCCGGCAATCACGTGAAAATAAGAAGAATGTTTTTTCTTGGGGTCCAATTGTCTCATTTATCACATTTATCAGGTCAAAGTACAGAGCAAGTTCAATTAAGTCCCACAGTCAATCGTTTCACTGCTAAAAGCGATACAACTTAGTAATATCGGAAAAAAATATCTAAACACATGTTGGCACGAATTTGTGACGCAACCGCTGTAACTCAAACGGATTGACACCGTTAGAAAGTCAATGAAATGTAGTTTTGGAAACTGTCTCTACTTCTTCAGCGCGAACTGACGGCTAGGATTGGTCCCACAGTAAAAATTGATTGATTTATCTTAATTTTTAAATAAAGCGCTACCACAGCGCCCAGTGTAATCGCTGAGTTCCAGCAATCATGTCAAATTAAGAACAACGTTATTTCTTGTAGTGAAACTGGCTTATTTATCACATTTATAAGGTCAAAGTCCACAATCAGTTCAATTAAGTCCCACAGTCAAACGTTTCACTGTTAAAAGCGATTTAACCTAGTAATATCCAAACACTATCACTAAATACATGTTGGTACGAATATGTGACGCAACAGTTGTAACTCAAACGGATTTATACGGCTAGAAAGTCAATGAAATGTAGTTTGGAAACTGTTCCTATTCATTCGGCGCGTGCTAACGGCCAGGATTGGTCCCACAGTAAAAAATGACTTATTAATCTAAATTTTTAAATAAAGCGCTACCACAGCGCTCAGTGTAATTGCTGAGTTCCAGCAATCATGTCAAATTAAGAACAATGTTATTTCTTGGGGTCCAGTTGGCTCACTTATCACATTTATAAGGTCACAGTCCAGAATGAGTTCAATTAAGTCCCACAGTCAATAGTTTCACTGTTAAAAGTGATACAACTGAGTAATATCGGAAAAAAATATCTAAACACATGTTGGCACGAATATGTGACGCAACCGCTGTAACTCAAACGGATTGACACCGTTAGAAAGTCAATGAAATGTAGTTTTGGAAACTGTCTCTACTTCTTCAGCGCGAACTAACGGCCAGGATTAGTCCCACAGTAATTATGACTTATTTATCTAAGTTTTTAAATGAAGCGCTACCACAGCGCCATTGTAATCGTTGAATTCCAGCAATCATATCAAATTAAGAGGAATGAAATTTCTGGCAGTCCTATTGGCTAAATTATCACATTTATAAGGTCACAGTCCAAAATCAGTTCATTTAAGTGCCACAGTCAATCGTTTCACTGTTAAAAGCGATACAACCTAGTAATATCAGTAAAATACCCTAAATACATGTTGGTACGAATATGTGACGCAACCGTTGTAACTCAAACAGATTTATACCGCTAGAAAGTCAATGAAATGTAGTTTTGGAAACTGTTCCTATTAATTCAGCGCTTGCTAACAGCCAGGATTGATCCCACAGTAAGAAATGACTTATTTATCTAAATTTTTGAATGAAGCGCTACAATAGCGCTCAGTGCAATCACTGAGTTCCGACAATCACGTCAAATTAAGAAGAATGTTATTATTTGGGGTCCAATTGTCTCATTTATCACATTTATCAGATCACAGTCCAAAGTTAGTTCATTAAGTCCCACAGTCAATCGTTTCACTGTTAAAAGCGATGCAACCTAGTAATATCAGAAAAATATCGCTAAATACATGTTAGTACGAATATATGACACAACCGTTGTAACCCAAACGGATTGATACCGTTGAAAGTCAATGAAATGTAGCTTTTGAAACTGTTCCTTTTTATTCAGCGCGTGCTAACGGCCAGGATTGGTCCCACAGTAATTATGACTTATTTATCTAAGTTTTTAAATGAAGCGCTACCACAGCGCCATTGTAATCGTTGAATTCCAGCAATCATATCAAATTAGGAGGAATGAAATTTCTGGCAGTCCTATTGGCTCAATTATCACATTTATAAGGTCACAGTCCAAAATCAGTTCATTTAAGTGCCACAGTCAATCGTTTCACTGTTAAAAGCGATACAACCTAGTAATATCAGTAAAATACCCTAAATACATGTTGGTACGAATATGTGACGCAACCGTTGTAACTGAAATGGATTGACACCGTTAGAAAGTCAGTGAAATGTAGTTTTTGAAACTGTGTCTCTTTCTTCAGCGCAAACTAACGGCTAGGATTGATCCAACAGTAAAAAATGACTTATTTATCTTAATTTTGAAGTAAAGCGCTACCACAGCGCCCAGTATAATCGATGAGTTCCAGCAATCATGTCAAATTAAGAACAATGTTATTTCTTGGGGTCCAGTTGGCTCACTTATCACATTTATAAGGTCACAGTCCACAATCAGTTCAATTAAGTCCCACAGTCAAACCTTTCACTGTTAAAAGCGATGCAACCTAGTAATATCCAAACACTATCGCTAAATACATGTTGGTACGAATATGTGACGCAACCGTTGTAACTCAAACGGATTTATACCGCTAGAAAGTCAATGAAATGTAGTTTTGGAAACTGTTCCTATTAATTCAGCGCTTGCTAACAGCCAGGATTGATCCCACAGTAAGAAATGACTCATTTATCTAAATTTTTAAATGAAGCGCTACCATAGCGCTCAGTGCAATCACTGAGTTCCGGCAATCACGTCAAATTAAGAAGAATGTTATTTTTTGGGGTCCAATTGTCTCATTTATCACATTTATCAGATCACAGTCCAAAGTTAGTTCATTAAGTCCCACAGTCAATCGTTTCACTGTTAAAAGCGATGCAACCTAGTAATATCAGAAAAATATCGCTAAATACATGTTGGTACGAATATGTGACGCAACCGTTGTAACTGAAACGGATTGACACCGTTAGAAAGTCAATGAAATGTAGTTTTTGAAACTGTGTCTCTTTCTTCAGCGCAAACTAATGGCTAGGATTGATCCAACAGTAAAAAATGACTTATTTATCTTAATTTTGAAGTAAAGCGCTACCACAGCGCCCAGTGTAATCGCTGAGTTCCAGCAATCATGTCAAATTAAGAACAATGTTATTTCTTGGGGTCCAGTTGGCTCACTTATCACATTTATAAGGTCACAGTCCATAATGAGATCAATTAAGTCCCACAGTCAATCGTTTCACTGTTAAAAGCAATACAACTTAGTAATATCGGAAAAAAATATCTTAACACATGTTGGTACGAATGTATGACGCAACCGTTGTAACTCAAACGGATTGACACCCAGAGAAAGTCAATGAAAGGTAGCTTTGGAAATTGTCTCTACTTCTTCAGCGCGAACTAACGGCTAGGATTGGTTCTACAGTAAAAAATGATTTATTTATCTTAATTTTTAAATAAAGCGCTACCACAGCGCTTAGTGTAATCGCTGAGTTCCAGCAATCATGTCAAATTAAGAACAACGTTATTTCTTGTATTCAAACTGGCTTATTTATCAGATTTATAAGGTCAAAGTCCGCAATCAGTTCAATTAAGTCCCACAGTCAAACGTTTCACTGTTAAAAGCGATGCAACCTAGTAATATCAGAAAAATATCGCTAAATACATGTTGGTACGAATATGTGACGCAACCGTTGTAACTCAAACGGATTGATACCGTTGAAAGTCAATGAAATGTAGCTTTTGAAACTGTTCCTTTTTATTCAGCGCGTGCTAACGGCCAGGATTGGTCCCACAGTAATTATGACTTATTTATCTAAGTTTTTAAATGAAGCGCTACCACAGCGCCATTGTAATCGTTGAATTCCAGCAATCATATCAAATTAAGAGGAATGAAATTTCTGGCAGTCCTATTGGCTCATTTATCACATTTATAAGGTCACAGTCCAAAATCAGTTCATTTAAGTGCCACAGTCAATCGTTTCACTGTTAAAAGCGATACAACCTAGTAATATCAGTAAAATACCCTAAATACATGTTGGTACGAATATGTGACGCAACCTTTGTAACTGAAACGGATTGACACCGTTAGAAAGTCAATGAAATGTAGTTTTTGAAACTGTGTCTCTTTCTTCAGCGCAAACTAACGGCTAGGATTGATCCAACAGTAAAAAATGACTTATTTATCTTAATTTTGAAGTAAAGCGCTACCACAGCGCCCAGTATAATCGATGAGTTCCAGCAATCATGTCAAATTAAGAACAATGTTATTTCTTGGGGTCCAGTTGGCTCACTTATCACATTTATAAGGTCACAGTCCACAATCAGTTCAATTAAGTCCCACAGTCAAACCTTTCACTGTTAAAAGCGATGCAACCTAGTAATATCCAAACACTATCGCTAAATACATGTTGGTACGAATATGTGACGCAACCGTTGTAACTCAAACGGATTTATACCGCTAGAAAGTCAATGAAATGTAGTTTTGGAAACTGTTCCTATTAATTCAGCGCTTGCTAACAGCCAGGATTGATCCCACAGTAAGAAATGACTCATTTATCTAAATTTTTAAATGAAGCGCTACCATAGCGCTCAGTGCAATCACTGAGTTCCGGCAATCACGTCAAATTAAGAAGAATGTTATTTTTTGGGCTCCAATTGTCTCATTTATCACATTTATCAGATCACAGTCCAAAGTTAGTTCATTAAGTCCCACAGTCAATCGTTTCACTGTTAAAAGCGATGAAACCTAGTAATATCAGAAAAATATCGCTAAATACATGTTGGTACGAATATGTGACGCAACCGTTGTAACTCAAACGGATTGATACCGTTGAAAGTCAATGAAATGTAGCTTTTGAAACTGTTCCTTTTTATTCAGCCCGTGCTAACGGCCAGGATTGGTCCCACAGTAATTATGACTTATTTATCTAAGTTTTTAAATGAAGCGCTACCACAGCGCCATTGTAATCGTTGAATTCCAGCAATCATATCAAATTAAGAGGAATGAAATTTCTGGCAGTCCTATTGGCTCATTTATCACATTTATAAGGTCACAGTCCAAAATCAGTTCATTTAAGTGCCACAGTCAATCGTTTCACTGTTAAAAGCGATACAACCTAGTAATATCAGTAAAATACCCTAAATACATGTTGGTACGAATATGTGACGCAACCGTTGTAACTGAAACGGATTGACACCGTTAGAAAGTCAATGAAATGTAGTTTTTGAAACTGTGTCTCTTTCTTCAGCGCAAACTAATGGCTAGGATTGATCCAACAGTAAAAAATGACTTATTTATCTTAATTTTGAAGTAAAGCGCTACCACAGCGCCCAGTGTAATCGCTGAGTTCCAGCAATCATGTCAAATTAAGAACAATGTTATTTCTTGGGGTCCAGTTGGCTCACTTATCACATTTATAAGGTCACAGTCCATAATGAGATCAATTAAGTCCCACAGTCAATCGTTTCACTGTTAAAAGCAATACAACTTAGTAATATCGGAAAAAAATATCTTAACACATGTTGGTACGAATGTATGACGCAACCGTTGTAACTCAAACGGATTGACACCCAGAGAAAGTCAATGAAAGGTAGCTTTGGAAATTGTCTCTACTTCTTCAGCGCGAACTAACGGCTAGGATTGGTTCTACAGTAAAAAATGATTTATTTATCTTAATTTTTAAATAAAGCGCTACCACAGCGCCCAGTGTAATCGCTGAGTTCCAGCAATCATGTCAAATTAAGAACAACGTTATTTCTTGTATTCAAACTGGCTTATTTATCAGATTTATAAGGTCAAAGTCCGCAATCAGTTCAATTAAGTCCCACAGTCAAGCGTTTCACTGTTAAAAGCGATGCAAGCTAGTAATATCCGAACACTATCGCTAAATACATGTTGGTACGAATATGTGACGCAACCGTTGTAACGCAAACGGATTTATACCGCTAGAAATTCAATGAAATGTAGTTTTGGAAACTGTTCCTTTTTATTCAGCACGTGCTAACGGCCAAGATTGGTCCCACAGTAATTATGACTTATTTATCTAAGTTTTTAAATGAAGCGCTACCACAGCGCCAATTGTAATCGTTGAATTCCAGCAATCATGTCAAATTAAGAGGAATGTAATTTCTGGCAGTCCAATTGGCTCATTTATCGCATTTATAAGGTCACAGTCCAAAATAAGTTCATTTAAGTGCCACAGTCAATCGTTTCACTGTTAAAAGCGATACAACCTAGTAATATCAGAAAAATACCCTAAATACATGTTGGTGCGAATATGTTACGCAACCGTTGTAACTGAAACGGATTGACACTGTTAGAAAGTCAATGAAATGTAGTTTTTGAAACTATCTCTATTTCTTCAGCGCAAACTAACGGCTAGGATTGGCCCAACAGTAAAAAATGACTTATTTATCTTAATCTTAAAATAAAGCGCTACCACAGCGCCCAGTGTAATCGCTGAGTTCCAGCAATCATGTCAAGTTAAGAACAATGTTATTTCTTGGGGTCCAGTTGGCTCACTTATCACATTTATAAGGTCACAGTCCAGAATGAGATCAATTAAGTCCCACAGTCAATCGTTTCACTGTTAAAAGCAATACAACTTAGTAATATCGGAAAAAAATATCTAAACACATGTTGGTACGAATATATGACGCAACCGTTGTAACTCAAACGGATTGACACCGTGAGAAAGTCACAGAAAGGTAGCTTTGGAAACTGTCTCTACTTCTTCAGCGCGAACTAACGGCTAGGATTGGTCCCACAGTAAAAAATGATTTATTTATCTTAATTTTTAAATAAAGCGCTACCACAGCGCCCAGTGTAATCGCTGAGTTCCAGCAATCATGTGAAATTAAGACAACGTTATTTCTTGTAGTCAAACTGGCTTATTTATCACATTTATAAGGTCAAAGTCCACAATCAGTTCAATTAAGTCCCACAGTCAAACGCTTCACTCTTAAAAGCGATGCAAGCTAGTAATATCCGAACACTATCGCTAAATACATGTTGGTACGAATATGTGACGCAACCGTTGTAACTCAAACGGATTGATACCGCTAGAAAGTCAATGAAATGTAGTTTTTGAAACTGTTCCTATTTATTTAGCACGTGCTAACGGCCAAGATTGGTCCCACAGTAATGATGACTTATTTATCTAAGTTTTTAAATGAAGCGCTACCACAGCGCCCATTATAATCGTTGAATTCCAGCAATCATGTCAAATTAAGAGCAATGTTATTTCTGGGAGTCCAATTGGCTCATTTATCACATTTATAAGGTCACAGTCCAAAATCAGTTCATTTAAGTGCCACAGTCAATCGTTTTACTTTTAAAAACGATACAACTTAGTAATATCAGAAAAATATCCCTAAATTCATGTGGGGACGAATATGTGACACAACCGTTGTAACTCAAACGGACAGACATCGTTAGAAAGTCAATGAAATGTAGTTTTTGAAATTGTCGCTATTTTTTCAGCGCGCGATGACGTCTAAGATTCGTCCGACAGTAAAGAATGACTTATTTATCTAAATTTTTAAATGAAGCTCTACCACAGCGCCCAGTGCAATCGCTAAGTTCCGGCAATCACGTGAAAATAAGAAGAATGTTTTTTCTTAGGGTCCAATTGTCTCATTTATGACATTTATCAGGTCAAAGTACAGACCAAGTTCAATTAAGTCCCACAGTCAATCGTTTCACTGTTAAAAGCGATGCAACCTAGTAATATCAGAAAAATATCGCTAAATACATGTTAGTACGAATATATGACCCAACTGTTGTAACTCAAACGGACTGACACCGTTAAAATGTCAGTGAGATGTAGTAATTGAATCTGTCTCTATTTCTTCAGCGCGCGCTAACGGCTAGGCTTGGTCCCACAGTAAAAAATTAATTTCTTTTCTAAATTCTTAAATGAAGCGCTACCACAGCGCCCAGTGTAATCGTTGAATTCCAGCACTCATGTCAAATTAAGAGCAATGTTATTTCTGGGAGTCCAATTGGCTTATTTATCACATTTATAAGGTCAAAGTCCACAATCAGTTCAATTAAGTTCCACAGTCAAACGTTTCACTGTTAAAAGTGATGCAACCTAGTAATATCCAAACACTATCGCTAAATACATGTTGGTACGAATATGTGACGCAACCGCTGTAACTCAAACGGATTGACACCGTTTGAAAGTCAATGAAATGTAGTTTTGGAAACTGTCTCTACTTCTTCAGCGCGAACTGACGGCTAGGATTGGTCCCAGAGTAAAAATTGATTTATTTATCTTAATTTTTAAATAAAGCGCTACCACAGCGCCCAGTGTAATCGCTGAGTTCCAGTAATCATGTCAGGTTAAGAACAACGTTATTTCTTGTAGTCAAACTGGCGTATTTATCACATTTATAAGGTCAAGGTCCACAATCAGTTCAATTAAGTCCCACAGTCAAACCTTTCACTGTTAAAAGCGATGCAACCTAGTAATATCCAAACACTATCGCTAAATACATGTTGGTGCAAATATGTGACGCAACCGTTGTAACTCAAACGGATTTATACCGCTAGAAAGTCAATGAAATGTAGTTTTTGAAACTGTTCCTATTTTTTCAGCACGTGCTAACGGCCAGGATTGATCCCACGGTAAGAAATGACTTATTTATCTAAATTTTTAAATGAAGCGCTACCATAGCGCTCAGTGCAATCACTGAGTTCCGGCAATCACGTCAAATTAAGAAGAATGTTATTTTTTGGGGTCCAATTGCCTCATTTATCACATTTATCAGATCACAGTGCAAAGTTAGTTCATTAAGTCCCACAGTCAATCGTTTCACTGTTAAAAGCGATGCAACCTCGTAATATCAGAAAAATATCGCTAAATACATGTTAGTACGAATATATGACCCAACCGTTGTAACTCAAACGGACTGACACCGTTAGAAATTTAATGAAATGTAGTTTTTGATTCTGTGGCTATTTCTTCAGCGTGTGCTAACGGCTAGGATTGGTCCCACAGTAAAAAATGACTTTCTTTTCTTAATTTTTAAATAACGCGCTACCCCAGCGCCCAGTGTAATCGCTGAGTTTCGGCAATCATGTCAAATTAAGAAGAATGTTACTTCTTTGAGTCCAATTGTCTCACTTATCACACTTATAAGGTCACAGTCCAAAATCGGTTCAATTAAGTCCCACAGTCAATCGTTTCACAGTTAAAAGCAATACAACTTAGTAATATCGGAAAAAAATATCTAAACACATGTTGGTACGAATATGTGACGCAACCGTTGTAACCCAAACGGATTGATACCGCTAGAAATTCAATGAAATGTAGTTTTGGAAACTGTTCCTATTTATTCGGCGCGTGCTAACGGCCAGGATTGGTCCCACAGTATAAAATGACTTAGTTATCTAAGTTTTTAAATGAAGCGCTACCACAGCGCCCAGTGTAATCGCTGAGTTCCAGCAATCATGTCAAATTAAGAACAATGTTATTTCTTGGGGTCCAGTTGGCTCACTTATCACATTTATAAGGTCACAGTCCAGAATGAGATCAATTAAGTCCCACAGTCAATCGTTTCACTGTTAAAAGCAATACAACTTAGTAATATCGGAAAAAAATATCTAAACACATGTTCGTACGAATATATGACGCAACCGTTTTAACTCAAACGGATTGACACCGTGAGAAAGTCAATGAAAGGTAATTTTGGAAACTGTCTCTACTTCTTCAGCGCGACCTAACAGCTAGGATTTGTCCCAAAGTAAAAAATGATTTATTTATCTTAATTTTTAAATAAAGCGCTACCACAGCGCCCAGTGTAATCGCTGAGTTTCAGCAATCATGTGAAATTAAGACAACGTTAGTTCTTGTAGTCAAACTGGCTTATTTATCACATTTATAAGGTCAAAGTCCACAATCAGTTCAATTAAGTCCCACAGTCAAACGCTTCACTGTTAAAAGCGATGCAAGCTAGTAATATCCGAACACTATCGCTAAATACATGTTGGTACGAATATGTGACGCAACCATTGTAACTCAAACGGATTGATACCGCTAGAAAATCAATGAAATGTAGTTTTTGAAACTGTTCCTGTTTATTCAGCGCGAGCTAACGGCCAAGATTGGTCCCACCGTAATGATGACTTATTTATCTAAGTTTTTAAATGAAGCGCTACCACAGCGCCCATTATAATAGTTGATTTCCAACAATCATGTCAAATTAAGAGCAATGTTATTTCTGGGAGTCCAATTAGCTCATTTATCACATTTATAAGGTCACAGTCCAAAATCAGTTCATTTAAGTGCCACAGTCAATCATTTTACTTTTAAAAGCGATACAACTTAGTAATATCAGAAAAATATCCCTAAATTCATGTGGGGACGAATATGTGACACAACCGTTGTAACTCAAACGGACAGACATCGTTAGAAAGTCAATGAAATGTAGTTTTTGAAATTGTCGCTATTTTTTCAGCGCGCGATGACGTCTAGGATTCGTCCCACAGTAAAGAATGACTTATTTATCTAAATTTTTAAATGAAGCTCTACCACAGCGCCCAGTGCAATCGCTAAGTTCCGGCAATCACGTGAAAATAAGAAGAATGTTTTTTCTTAGGGTCCAATTGTCTCATTTATGACATTTATCAGGTCAAAGTACAGACCAAGTTCAATTAAGTCCCACAGTCAATCGTTTCACTGTTAAAAGCGATGCAACCTAGTAATATCAGAAAAATATCGCTAAATACATGTTAGTACGAATATATGACCGAACTGTTGTAACTCAAACGGACTGACACCGTTAGAATGTCAGTGAGATGTATTAATTGAATCTGTCTCTATTTCTTCAGCGCGCGCTAACGGCTAGGCTTGGTCCCACAGTAAAAAATTAATTTCTTTTCTAAATTCTTAAATGAAGCGCTACCACAGCGCCCAGTGTAATCGTTGAATTCCAGCACTCATGTGAAATTAAGAGCAATGTTATTTCTGGGAGTCCAATTGGCTTATTTATCACATTTATAAGGTCAAAGTCCACAATCAGTTCAATTAAGTTCCACAGTCAAACGTTTCACTGTTAAAAGTGATGCAACCTAGTAATATCCAAACACTATCGCTAAATACATGTTGGTACGAATATGTGACGCAACCGCTGTAACTCAAACGGATTGACACCGTTTGAAAGTCAATGAAATGTAGTTTTGGAAACTGTCTCTACTTCTTCAGCGCGAACTGACGGCTAGGATTGGTCCCACAGTAAAAATTGATTTATTTATCTTAATTTTTAAATAAAGCGCTACCACAGCGCCCAGTGTAATCGCTGAGTTCCAGTAATCATGTCAGGTTAAGAACAACGTTATTTCTTGTAGTCAAACTGGCTTATTTATCACATTTATAAGGTCAAAGTCCACAATCAGTTCAATTAAGTCCCACAGTCAAACGCTTCACTGTTAAAAGCGATGCAAGCTAGTAATATCCGAACACTATCGCTAAATACATGTTGGTACGAATATGTGACGCAACCGTTGTAACTCAAACGGATTGATACCGCTAGAAAATCAATGAAATGTAGTTTTTGAAACTGTTCCTGTTTATTCAGCGCGAGCTAACGGCCAAGATTGGTCCCACCGTAATGATGACTTATTTATCTAAGTTTTTAAATGAAGCGCTACCACAGCGCCCATTATAATAGTTGATTTCCAACAATCATGTCAAATTAAGAGCAATGTTATTTCTGGGAGTCCAATTAGCTCATTTATCACATTTATAAGGTCACAGTCCAAAATCAGTTCATTTAAGTGCCACAGTCAATCATTTTACTTTTAAAAGCGATACAACTTAGTAATATCAGAAAAATATCCCTAAACACATGTGGGAACGAATATGTGACCCAACCGTTGTAACTCAAACGGAAAGACATCGTTAGAAAGTCAATAAAATGTAGTTTTTGAAATTATCGCTATTTTTTTAGCGTGCGATGACGTCTGAGATTTGTCCCACAGTGAAGAATGACTTATTTATCTAAATTTTTAAATGAAGCGCTACCACAGCGCCCAGTGCAATCGCTAAGTTCCGGCAATAACGTGAAAATAAGAAGAATGTTTTTTCTTGGGGTCCAATTGTCTCATTTATCACATTTATCAGGTCAAAGTCCAGAGCAAGTTCAATTAAGTCCCAAAGTCCATCGTTTCACTGTTAAAAGCGATGCAACCTAGTAATATCAGAAAAATATCGCTAAATACATTTTAGTACGAATATGTGACCCAACCGTTGTAAGTCAAACGGACTGGCACCGTTAGAAAGTCAGTGAAATGTAGTATTTGAATGTGTCTCTATTTCTTCAGCGCGCGCTAACGGCTAGGAGTGGTCCCACAGTAAAGAATGACTTTCTTTCCTTAATTTTTAAATGAAGCGCTACCACAGCGCTCAGTGTATTTGCTGAGTTTCGGCAATCATGTCAACTTAAGAAGAATGTTATTTCTTGGAATCCACTTGTCTCACTTATCACACTTGTAAGTTCACATTCCAAAATCAGTTCAATGAAGTCCCACAGTCAATCGTTTCACTGCTAAAAGCGATGTAACCTAGTAATAGCGAAAAAATATCGCTAAACACATGTTGGTACAAATATGTGACGCAACCGTCGTAACTCAATCGGACTGATACCGTTAGAAATTCATTGAAATGTAGTTTTGGAAACTGTCTCTATTTCTTCATCCCAAAATAACGGCTAGGATTGGTCACACAGTAAAGAATGATTTATTTATCTAAATTTTCAAATGAAGTGCTTCCACAGCGCCCAGTGTAATCGCTGAGTTCCAGCAATCATGTCAAATTAAGAACAATGTTATTTCTTGGGGTCCAGTTGGCTCACTTATCACATTTATAAGGTCACAGTCCAGAATGAGATCAATTAAGTCCCACAGTCAATCGTTTCACTGTTAAAAGCAATACAACTTAGTAATATCGGAAAAAAATATCTAAACACATATTGGTACGAATTTATGACGCAACCGTTGTAACTCAAACGGATTGACACCGTTTGAAAGTCGATGAAAGGTAGTTTTGGAAACTGTCTCCACTTCTTCAGCTCGAACTAACGGCTAGGATTGGTCCCACAGTAAAAAATGATTTATTTAACTTAATTTTTAAATAAAGCGCTATCACAGCGACCAGTGTAATCGCTGAGTTTCAGCAATCATGTGAAATTAAGACAACGTTATTTGTTGTAGTCAAACTGGCTTATTTATCACATTTATAAGGTCAAAGTCCACAATCAGTTCAATTAAGTCCCACAGTCAAACGCTTCACTGTTAAAAGCGATGCAAGCTAGTAATATCCGAACACTATCGCTAAATACATGTTGGTACGAATATGTGACGCAACCGTTGTAACTCAAACGGATTGATACTGCTAGAAAATCAATGAAATGTAGTTTTTGAAACTGTTCCTCTTTATTCAGCACGTGCTAACGGCCAAGATTGGTCCCACAGTAATGATGACTTATTTATCTAAGTTTTTAAATGAAGCGCTACCACAGCGCCCATTATAATCGTTGATTTCCAGCAATCATGTCAAATTAAGAGCAATGTTATTTCTGGGAGTCCAATTTTCTTATTTATCACATTTGTCAGGTCAGAGTCCAAAGTTAATTCAATTAAGTCCCACAGTCAATCGTTTCACTTTTAAAAGGGATGGAACCTAGTAATATTAGAAAAATATCCCTAAATACATGTTGGTACGAATATGTGACGCAACCGTTGTAACTCAAACGGATTGATACCGCTAGAAAATCAATGAAATGTAGTTTTTGAAACTGTTCCTCTTTATTCAGCACGTGCTAACGGCCAAGATTGGTCCCACAGTAATTATGACTTATTTATCTATGCTTTTAAATGAAGCGCTACCACAGCGCTCAGTGTAATTGCTGAGTTTCGTCAATCATGTCAACTTAAGAAGAATATTATTTCTTGGAATCCACTTGTCTCACTTATCACACTTATAAGGTCACAGTTCAAAATCAGTTCATTTAAGTGCCACAATCAATCGTTTCACTGTTAAAAGCGATGTAACCTAGTAATAGCGAAAAAACATCGCTAAATACAAGTTGCTTGTCGATTTTAAGGCCGGGTCTGGAAATTACACGTTTTTCAGCTTATGAAAAATTGGGAACTTTATGTTTAATTAACTCAACCATTTCACGACGAAATAATATAACTCGTTCATATTTTGGTCAGCAAAGCCTCCTCTTTTCAAAAATGATAACCTCGGTTTCAGATTCCTTCTCGTATGACCACAGGGAGCTCCAGAAGTAAGGGTACCAAAATAGCATGTTTTCGAAAACCGCTGAAGTTTTGTCGAGTCACTAGGAAAAAAAACACATAAATTGGTAAGTTAACATAACAATCTTACAAAATCGTACGTGACATAAGTCCCAACTTCAATATAAAGCAGTAAAAATTGCCAATCTTTCCCATATTTTGTGCCAATTTTGGCAACTTCTCATTCATTTCGTACAATTTATTGCTATTCGTTAATTTTTGCACTTATGCCTTGAACAAAACCTATTCTGCATTATCTAAGCTACACTTTCTACTACATTTTTACAACTGGTGTGCAATATTCAGCCAGCAGCAGAAGCATTTCAATGCACTACCTTTAAAAATCCCTGAACTTCGCCGCCATTGTTTGGTTCGTCATTTTTAAGACCTAGCTAATGACAATCTCGTCCCCGGGGCCGGTTTACTTTTTCGACAATCTTGGAAGGAGCCCTGGGGAAGAGGTTGATCACGTAAACAAGCAAACTGCAACTTTGCAGAAGCCATCATAAAATGAAGTCTTTTGCCTCCTCCTCCTCTCTTCTCCTAGCTAGCTTTCTCTTTTCTCTTTCAATATGGTTAGCAATAATATTATAAGTTTTAATTTCTAATGCTTAGCTAGCCAGATATGTTTTGCAATTTGTATGCTTCCTTTTGTGTTTGTTTGCTTCCTAATGTGTTTTGGTAGCTATAGCTAGCTACACATAAAAAATGTTTGTGTCCTGTGTGTGATATATATTGTACAAATTTATAGAACTTTTTGAATGTTTACATTTTCCACGATAGGCCCTGCTGGCTCTAACAACTGCGTGGCAGGCTGAAAGAAGTGGGAGCTTGCTAGCTGAGCGGAAAGGTCTTATTCAGTCCATTTCTTTCTACTACAGAAACATTGTGATGAGGCTTTAAGCCAGTGTAGATGGATACCTTCTGATTGACATATATTCATATAAAGTCGTACCGATACCTTCATGCGAAGAAACAGACTACCTTATGTGTGTAGATAGATAGATAGATGTGCATATTTTACATGGCTAGCCTCACAAATATCGAGGAATATACCCTGTCTATTATTTCCAGCAGGGGCTATGGCTTAGATGGAGAGTCCTAGAGTATTTAATGCTCATTTTGAGCTACGCAGACCCAATTAGGGCCCGCGCTCTACTAGACAACTCCCGGCAACATCCAACGGCCCACACAGTGTGCCATCTTCCCAATTTCCCTCACATGGCTTGGGTTAACCTGGGGCTATGGTAACATTCACTCGCCCATGTTGAATCGCCGGCAAGAGGAATCGAACCCCGGTCTCCCGCACAGAGTACGACAGCTATAAACATTCATCTACGGTGCCATAATTAATGTTAATTAATGCGGGATACGTTCTTGCGGGATTAATTTTTGTTTGCTTAATTTTTGTGAATTTGGCTCCTTTTTCGCAAAGTTAAGTCCCGCAAAAAAGATTTTGGGAAGTCGTCTATTCGCAAAAATAAATCCCGCAAAAATATATGTGAACTGGCATTCACAAAAATAAGTATCGAAAAATGGCATTTTTTTATACATTAATTAACTTTAATAACATTTTTGAAATTCTAGATGATTTGTGAGATTTAGAATTATTAAAATACAGTGCAAAAAAACAAATGTTACCCTTTGATCGTTGTTTAGCATACTCTTGAAATCTCCGATTCGAAAAAAATTATTGCATTTCTTTTATATATATATATATACATGTTATAAACATTCGCAAAATCAAATCCCGCAATTTCCTTGCTGAGAGTCCAATTCATAAAAATAAATCCCGTAAAACTTATTTTTTTTTGGACGTTCAATCGCAAAAATTAATATCGCAAAAATTTGTTCCGCATTAATTTATAATTTATACGCTTTAAGGTAAAAAGGACCTCGCCTACCTAGTGCCTGGATCTTTTCGCCTGCCACGCAAAAGGGCGGCATCGATATTTTCGAAAATCGAGCAATGTGATTGGTTAGAACTTACGTCATAATATTCCACGGTATTGCCCGCTACCAGAGCAACAGTGTTTGTAGTTTAAATACGGTAGCATTAAATGTAAATAAACACGGAAAAAAGTAAACAAAACGTGAAACAGAAGTGAAACTTACTTTTATCTTTTAGTTTGTAGCTACGATAAAATCCTGTAATGTTTACACGATATTCGATTTAAAAAAATATATTTTTAGTTCGAATGTACGTTCCATGGGAATAGTTTCTATAAAGACATAGTTTCTACATCCTGCTTATAATGTTATATTTTTTGTTGTAAAATGCAGTAACCGGATAATAATCCATATAATAACTGTTTATTTCGGGCAATACCTTAGAATATTGACCCCTGTCACGTATTGCCCTCGCAAGCTCTGGCAATACTTTGACGTTGGTCAATATTCTCCAGTATTGCCCTCATAAACAGTTATTATAGGGTTAATATTTCCAATACATTAAACAGCACCATTTTAATTTTTAAGTGGATAGAAATATAACCTAATATATATATACTTAACCGTTTACTTTTCATCTTCTTGAATTTTAAATATTTTTTGCAATTTAAGTTATTTTTGCGATTGACCAACTTTTGTGGATTTTTTTTTGCAGTTTGCTCTAAAATGTGTAGTTTAAGGAAAGGCATTTTTTAAAAAAAGACAAACTTTCGCAATCTTTTATTTTGCATTTTACGTTAATTCCAGCTCTTTTTTAATTTTCCCTGTAAATTTAATACAAATTAACTTTAGACAAAGGATATAAGCAAAAATAGGTTATATACTATAATTCCTGCACAATATCTAAACTGAACTAATTCACAAAAGGAAATTTGTGCAAGTTTTGTAAAGTTTCACAATTGGGTGAAAATTTGTTACGTAAACAGGCCATTTATATATATACATGTTTCACTTTGATCGAGTTGTTGATTCTATTTTGTATTTGAACAAATTATTTGTGGAGGTAATTTTTGTGGAACTTATTTTTGCATATAAGTGGTCTCAAAATTCTTTATTTTAGCGGATGACTACATTTTCCCATGAAATTTGAAGAATTAATTTTGCCTAAGCTTTCAGAAATAGGTATTTTCAAATAAGCAACAAATAACTCAATGGGAAGTTTTAATTTCTATTCTCATATCCACTTCTTTTCTACACCTAGCCCTCCTTACCCATCATTAAACAAATATAACTATCATTATCATGTTAGGTTTTATTGTTTATTTACTAAACGAAGTGTGATTTTATTGTTCATTTACTGAAAGAAGTGTGTTTGGACAGCTGCTGATTTATCATGCAGAACAGGTGCAAGCCCTGTCACTTCTGTGGGCAATAAATTCCATACATTTACTATTTTTCTTACAGTTATAATCTCATCTATTTTTTCAAACCGTTTAGATATTAATCTCCGAAGGTGAGAGTAAAATCTTAAAATATTGGTCCTATTATCCCGTGGACTATATCTAAGTACATATATACTTGTTGGAAGCCCTTAACCTGATCTTGGCTATTTGCTTGAAATAAAAAACACACAAATGTTATTGTGTTGCTATGGTTCCGGCGTCAATAATGAAAAAAAGGACGATACAAAGTAGCATCCAACCAATTAGGTTTGGAAATGACAATTGCGCAGTCCCCTAATTTTCTTACGGGCCAATTGCGCCCATTCTCCAATTTTACCGCCAAAATCGAATCGAAAGCGCGACAAAATTTTTGAAGAAAAATTGGTACAATATGGCAAGTTACTTGAAGTTCATTCTGATTTAAGAAGTATAAATTATGATACATTTAGAAGGTAAAAATCATATATTTAAAAAAATTTATATCCATCTTTTCATAAATCAAAAGTGGGGATGACTATTTTCCCAGGCTGTTGAATATCGTTTTTTTTCTTTCTAAGGTGCTTCCCTAAAATTATTGACAACATCCGTGCATTAGCAAAGACAGACCACCAATCAAAAAATAAACTCGTTGAATGTTTCGGGAATGAAAAATGGAAGAGATTGTCGACAGACAAGAAGATAATACACCAGTTTGAAAATTGTCCTGAATGCCAAAACAATGCGATATGGAAAGAGAACTTGGGTTTGTTTCCCGTACGCAAACTTAGCTTGAAAAAAAAGCTGACATAGCAGGATTGTACAAAGAAAGAAATTTGAAGGTACGTTAATTAAAAATACCAGATGACCTCCTGTATTCCACTGGTCTTTAATAACAAACTCGTTCCCAGCTTTATGTCTATTTTCATTCGGCATAATCAAAATGAGAAAAAGAGAAGTTGCGTTCATAATAACCAATAAAGCCGGAAATCAGAGTTACAAGTTACGACCAGAAGTCCGAAAGTAAAAATATACGTTTGGTGTTCATTTTGGATACGCATGTAAAAAATCACGGGACATCTTTCATTCTTATAAAATTGTTCTATGAAATGGCTAAGTTGTATCAATTAATCTTAAAAATATTTTTAGGCGCAGACCAAGGCAACTCTTCAAAAATTAGATGATGAATTCAAAGCAAATCATAATCTTTCCTTCACGTCACACTTTAAGACAATGGTGATAAAGAATGAGAAGAAAGAGAAGAACGAGCTGGTCAATGCTGTAAAACTTGACATTGAAAATCAGTGGAGCGAAACAGTAGTAGAAAGGTATGTATGGAGGCAGAGGTACTAAAATGAACAAACAAAGTTTTCATATACAAAAATTGTAACTATCTTTGTCACCACGGGTGCAAGATTATTTATTATTTTACATTCGCGATGATTATTCGAGATTAAGCGTGTTTTCGTCTTGTAATCTCTCCTAAAAAAGATAGAATCAGATTAAATCATCATATTATTCATTTTTTAGAACATTTGGTGTACCCGTTTCTTTACGTAACCGAAACAAATTGCGACTGCGAGCTGGTTTTGAAAGTAAACAGAATGCAATACGAAGAACTTCAGACGAGTTAGAAAAAATAAGAGCTGTAAGTGCAACAGCTGCATATCAATCACCAAATGATAACTTACACTTATACTAAAATCCATGTTATTTAATGATCACAGCTTGTCATCTGTTTTGAACATATTTCTAGGGTATGAAAAGACCACATTCACATACTGGTGATCTTCAGCAGTACACATGGGAGCAACAAGATTGTATAACTGAAATTAACAAATATCCAGATGAATTTAAAATAAATTTCACTGATTTGGCAAGACGGTACAATTTGAAGAGCAAAAATGGTATGTTAAGAACATTTTAGTGTTCTTTTAAAAAAACGTGTACTTAGGCTTAAATGATTATATATATTTCAGGTATTACACCTGCCAATGCTGGGCAGATAATGAAAGAACTGCTGATGTTATGTGGTTGCAACATTAACAGATTCCGCTGCTGTGTTACTGCTAATGATATTAATGATAGTTTCACAAGAATTAGAAGAAAAAACGAAGGTATATCTACTTACTAATTGTTTTCTTTTTAACCAAACCTCGTCCCAACTTTGCTAATATTTATGTACAACATTCTCTTCAGGTTGAACGTTCCAAACTTCAAAGATCTGTCGATACCCGTAGAAGTTACGAATCAACAAGTAACTGAAAAATTAAAAGAAAAAATTGCCAGTGGAGATTACAACTTAGGTCACCTCATTGTGCCTCAAAAGTTTGAAAAAGTTGTACTTCGAAACAGCAAAGTTGTTGAATAAACTGTAGAAATCTTGGGTAGGAAAATGGAACTGTCAGATATCAGACGTGACATGCTAAGAAAACATAGGCAATATATGAGGCTTCACACTGATGAACAATTGTACGGAATGGAAATAGAAGAACCAATTAATTTTCTAAAAAGTGTAAATGAGTTTGACAAGCTGGTCAGTCATGAAGACATTATTAAAAAGGTTCAGGAGATAGAAAGAACAAGGCACTTGATGTGTTGGCATGATGGTTCATCTCTTGCCAGTCATAGTCACCTTCTAATGTTAGTTTCATGCATGTATGACCCAGCAGTGTTTTATACAGATGAGGAATACATGAAAAAGACTAACAAAAAGGTCAACATTCAAGCTACAGTAGAGAAGCCAGAGTTTTACCTGTTAGCTAGATGTCCTTCTAATGACCAGCAGCTGCTATACAGTAGTGATCGACTGGAAGATATTTTGAAGATAACATCACCAGTTGAAAAAGAATTCAACATCACTGATGTTATGAGAATTTTCAAGGGTGATAGTCCAGCTGCAGCTTTTGAAGCAGGGCAACAAAAGGGCGGAAATTTTTACTGTCACTCTTGTGGAATTCATGCTGATTGTGCAAGCAGTATGGTCCATTCATACAACTTGGATCATTTATCACTGCATGATAGAATGGCTCAGGTGAAGATGACAATACGTGCCACTGATGCACTCCATGATGGCAAGGTGAAAGTTTTCCAGAACTTAAAAAAAGATTAACTAATTCATTACATTCACCAAAGAAAAATACAATTCTCGTGCTCCACAACACTTAAAGAGCTACAATCCCTTTTACTTGAAAGTGTCCATGGTATACAACGATTACCAGCATTAATGTTTGAGAACATTAACAATACACTGGAGGAAGTGAACCTTGGAAAATACGAAGTATTAAACAATGAACCATTACACGACATATCCAATTACATAAAAAACATATACAATGAACTTCCACACCACATTGACAAAAAGCAAGAGCTAATTAAAATTATTGATAGTTCGTTCAACAACAAAGAGGCTAAAAATTCTAGTGACTATAGAAGAAGCTTATTGATAGCCACAAATTGGGCTATAAAAAATTTGGAAGATACTTTTGCTGTGAAAATGTTGACAACTCTATTTGAAATACAGGAAATTTTATACCTTCCTGATAAAGAACGAAGCACTCCAGTCATATTGAGATTGATTAATGCAACACATATTCACTCAATGCTGACTAAAATCTATATAAAGGGTAGCTTGAAGTCATTGACATCACGGAAATTCTTCGGTGTTTACTACCACTCCTTAATGCGTCATTCCTGTACTCAATTACGATTGATCTCTGGGCGTACAGCTAATACTGAGAAGGAGGAAGCCATGTTCAATCCATTGAAAACCTTCACTAAGTTAACATCTAACAATCATGGTGATAACATTATAGCCAATGCAATAATTCGATTGCAAGCAGCAGAAAAGTTAAATGAGGGTATTGAGCTGGAAGAAAGAGAAGAAAAAGAATTCAAGGAATTGTACAAACCATTTAGTAATGCAATGGCAGGTATTAATTTTCATTCAGTCCCTTGGAAAACATTTTGCAAAAATGTAACCTATATAATTCATATCTTATAATAATGCGGAGCTTCTGTCTGTCTGTCCGTGACTTTTACAAAGACGATTATATTCCTTACAATTTTCTTTAACAAATTCTATAAAACATCGCTTATAATTTTGTTCTGTAATTTACCAAACTTTGACGTTAAAACAATTTTAACGCTTCTTTTTCGTTTTTATCCTGCCTCCTCAGTGGATTTTTCCACAGGCCTTATCGACTAGTATCTATAATCTATAATTAAACAAATATTGGACAAATTTGATGTAAAAATTAGGAAATTTAGTTATTCTTAAGGACAAATTAAGATTTTCTTGCTAATATTGAATTAAAATTTATGTACCTATTGCCATTTTTTAGGCACACTGATCCCATTTGACTGGATAAAAGAATACCCAAGAAATCACGAAACATATCTTAAACGTATCGCTGACTTCATTTTGGACAGTCACAAGTGGTGGGAAGAAACACCAACAGGTATTTTCATAAAAAATGAAGAAAAATTACCATTAGACAGCACATTGAAGTTGCATCATTTCCGATCGTGGACATTAAATCAGGAAGAGGATTACCTGAAAAAGTAATGTATATATCTTAAAATACACCTTTATTACCACATATATCTAAGGGTAAATTATATCTTTGTCTACCTAGTTACAAAAAGTTTAACAGTTCACACATTTGAATTTAAAAATACACCTTTAATACTTAAATTTTCAAATTTACAATATTTTGTAATTTTAATTTTTGTCCAGGTTATGGGTTGATTGCTTAAAAAATACTGAAATTATCCGGGATTTTCGTTTGCCGGCGATTAAACTTCTTTTATTCAGCGTCTCATCAAAAATGAAAACATTTTTGAAAACTAAAAGTCTCATGCGTTTTACTGGTGAAAAAATAATTTAAAAAATCGTTCGGGAAATGAGTTTACTCCCTGGGTACTTTCTTTGTATACTTTTGACTATACGGGCCGAGTCCGGGATTTACTGGAAATCGCGGGTTTTCGTTTGCCGGCGATTAAACGTCTTTTATTCAGCGTCTCATCAAAACTGAAAACATTTTTGAGAACTACATGTCTCCTGCGTTTTAGTGCTGAAAAAATAATTTAAAAAATCGTTCGGGAAATGAGTTTACTCCCTGGGTACTTTCTTTGTATACTTTTGACTATACGGCCGAGTCCGGGATTTACGGGAAATCGCAGGTTATCGTTTGCCGGCGATTAAACTTCTTTTATTCAGCGTCTCATCAAAAATGAAAACATTTTTAAAAACTACAAGTCTCATGCGTTTTACTGGTGAAAAACTAATTTCAAAACTCGTTCGGGAAATGATTTTACTCCCTGGGTACTTTCTTTGTATACTTCTGACTATACGGGCCGAGTCGGGGATTTACGGGAAATCGCGGGTTTTCGTTTGCCGGCGATAAAACTTCTTTTATTCAGTGTCTCATCAAAAATGAAAACATTTTTAAAAACTACAAGACTCATGCGTTTTAGTGGTGAAAAATTAATTTAAAAAATCGTTCAGTAAATGAGTTTGCTCCATCGGTACTTTCTTTATATACATTCGACTATACTGGCCAAGCCAGGGATTTACGGGAAATCGCGGGTTTTCGATTGCCGGCGATTAAACTCCTTTTATTCATCGTCTCATCAAAAATAAAAACATTTTTGAACAATACAAGTCTCATGGGTTTTAGTGGTGAAAAAATAATTTAAAAAAATCGTTCGGGAAATGAGTTTACTCCCTAGGTACTTTCCTTGTATACTTTTGACCATACGGGTCGTGTCCGGGATTTAGGGGAAATCGCGGGTTTTCGTTTGCCTGCGATTAAACTTCTTTTATTCAGCGTCTCATCAAAAATGTAAACATTTTTAAAACCTACAAGTCTCGTGCGTTTATGTGGTGAAAACCTAATTTAAAAAATCGTTCGGGAAATGAGTTTACTCCCTGAGTACTTTTCTTGTATACTTTTGACCATACGGGTCGTGTCCGGGATTTACGGGAAATCGCGGGTTTTCGATTGCCGGCAATTAAACTCCTTTTATTCATCGTCTCATCAAAAATGAAAACATTTTTGAACAATAAAAGTCTCATGGGTTTTAGTGGTGAAAAAATAATTTAAAAAAATTGTTCGGGAAATGAGTTTACTCCCTGGGTACTTTCCTTGTATAGTTTTGACCATACGGGTCGTGTCCGGGATTTAGGGGAAATCGCGGGTTTTCGTTTGCCTGCGATTAAACTTCTTTTATTCAGCGTCTCATCAAAAATGTAAACATTTTTAAAACCTACAAGTCTCGTGCGTTTTAGTGGTGAAAAAATAATTTAAAAAATCGTTCGGGAAATGCGTTTACTCCCTGGGTACTTTCTTTGTATACTTTTGACTATACGGGCCGAGTCCGGGATTTACTGGAAATCGCGGGTTTTCGTTTGCCGGCGATTAAACTTCTTTTATTCAGCGTCTCATCAAAACTGAAAACATTTTTGAGAACTACATGTCTCCTGCGTTTTAGTGCTGAAAAAATAATTTAAAAAATCGTTCGGGAAATGAGTTTACTTCCTGGGTACTTTCTTTGTATACTTTTGACTATATGGCCGAGTCCGGGATTTACGGGAAATCGCAGGTTATCGTTTGCCGGCGATTAAACTTCTTTTATTCAGCGTCTCGTCAAAAATGAAAACATTTTTGAAACTACAAGTCTCATGCGTTTTACTGGTGAAAAACTAATTTTAAAAATCGTTCGGGAAATGAGTTTACTCCCTGGGTACTTTCTTTGTATACTTTTGACTATACGGGCTGAGTCCGGGATTTACGGGAAATTGCAGGTTATCGTTTGCTGGCGATTAAACTTCTTTTATTCAGCGTCTCATCAAAAATGAAAATTTTTTAAAAACTACAAGTCTCATGCGTTTTACTGGTGAAAAACTAATTTAAAAAAATCGTTTGGGAAATGAGTTTACTCCCTGGGTACTTTCCTTGTATACTTTTGACCATACGGGTCGTGCCGGGATTTAGGGGAAATCGCGGGTTTTCGTTTGCCTGCGATTGAACTTCTTTTATTCAGCGTCTCATCAAAAATGTAAACATTTTTAAAACCTACAAGACTCATGCGTTTTAGTGGTGAAAAAATAATTTAAAAAAATCGTTCCGGAAATGAGTTTACTCCCTGGGTACTTTCCTTGTATACTTTTGACCATACGGGTCGTGTCCGGGATTTAGGGGAAATCGCGGGTTTTCGTTTGCCGGCGATTAAACTTCTTTTATTCAGCGTCTCATCAAAAATGAAAATATTTTTGAAAACTCCAAGTCTCATGCGTTTTGCTGGAGAAAAAATAATTTAAAAAATCGTTAGGGAAATGAGTTTACTCCCTGGGTACTTTCTTTGTATACTTCTGACTATACGGGCCGAGTCAGGGATTTACGGGAAATCGCGGGTTTTCGATTGCCGGCGATTAAACTCCTTTTATTCATCGTCTCATCAAAAATAAAAACATTTTTGAAAACTACAAGTCTCATGGATTTTAGTGGTGAAAAAATAATTTAAAAAAATCGTTTGGGAAATGAGTTTACTCCCTGGGTACTTTCCTTGTATACTTTTGACCATACGGGTCGTGCCGGGATTTAGGGGAAATCGCGGGTTTTCGTTTGCCTGCGATTAAACTTCTTTTATTCAGCGTCTCATCAAAAATGTAAACATTTTTAAAACCTACAAGTCTCGTGCGTCTATGTGGTGTAAACCTAATTTAAAAAATCGTTAGGGAAATGAGTTTACTCCCTGGGTACTTTCTTTGTATACTTCTGACTATACGGGCCGAGTCAGGGATTTACGGGAAATCGCGGGTTTTCGTTTGCCGCCGATTAAACTTCTTTTATTCAGCGTCTCATCAAAAATGAAAACATTTTGGAAAACTACAAGTCACATGCGCTTTAGTGCTGAAAAAATATTTTAAAAAATCGTTCTGGAAATGAGTTTACTCCCTGGGTCCTTTCTTTGTATACTTTTGACTATACGGGCCGAGTCCGGGATTTACGGGAAATCAAACTTCTTTTCTTCAGCGTCTCATCAAAAATGAAAACATTTTTAAAAACTACAAGTCTCATGCGTTTTACTGGTGAAAAAATAATTTAAAAAATCGTTCGGGAAATGAGTTCACTCCCTGGGTACTTTCCGAGTCGGGGATTTACGGGAAAACGCGGGTTTTCGTTTACCGGCGATTAAACTTCTTTTATTCAGCGTCTCATCAAAAATAAAAAAACATTTTTAAAAATTACAAGACTCATGAGTTTTAGTGGTGAAAAATTAATTTAAAAAATCGTTCGGGAAATGAGTTTACTTCCTGGGTACTTTCTTTATATACATTCGACTGTACTGGCCAAGCCCGGGGTTTACGGGAAATCGCGGGTTTTCGTTTGCCGGCAATTAAACTCCTTTTATTCAGCGTCTCATCAAAAATGAAAACATATTTGAACACTACAAGTCTCGTGCGTTTATGTGGAGAAAACCTAATTTAAAAAATCGTTCGGGAAATGAGTTTACTCCCTGGGTACTTTCCTTGTATACTTTTGACCATACGGGTCGTGTCCGGGATTTAGGGGAAATCGCGGGTTTGCGTTTGCCGGCGATTAAACTTCTTTTATTCAGCGTCTCATCAAAAATGAAAATATTTTTGAAAACTCCAAGTCTCATGCGTTTTGCTGGAGAAAAAATAATTTAAAAAATCGTTAGGGAAATGAGTTTAATCCCTGGGTACTTTCTTTGTATACTTCTGACTATACGAGCCGAGTCGGGGATTTACGGGAAATCGTGGGTTTTCGTTTGCCGGCGATTAAACTTCTTTTATTCAGCGTCTCATCAAAAATGAAAACATTTTTAAAAACTACAAGACTCATGCGTTTTAGTGGTGAAAAATTAATTTAAAAATCGTTCGGGAAATGAGTTTACTCCCTGGGTACTTTCTTTGTATACTTCTGACTATACGAGCCGAGTCGGGGATTTACGGGAAATCGTGGGTTTTCGTTTGCCGGCGATTAAACTTCTTTTATTCAGCGTCTCATCAAAAATGAAAACATTTTTAAAAACTACAAGACTCATGCGTTTTAGTGGTGAAAAATTAATTTAAAAATCGTTCGGGAAATGAGTTTACTCCCTGGGTCCTTTCTTTGTATACTTTTGACTATACGGGCCGAGTCCGGGATTTACGGGAAATCAAACTTCTTTTATTCAGCGTCTCATCAAAAATGAAAACATTTTTAAAAACTACAAGTCTCATGCGTTTTACTGGTGAAAAAATAATTTAAAAAATCGTTCGGGAAATGAGTTCACTCCCTGGGTACTTTCCGAGTCGGGGATTTACGGGAAATCGCGGGTTTTCGTTTGCCGGCAATTAAACTCCTTTTATTCAGCGTCTCATCAAAAATGAAACATATTTGAACACTACAAGTCTCGTGCGTTTATGTGGTGAAAACCTAATTTAAAAAATCGTTCGGGAAATGAGTTTACTCCCTGGGTACTTTCCTTGTATACTTTTGACCATACGGGTCGTGTCCGGGATTTAGGGGAAATCGCGGGTTTGCGTTTGCCGGCGATTAAACTTCTTTTATTTAGCGTCTCATCAAAAATAAAAATATTTTTGAAAACTCCAAGTCTCATGCGTTTTGCTGGAGAAAAAATAATTTAAAAAATCGTTAGGGAAATGAGTTTACTCCCTGGGTACTTTCTTTGTATACTTCTGACTATACGGGCCGAGTAAGGGATTTACGGAAAATCGCAGGTTATCGTTTGCTGGCGATTAAACTTCTTTTATTCAGCGTCTCATCAAAAATGAAAACATTTTTAAAAACTACAAGTCTCGTGCGTTTTAGTGGTGAAATACTAATTTAAAAAATCGTTCGGGAAATTAGTTTACTCCATGGGTACTTTCTTTGTATACTTTTGACCATACGGGTCGTGCCGGGATTTAGGGGAAATCGCGGGTTTTCGTTTGCCTGCGATTAAACTTCTTTTATTCAGCGTCTCATCAAAAATGTAAACATTTTTAAAACCTACAAGTCTCGTGCGTTTATGTGGTGAAAACCTAATTTAAAAAATCGTTAGGGAAATGAGTTTACTCCCTGGGTACTTTCTTTGTATACTTTTGACTATACGGGCCGAGTCCGGGATTTACGGGAAATCAAACTTCTTTTATTCAGCGTCTCATCAAAAATGAAAACATTTTTAAAAACTACAAGTCTCATGCGTTTTACTGGTGAAAAAATAATTTAAAAAATCGTTCGGGAAATGAGTTTTCTCCCTGGGTACTTTCCGAGTCGGGGATTTACGGGAAATCGCGGGTTTTCGTTTGCCGCCGATTAAACTTCTTTTATTCAGCGTCTCATCAAAAATGAAAACATTTTGGAAAACTACAAGTCACATGCGCTTTAGTGCTGAAAAAATATTTTAAAAAATCGTTCTGGAAATGAGTTTACTCCCCGGGTCCTTTCTTTGTATACTTTTGACTATACGGGCCGAGTCCGGGATTTACGGGAAATCAAACTTCTTTTATTCAGCGTCTCATCAAAAATGAAAACATTTTTAAAAACTACAAGTCTCATGCGTTTTACTGGTGAAAAAATAATTTAAAAAATCGTTCGGGAAATGAGTTTACTCCCTGGGTACATTCCGAGTCGGGGATTTACGGGAAATCGCGGGTTTTCGTTTGCCGGCGATTAAACTTCTTTTATTCAGCGTCTCATCAAAAATAAAAAACCTTTTTAAAAATTACAAGACTCATGAGTTTTAGTGGTGAAAAATTAATTTAAAAAATCGTTCGGGAAATGAGTTTACTCCCTGGGTACTTTCCTTGTGTATTTTTGACCATACGGGTCGTGTCCGGGATTTAGGGGAAATCGCGGGTTTTCGTTTGCCGGCGATTAAACTTCTTTTATTCAGCGTCTCATCAAAAATGAAAACATTTTTAAAAACTACAAGTCTCGTGCGTTTAAGTGGTGAAAACCTAATTTAAAAAATAGTTCGAGAAATGGATTTACTCCCTGGGTACTTTCTTTGTATACTTCTGACTATACGGGCCGAGTCGGGGATTTACGGGAAATCGTGGGTTTTCGTTTGCCGGCGATTAAACTTCTTTTATTCAGCGTCTCATCAAAAATGAAAACATTTTTAAAAACTACAAGACTCATGCGTTTTAGTGGTGAAAAATTAATTTAAAAATCGTTCGGGAAATGAGTTTACTCCCTGGGTACTTTCTTTGTATACTTCTGACTATACGAGCCGAGTCGGGGATTTACGGGAAATCGAGTGGTTTTCGTTTGCCGGCGATTAAACTTCTTTTATTCAGCGTCTCATCAAAAATGAAAACATTTTTAAAAACTACAAGACTCATGCGTTTTAGTGGTGAAAAATTAATTTAAAAATCGTTCGGGAAATGAGTTTACTCCCTGGGTCCTTTCTTTGTATACTTTTGACTATACGGGCCGAGTCCGGGATTTACGGGAAATCAAACTTCTTTTATTCAGCGTCTCATCAAAAATGAAAACATTTTTAAAAACTACAAGTCTCATGCGTTTTACTGGTGAAAAAATAATTTAAAAAATCGTTCGGGAAATGAGTTCACTCCCTGGGTACTTTCCGAGTCGGGGATTTACGGGAAATCGCGGGTTTTCGTTTGCCGGCGATTAAACTTCTTTTATTCAGCGTCTCATCAAAAATAAAAAAACATTTTTAAAAATTACAAGACTCATGAGTTTTAGTGGTGAAAAATTAATTTAAAAAATCGTTCGGGAAATAAGTTTACTTCCTGGGTACTTTCTTTATATACATTCGACGGGAAATCGCGGGTTTTCGTTTGCCGGCAATTAAACTCCTTTTATTCAGCGTCTCATCAAAAATGAAAACATATTTGAACACTACAAGTCTCGTGCGTTTATGTGGTGAAAACCTAATTTAAAAAATCGTTCGGGAAATGAGTTTACTCCCTGGGTACTTTCCTTGTATACTTTTGACCATACGGGTCGTGTCCGGGATTTAGGGGAAATCGCGGGTTTGCGTTTGCCGGTGATTAAACTTCTTTTATTTAGCGTCTCATCAAAAATGAAAATATTTTTGAAAACTCCAAGTCTCATGCGTTTTACTGGAGAAAAAATAATTTAAAAAATCGTTAGGGAAATGAGTTTACTCCCTGGGTACTTTCTTTGTATACTTCTGACTATACGGGCCGAGTAAGGGATTTACGGAAAATCGCAGGTTATCGTTTGCTGGCGATTAAACTTCTTTTATTCAGCGTCTCATCAAAAATGAAAACATTTTTAAAAACTACAAGTCTCGTGCGTTTTAGTGGTGAAATACTAATTTAAAAAATCGTTCGGGAAATTAGTTTACTCCCTGGGTACTTTCTTTGTATACTTTTGACCATACGGGTCGTGCCGGGATTTAGGGGAAATCGCGGGTTTTCGTTTGCCTGCGATTAAACTTCTTTTATTCAGCGTCTCATCAAAAATGTAAACATTTTTAAAACCTACAAGTCTCGTGCGTTTATGTGGTGAAAACCTAATTTAAAAAATCGTTAGGGAAATGAGTTTACTCCCTGGGTACTTTCTTTGTATACTTTTGACTATACGGGCGAGTCCGGGATTTACGGGAAATCAAACTTCTTTTATTCAGCGTCTCATCAAAAATGAAAACATTTTTAAAAACTACAAGTCTCATGCGTTTTACTGGTGAAAAAATAATTTAAAAAATCGTTCGGGAAATGAGTTTACTCCCTGGGTACTTTCCGAGTCGGGGATTTACGGGAAATCGCGGGTTTTCGTTTGCCGCCGATTAAACTTCTTTTATTCAGCGTCTCATCAAAAATGAAAACCTTTTGGAAAACTACAAGTCACATGCGCTTTAGTGCTGAAAAAATATTTTAAAAAATCGTTCTGGAAATGAGTTTACTCCCCGGGTCCTTTCTTTGTATACTTTTGACTATACGGGCCGAGTCCGGGATTTACGGGAAATCAAACTTCTTTTATTCAGCGTCTCATCAAAAATGAAAACATTTTTAAAAACTACAAGTCTCATGCGTTTTACTGGTAAAAAAATAATTTAAAAAATCGTTCGGGAAATGAGTTTACTCCCTGGGTACTTTCCGAGTCGGGGATTTACGGGAAATCGCGGGTTTTCGTTTGCCGGCGATTAAACTTCTTTTATTCAGCGTCTCATCAAAAATAAAAAACCTTTTTAAAAATTACAAGACTCATGAGTTTTAGTGGTGAAAAATTAATTTAAAAAATCGTTCGGGAAATGAGTTTACTTCCTGGGTACTTTCTTTATATACATTCGACTGTACTGGCCAAGCCCGGGATTTACGGGAAATCGCGGGTTTTCGTTTGCCGGCGATTAAACTCCTTTTATTCAGCGTCTCATCAAAAATGAAAACATATTTGAACACTACAAGTCTCGTGCGTTTATGTGGTGAAAACCTAATTTAAAAAATCGTTCGGGAAATGAGTTTACTCCCTGGGTACTTTCCTTGTATACTTTTGACCATACGGGTCGTGTCCGGGATTTAGGGGAAATCGCGGGTTTGCGTTTGCCGGCGATTAAACTTCTTTTATTCAGCGTCTCATCAAAAATGAAAATATTTTTGAAAACTCCAAGTCTCATGCGTTTTGCTGGAGAAAAAATAATTTTTAAAAATCGTTAGGGAAATGAGTTTACTCCCTGGGTACTTTCTTTGTATACTTCTGACTATACGGGCCGAGTAAGGGATTTACGGAAAATCGCAGGTTATCGTTTGCTGGCGATTAAACTTCTTTTATTCAGCGTCTCATCAAAAATGAAAACATTTTTAAAAACTACAAGTCTTATGCGTTTTACTGGTGAAAAAATAATTTTAAAAATCGTTCGGGAAATGAGTTTACTCCCTGGGTACTTTCTTTGTATACTTCTGACTATACGAGCCGAGTCGGGGATTTACGGGAAATCGCGGGTTTTCGTTTGCTGGCGATTAAACTTCTTTTATTCAGCGTCTCATCAAAAATGAAAACATTTTTAAAAACTACAAGACTCATGCGTTTTAGTGGTGAAAAATTAATTTAAAAAATCGTTCGGGAAATGAGTTTACTCCCTGGGTACTTTCCTTGTATACTTTTGACCATACGGTTCGTGTCCGGGATTTAGGGGAAATCGCGGGTTTTCGTTTGCCGGCGATTAAACTTCTTTTATTCAGCGTCTCATCAAAAATAAAAACATTTTTGAAAACTACAAGTCTCATGCGTTTTAGTGGTGAAAAACTAATTTAAAAAATCGTTCGGGAAATGAGTTTACTCCCTGGGTACTTTCCTTGTGTACTTTTGACCATACGGGTCGTGTCCGGGATTTAGGGGAAATCGCGGGTTTTCGTTTGCCGGCGATTAAACTTCTTTTATTCAGCGTCGCATCAAAAATGAAAACATTTTTAAAAACTACAAGTCTCGTGTGTTTAAGTGGTGAAAACCTAATTTAAAAAATAGTTCGAGAAATGGATTTACTCCCTGGGTACTTTCTTTGTATACTTCTGACTATACGGGCCGAGTCAGGGATTTACGGGAAATCGCGGGTTTTCGTTTGCCGCCGATTAAACTTCTTTTATTCAGCGTCTCATCAAAAATGAAAACATTTTGGAAAACTACAAGTCACATGCGCTTTAGTGCTGAAAAAATATTTTAAAAAATCGTTCCGGAAATGAGTTTACTCCCTGGGTACTTTCTTTGTATACTTCTGACTATACGGGCCGAGTCGGGGATTTACGGAAAATCGCAGGTTATCGTTTGCTGGCGATTAAACTTCTTTTATTCAGCGTCTCATCAAAAATGTAAACATTTTTAAAACCTACAAGTCTCGTGCGTTTATGTGGTAAAAACCTAATTTAAAAAATCGTTAGGGAAATGAGTTTACTCCCTGGGTAATTTCTTTGTATACTTCTGACTATACGGGCCGAGTCAGAGATTTACGGGAAATCGCGGGTTTTCGTTTGATGCCGATTAAACTTCTTTTATTCAGCGTCTCATCAAAAATGAAAACATTTTGGAAAACTACAAGTCACATGCGCTTTAGTGCTGAAAAAATATTTTAAAAAATCGTTCGGAAAATGAGTTTACTCCCTGGGTACTTTCCTTGTGTACTTTTGACCATACGGGTCGTGTCCGGGATTTAGGGGAAATCGCAGGTTTTCGTTCGCCGGCGATTAAACTTCTTTTATTCAGCGTCTCATCAAAAATGAAAACATTTTTAAAAACTACAAGTCTCGTGCGTTTAAGTGGTGAAAACCTAATTTAAAAAATAGTTCGAGAAATGGATTTACTCCCTGGGTACTTTCTTTGTATACTTCTGACTATACGGGCCGAGTCAGGTATTTACGGGAAATCGCGGGCTTTCGTTTGCCGCCGATTAAACTTCTTTTATTCAGCGTCTCATCAAAAATGAAAACATTTTGGAAAACTACAAGTCACATGCGCTTTAGTGCTGAAAAAATATTTTAAAAAATCGTTCCGGAAATGAGTTTACTCCCTGGGTACTTTCTTTGTATACTTCTGACTATACGGGCCGAGTCGGGGATTTACGGAAAATCGCAGGTTATCGTTTGCTGGCGATTAAACTTCTTTTATTCAGCGTCTCATCAAAAATGTAAACATTTTTAAAACCTACAAGTCTCGTGCGTTTATGTGGTGAAAACCTAATTTAAAAAATCGTTAGGGAAATGAGTTTACTCCCTGGGTAATTTCTTTGTATACTTCTGACTATACGGGCCGAGTCAGAGATTTACGGGAAATCGCGGGTTTTCGTTTGCCGCCGATTAAACTTCTTTTATTCAGCGTCTCATCAAAAATGAAAACATTTTGGAAAACTACAAGTCACATGCGCTTTAGTGCTGAAAAAATATTTTAAAAAATCGTTCTGGAAATGAGTTTACTCCCTGGGTACTTTCTTTGTATACTTTTGACTATACGGGCCGAGTCCGGGATTTACGGGAAATCAAACTTCTTTTATTCATCGTCTTATCAAAAATGAAAACATTTTTAAAAACTACAAGTCTCATGCGTTTTACTGGTGAAAAAATAATTTAAAAAATCGTTCGGGAAATGAGTTTACTCCCTGGGTACTTTCTTTGTACACTTCTGACTATACGGGCCGAGTCGGGGATTTACGGGAAATCGCGGGTTTTCGTTTGCCGGCGATTAAACTTCTTTTATTCAGCTTCTCATCAAAAATGAAAACATTTTTAAAAACTACAAGACTCATGCGTTTTAGTGGTGAAAAATTAATTTAAAAAATCGTTCGGGAAATGAGTTTACTTCCTGGGTACTTTCTTTATATAGATTCGACTATACTGGCCAAGCCCGGGATTTACGGGAAATCGCGGGTTTTCGTTTGCCGGCGATTAAACTTCTTTTATTCAGCGTCTCATCAAAAATGAAAACATTTTTGAAAACTACAAGTCTCATGCGTTTTAGTGGTGAAAATCTAATTTAAAAAATCGTTCGGGAAATGAGTTTACTCCCTGGGTACTTTCCTTGTATACTTTTGACCATACGGTTCGTGTCCGGGATTTAGGGGAAATCGCGGGTTTTCGTTTGCCGGCGATTAAACTTCTTTTATTCAGCATCTCATCAAAAATAAAAACATTTTTGAAAACTGCAAGTCTCGTGCGTTTATGTGGTGAAAACCTAATTTAAAAAATCGTTAGGGAAATGAGTTTACTCCCTGGGTAATTTCTTTGTATACTTCTGACTATACGGGCCGAGTCAGAGATTTACGGGAAATCGCGGGTTTTCGTTTGCCGCCGATTAAACTTCTTTTATTCAGCGTCTCATCAAAAATGAAAACATTTTGGAAAACTACAAGTCACATGCGCTTTAGTGCTGAAAAAATATTTTAAAAAATCGTTCTGGAAATGAGTTTACTCCCTGGGTACTTTCTTTGTATACTTTTGACTATACGGGCCGAGTCCGGGATTTACGGGAAATCAAACTTCTTTTATTCATCGTCTTATCAAAAATGAAAACATTTTTAAAAACTACAAGTCTCATGCGTTTTACTGGTGAAAAAATAATTTAAAAAATCGTTCGGGAAATGAGTTTACTCCCTGGGTACTTTCTTTGTACACTTCTGACTATACGGGCCGAGTCGGGGATTTACGGGAAATCGCGGGTTTTCGTTTGCCGGCGATTAAACTTCTTTTATTCAGCTTCTCATCAAAAATGAAAACATTTTTAAAAACTACAAGACTCATGCGTTTTAGTGGTGAAAAATTAATTTAAAAAATCGTTCGGGAAATGAGTTTACTTCCTGGGTACTTTCTTTATATAGATTCGACTATACTGGCCAAGCCCGGGATTTACGGGAAATCGCGGGTTTTCGTTTGCCGGCGATTAAACTTCTTTTATTCAGCGTCTCATCAAAAATGAAAACATTTTTGAAAACTACAAGTCTCATGCGTTTTAGTGGTGAAAATCTAATTTAAAAAATCGTTCGGGAAATGAGTTTACTCCCTGGGTACTTTCCTTGTATACTTTTGACCATACGGTTCGTGTCCGGGATTTAGGGGAAATCGCGGGTTTTCGTTTGCCGGCGATTAAACTTCTTTTATTCAGCATCTCATCAAAAATAAAAACATTTTTGAAAACTGCAAGTCTCATGCGTTTTAGTGGTGAAAAACTAATTTAAAAAATCGTTCGGGAAATGAGTTTACTCCCTGGGTAATTTCCTTGTATACTTTTGACCATACGGGTCGTGTCCGGGATTTAGGGGAAATCGCGGGTTTTCGTTCGCCGGCGATTAAACTTCTTTTATTCAGCGTCTCATCAAAAATGTAAACATTTTTAAAAACTACAAGTCTCGTGCGTTTAAGTGGTGAAAACCTAATTTAAAAAATAGTTCGAGAAATGAGTTTACTCCCTGGGTACTTTCTTTGTATACTTCTGACTAAACGGGCCGAGTCAGGGATTTACGGGAAATCGCGGGTTTTCGTTTGCCGCCGATTAAACTTCTTTTATTCAGCGTCTCATCAAAAATGAAAACATTTTGGAAAACTACAAGTCACATGCGCTTTAGTGCTGAAAAAATATTTTAAAAAATCGTTCCGGAAATGAGTTTACTCCCTGGGTACTTTCTTTGTATACTTCTGACTATACGGGCCGAGTCGGGGATTTTCGGAAAATCGCAGGTTATCGTTTGCTGGCGATTAAACTTCTTTTATTCAGCGTCTCATCAAAAATGTAAACATTTTTAAAACCTACAAGTCTCGTGCGTTTATGTGGCGAAAACCTAATTTAAAAAATCGTTAGGGAAATGAGTTTACTCCCTGGGTAATTTCTTTGTATACTTCTGACTATACGGGCCGAGTCAGAGATTTACGGGAAATCGCGGGTTTTCGTTTGCCGCCGATTAAACTTCTTTTATTCAGCGTCTCACCAAAAATGAAAACATTTTGGAAAACTACAAGTCACATGCGCTTTAGTGCTGAAAAAATATTTTAAAAAATCGTTCTGGAAATGAGTTTACTCCCTGGGTACTTTCTTTGTATACTTTTGACTATACGGGCCGAGTCCGGGATTTACGGGAAATCAAACTTTTTTTATTCATCGTCTCATCAAAAATGAAAACATTTTTAAAAACTACAAGTCTCATGCGTTTTAGTGGTGAAAAAATATTTTAAAAAATCGTTCGGGAAATGAATTTAATCCCTGGGTACTTTCTTTGTATACTTTTGATTATACGGGTCGTGGCCAGGATTTTTTGGAAATTGCGGGTTTTCGTTTGCCGGCGATTAAACTTCTTTTATTCAGCGTCTCATCAAAAATGAAAACATTTTCGAAAACTACAAGTCTCATGCGTTTTAGTGGTGAAAAACTAATTTAAAAAATCGTTCGGGAAATGAGTTTACTCCCTGGGTACTTTCCTTGTATACTTTTGACCATACGGTTCGTGTCCGGGATTTAGGGGAAATCGCGGGTTTTCGTTTGCCGGCGATTAAACTTCTTTTATTCAGCGTCTCATCAAAAATAAAAACATTTTTGAAAACTGCAAGTCTCATGCGTTTTAGTGGTGAAAAACTAATTTAAAAAATCGTTCGGGAAATGAGTTTACTCCCTGGGTACTTTCTTTGTATACTTTTGACCATACGGGTCGTGTCCGGGATTTAGGGGAAATCGCGGGTTTTCGTTCGCCGGCGATTAAACTTCTTTTATTCAGCGTCTCATCAAAAATGTAAACATTTTTAAAAACTACAAGTCTCGTGCGTTTAAGTGGTGAAAACCTAATTTAAAAAATAGTTCGAGAAATGAGTTTACTCCCTGGGTACTTTCTTTGTATACTTCTGACTATACGGGCCGAGTCAGAGATTTACGGGAAATCGCGGGTTTTCGTTTGCCGCCGATTAAACTTCTTTTATTCAGCGTCTCATCAAAAATGAAAACATTTTGGAAAACTACAAGTCACATGCGCTTTAGTGCTGAAAAAATATTTTAAAAAATCGTTCCGGAAATGAGTTTACAACCTTTTTACTTTCTTTGTATACTTCTGACTATACGGGCCGAGTCGGGGATTTACGGAAAATCGCAGGTTATCGTTTGCTGGCGATTAAACTTCTTTTATTCAGCGTCTCATCAAAAATGAAAACATTTTGGAAAACTACAAGTCACATGCGCTTTAGTGCTGAAAAAATATTTTAAAAAATCGTTCCGGAAATGAGTTTACTCCCTGGGTACTTTCTTTGTATACTTCTGACTATACGGGCCGAGTCGGGGATTTACGGAAAATCGCAGGTTATCGTTTGCTGGCGATTAAATTCTTTTATTCAGCGTCTCATCAAAAATGTAAACATTTTTAAAACCTACAAGTCTCGTGCGTTTATGTGGTGAAAACCTAATTTAAAAAATCGTTAGGGAAATGAGTTTACTCCCTGGGTACTTTCTTTGTATACTTCTGACTATACGGGCCGAGTCAGAGATTTACGGGAAATCGCGGGTTTTCGTTTGCCGCCGATTAAACTTCTTTTATTCAGCGTCTCATCAAAAATGAAATTATTTTGGAAAACTACAAGTCACATGCGCTTTAGTGCTGAAAAAATATTTTAAAAAATCGTTCTGGAAATGAGTTTACTCCCTGGGTACTTTCTTTGTATACTTTTGACTATACGGGCCGAGTCCGGGATTTACGGGAAATCAAACTTCTTTTATTCAGCGTCTCATCAAAAATGAAAACATTTTTAAAAACTACAAGTCTCATACGTTTTACTGGTGAAAAAATAATTTAAAAAATCGTTCGGGAAATGAGTTTACTCCCTGGGTACTTTCTTTGTATACTTCTGACTACACGGGCCGAGTCGGGGATTTACGGGAAATCGCGGGTTTTCGTTTGCCGGCGATTAAACTTCTTTTATTCAGCGTCTCATCAAAAATGAAAACATTTTTAAAAACTACAAGTCTCGTGCGTTTATGTGGTGAAAACCTAATTTAAAAAATCGTTAGGGAAATGAGTTTACTCCCTGGGTACTTTCTTTGTGTACTGCTGACTATACGGGCCGAGTCAGAGATTTACGGGAAATCGCGGGTTTTCGTTTGCCGCCGATTAAACTTCTTTTATTCAGCGTCTCATCAAAAATGAAAACATTTTGGAAAACTACAAGTCACATGCGCTTTAGTGCTGAAAAAATATTTTAAAAAATCGTTCTGGAAATGAGTTTACTCCCTGGGTACTTTCTTTGTATACTTTTGACTATACGGGCCGAGTCCGGGATTTACGGGAAATCAAACTTCTTTTATTCAGCGTCTCATCAAAAATGAAAACATTTTTAAAAACTACAAGTCTCATGCGTTTTACTGGTGAAAAAAAAATTTAAAAAATCGTTCGGGAAATGAGTTTACTCCCTGGGTACTTTCTTTGTATACTTCTGACTATACGGGCCGAGTCGGGGATTTACGGGAAATCGCGGGTTTTCGTTTGCCGGCGATTAAACTTCTTTTATTCAGCGTCTCATCAAAAATGAAAACATTTTTAAAAATTACAAGACTCATGCGTTTTAGTGGTGAAAAATTAATTTAAAAAATCGTTCGGGAAATGAGTTTACTTCCTGGGTACTTTCTTTATATACATTCGACTGTAATGGCCAAGCCCGGGATTTACGGGAAATCGCGGGATTTCGTTTGCAGGCGATTAAACTCCTTTTGTTCAGCGTCTCATCAAAAATGAAAACATATTTGAACACTACAAGTCTCGTGCGTTTATGTGGTGAAAACCTAATTTAAAAAATCGTTCGGGAAATGAGTTTACTCCCTGGCTACTTTCCTTGTATACTTTTGACCATACGGGTCGTGTCCGGGATTTAGGGGAAATCGCGGGTTTTCGTTTGCCGGCGATTAAACTTCTTTTATTCAGCGTCTCATCAAAAATGAAAACATTTTTGAAAACTACAAGTCTCATGCGTTTTAGTGGTGAAAAACTAATTTAAAAAATCGGTCGGAAAATGAGTTTACTCCCTGGATACTTTCTTTGTATACTTTTGACCATACGGGTCGTGTCCGGATTTAGGGGAAATCGCGGGTTTTCGTTTGCCGGCGATTAAACTTGTTTTATTCAGGGTCTCATCAAAAATGAAAAAAGTTTTAAAAACTACAAGTCTCATGGGCTTTAGTGGCGAAAAAATAATTTAAAAAATCGTTCGGGAAATGAGTTTAATCCCTGGGTACTTTCTTTGTATACTTTTGATTATACGGGTCGTGGCAAGGATTTTTGGGAAATTGCGGGTTTTCGTTTGCTGGCGATTAAACTTCTTTTATTCAGCGTCTTATCAAAAATGAAAACATTTTTGAAAACTGCAAGTCTCATGCGTTTTAGTGGTGAAAAACTAATTTAAAAAATCGTTCGGGAAATGAGTTTACTCCCTGGGTACTTTCCTTGTATACTTTTGATTATACGGGTCGTGGCAAGAATTTTTCGGGAAATTGCGGGTTTTCGTTTGCTGGCGATTAAACTTCTTTTATTCAGCGTCTCATCAAAAATGAAAACATTTTGGAAAACTACAAGTCACATGCGCTTTAGTGCTGAAAAAATATTTTAAAAAATCGTTCTGGAAATGAGTTTACTCCCTGGGTACTTTCTTTGTATACTTTTGACTATACGGGCCGAGTCCGGGATTTACGGGAAATCAAACTTCTTTTATTCAGCGTCTCATCAAAAATGAAAACATTTTTAAAAACTACAAGTCTCATGCGTTTTACTGGTGAAAAAATAATTTAAAAAATCGTTCGGGAAATGAGTTTACTCCCTGGGTACTTTCTTTGTATACTTCTGACTATACGGGCCGAGTCGGGGATTTACGGGAAATCGCGGGTTTTCGTTTGCCGGCGATTAAACTTCTTTTATTCAGCGTCTCATCAAAAATGAAAACATTTTTAAAAATTACAAGACTCATGCGTTTTAGTGGTGAAAAATTAATTTAAAAAATTGTTCGGGAAATGAGTTTACTTCCTGGGTACTTTCTTTATATACATTCGACTGTAATGGCCAAGCCCGGGATTTACGGGAAATCGCGGGATTTCGTTTGCAGGCGATTAAACTCCTTTTGTTCAGCGTCTCATCAAAAATGAAAACATATTTGAACACTACAAGTCTCGTGCGTTTATGTGGTGAAAACCTAATTTAAAAAATCGTTCGGGAAATGAGTTTACTCCCTGGGTACTTTCCTTGTATACTTTTGACCATACGGGTCGTGTCCGGGATTTAGGGGAAATCGCGGGTTTTCGTTTGCCGGCGATTAAACTTCTTTTATTCAGCGTCTCATCAAAAATGAAAAAAGTTTTAAAAACTACAAGTCTCATGGGCTTTAGTGGTGAAAAAATAATTTAAAAAATCGTTCGGGAAATGAGTTTAATCCCTGGGTACTTTCTTTGTATACTTTTGATTATACGGGTCGTGGCAAGGATTTTTGGGAAATTGCGGGTTTTCGTTTGCTGGCGATTAAACTTCTTTTATTCAGCGTCTTATCAAAAATGAAAACATTTTTGAAAACTGCAAGTCTCATGCGTTTTAGTGGTGAAAAATTAATTTAAAAAATCGTTCGGGAAATGAGTTTACTCCCTGGGTACTTTCCTTGTATACTTTTGATTATACGGGTCGTGGCAAGAATTTTTCGGGAAATTGCGGGTTTTCGTTTGCTGGCGATTAAACTTCTTTTATTCAGCGTCTCATCAAAAATGAAAACATTTTGGAAAACTACAAGTCACATGCGCTTTAGTGCTGAAAAAATATTTTAAAAAATCGTTCTGGAAATGAGTTTACTCCCTGGGTACTTTCTTTGTATACTTTTGACTATACGGGCCGAGTCTGGGATTTACGGGAATCGCAAGTTTTCGTTTGCCGGCGATTAAACTTCTTTTATTCAGCGTCTCATCAAAAATGAAAACATTTTTAAAAACTACAAGTCTCATGCGTTTTACTGGTGAGAAAATATTTTAAAATATCGTTCGGGAAATTAGTTTACTCCCTGGGTACTTTCTTTGTATATTTCTGACTATACGGGCCGAGTCAGGGATTTACGGGAAATCGCAGGTTTTCGTTTGCCGGCGATTAAACTTCTTTTATTCAGCGTTTCATCAAAAATGAAAACATTTTTGAAAACTACAAGTCTCATGCGTTTTAGTGGTGAAAAACTAATTTAAAAAATCGGTCGGGAAATGAGTTTACTCCCTGGATATTTTCTTTGTAATCCTTTTGACCATACGGGTCGTGTCCGAATTTAGGGGAAATCGTGGGTTTTCGTTTGCCGGCGATTAAACTTCTTTTATTCAGCGTCTTATCAAAATGAAAACATTTTTGAAAACTACAAGTCTCATGCGTTTTAGTGGTGAAATACTAATTTAAAAAATCGTTCGAGAAATGAGTTTACTCCCTGGGTACTTTCCTTGTATACTTTTGACCTTACGGGTCGTGTCCGGGATTGAGGGGAAATCGCGGGTTTTCGTTTGAAGGCGATTAAACTTCTTTTATTCAGCGTCTCATCAAAAAGGTAAACATTTTTAAAAACTACAGGTCTCGTGCGTTTAAGTGGTGAAAACCTAATTTAAAAAATAGTTGGAGAAATGAGTTTACTCCCTGGGTACTTTCTTTGTATACTTTTGACCATACGGGTCGTGTCCGGGATTTAGGGGCAATCGCGGGTTTTCGTTTGCCGGCGATTAAACTTCTTTTATTCAGCGTCTCATCAAAAATAAAAATATTTTTGAAAACTACAAGTCTCATGCGTTTTACTGGTGAAAAAATAATTTAAAAAATCGTTCGGGAAATGAGTTTACTCCCTGGGTACTTTGTTTTTTATACTTCTGACTATACGGGCCGAGTCAGGGATTTACGGGAAATCGCGGGTTTTCGTTTGCCGGCGATTAAACTTCTTTTATTCAGCGTCTTATCAAAAATGAAAACATTTTTGAAAACTACAAGTCTCATGCGTTTTAGTGGTGATAAACTAATTTAAAAAATCCGTCGGGAAATGAGTGTACTCCCTGGATACTTTCTTTGTATACTTTTGACCATACGGGTCGTGTCCGGATTTAGGGGAAATCGCGGGTTTTCGTTTGCCGGCGATTAAACTTGATTTATTCAGCGTCTCATCAAAATTGTAAACATTTTTAAAAACTACAAGTCTCATGCGTTTTAGTGGTGAAATACTAATTTAAAAAATCGTTCGGGAAATGAGTTTACTCCCTAGGTACTTTCTTTGTATACTTTTGACCATACGGGTTGTGGCCAGGATTTTGGGGAAATCGCGGGTGTTCGTTTGCCGGCGACTGAACTTCTTTTATTCAGCGTCTCATCAAAAATGAAAACATTTTTGAAAACTACAAGTCTCATGCGTTTTAGTGCTGAAAAAATAATTTAAAAAATCGTTCGGGAAATGAGTTTACTCCCTGGGTACTTTCTTTGTATACTTCTGACTATACGTGCCGAGTCAGAGATTTAGGGGAAATCGCGGTTTTTCGTTTGCCGGCGATTAAACTTCTTTTATTCAGCGTCTCATCAAAAATTAAAACATTTTTGAAAACTACAAATCTCATGCGTTTTAGTGGTGAAAAAATAATTTAAAAAATCGTTCGGGAAATGAGTTTACTCCCTGGGTACTGTCTTTGTATACTTTTGACTATACAGGCTGAGTCCGGGATTTACTGAAAATTGCGGGTTTTCGTTTGCCGGCGATTAAACTTCTTTTATTCAGCGTCTCATCAAAACTGAAAACATTTTTGAAATCTACATGTCTCCTGCGTTTTAGTGCTGAAAAAATAATTTAAAAAATCGTTCGGAAAATGAGTTTACTCCCTGGGTACTTTCTTTCTATACTTTTGACTATACGGGCTGAGTCAGGGATTTAGGGGAAATCGCGGGTTTTTGTTTGCCGGCGATTAAACCTCTTTTATTCAGAGTCTCATCAAAAATGAAAACATTTTTGAAAATTACAAGTCTCATGCGTTTTAGTGGTGAAATACTAATTTAAAAAATCGTTGGGGAAATGAGTTTACTCCCTAGGTACTTTCTTTGTATACTTTTGACCATACGGGTCGTGTTCGGGATTTAGGGGAAATCACGGGTTTTCGTTTGCTGGCGATTAAACTTCTTTTATTCAGCATCTCATCAAAAATGAAAACATTTTTAAAAACTAAAAGTCTCATGCGTTTTACTGGTGAAAAAATAATTTAAAAAATCGTTCGGGAAATGAGTTTACTCCCTGGGTACTTTCTTTGTATACTTCTGACTATACGGGCCGAGTCAGGGATTTACGGGAAATCGCAAGTTTTCGTTTGCCGCCGATTATACTTCTTTTATTCAGCGTCTCATCAAAAATGAACACATTTTTGTAAACTACAAGTCTCATGCGTTTTAGTGCTGAAAAAATAATTTAAAAAATCGTTCGGGAAATGAGTTTAATCCCTGGGTACTTTCTTTGTATACTTCTGACTATACTGGCTGAGTCAGGGATTTACTGGAAATCGCGGGTTTTTGTTTGCCGGCGATTAAACTTCTTTTATTCAGCGTCTCATCGAAACTGAAAACATTTTTGAAAACTACATGTCTCCTGCGTTTTAGTGGTGAAAAATTAATTTAAAAAATCGTTCGGGAAATGAGTTTACTCCCTGGGTACTTTCCTTGTATACTTTTGATTATACGGGTCGTGGCAAGAATTTTTCGGGAAATTGCGGGTTTTCGTTTGCTGGCGATTAAACTTCTTTTATTCAGCGTCTCATCAAAAATGAAAACATTTTGGAAAACTACAACTCACATGCGCTTTAGTGCTGAAAAAATATTTTAAAAAATCGTTCTGGAAATGAGTTTACTCCCTGGGTACTTTCTTTGTATACTTTTGACTATACGGGCCGAGTCTGGGATTTACGGGAATCGCAAGTTTTCGTTTGCCGGCGATTAAACTTCTTTTATTCAGCGTCTTATCAAAATGAAAACATTTTTCAAAACTACAAGTCTCATGCGTTTTAGTGGTGAAATACTAATTTAAAAAATCGTTCGAGAAATGAGTTTACTCCCTGGGTACTTTCCTTGTATACTTTTGACCTTACGGGTCGTGTCCGGGATTTACGGGAAATCGCAAGTTTTCGTTTGCCGCCGATTATACTTCTTTTATTCATCGTCTCATCAAAAATGAACACATTTTTGTAAACTACAAGTCTCATGCGTTTTAGTGCTGAAAAAATAATTTAAAAAATCGTTCGGGAAATGAGTTTAATCCCTGGGTACTTTCTTTGTATACTTCTGACTATACTGGCTGAGTCAGGGATTTACTGGAAATCGCGGGTTTTTGTTTGCCGGCGATTAAACTTCTTTTATTCAGCGTCTCATCAAAACTGAAAACATTTTTGAAAACTACATGTCTCCTGCGTTTTAGTGGTGAAAAATTAATTTAAAAAATCGTTCGGGAAATGAGTTTACTCCTTGGGTACTTTCCTTGTATACTTTTGATTATACGGGTCGTGGCAAGAATTTTTCGGGAAATTGCGGGTTTTCGTTTGCTGGCGATTAAACTTCTTTTATTCAGCGTCTCATCAAAAATGAAAACATTTTGGAAAACTACAACTCACATGCGCTTTAGTGCTGAAAAAATATTTTAAAAAATCGTTCTGGAAATGAGTTTACTCCCTGGGTACTTTCTTCGTATACTTTTGACTATACGGGCCGAGTCTGGGATTTACGGGAATCGCAAGTTTTCGTTTGCCGGCGATTAAACTTCTTTTATTCAGCGTCTTATCAAAATGAAAACATTTTTGAAAACTACAAGTCTCATGCGTTTTAGTGGTGAAATACTAATTTAAAAAATCGTTCGAGAAATGGGTTTACTCCCTGGGTACTTTCCTTGTATACTTTTGACCTTACGGGTCGTGTCCGGGATTTAGGGGAAATCGCGGGTTTTCGTTTGCCGGCGATTAAACTTCTTTTATTCAGCGTCTCATCAAAAAGGTAAACATTTTTAAAAACTACAGGTCTCGTGCGTTTAAGTGGTGAAAACCTAATTTAAAAAATAGTTCGAGAAATGAGTTTACTCCCTGGGTACTTTCTTTGTATACTTTTGACCATACGGGTCGTGTCCGGGATTTAGGGGCAATCGCGGGTTTTCGTTTGCCGGCGATTAAACTTCTTTTATTCAGCGTCTCATCAAAAATAAAAATATTTTTGAAAACTACAAGTCTCATGCGTTTTACTGGTGAAAAAATAATTTAAAAAATCGTTCGGGAAATGAGTTTACTCCCTAGGTACTTTCTTTGTATACTTTTGACCATACGGGTTGTGGCCAGGATTTTGGGGAAATCGCGGGTGTTCGTTTGCCGGCGACTGAACTTCTTTTATTCAGCGTCTCATCAAAAATGAAAACATTTTTGAAAACTACAAGTCTCATGCGTTTTAGTGCTGAAAAAATAATTTAAAAAATCGTTCGGGAAATGAGTTTACTCCCTGGGTACTTTCTTTGTATACTTCTGACTATACGTGCCGAGTCAGAGATTTAGGGGAAATCGCGGTTTTTCGTTTGCCGGCGATTAAACTTCTTTTATTCAGCGTCTCATCAAAAATGAAAACATTTTTGAAAACTACAAGTCTCATGCGTTTTAGTGGTGAAAAAATAATTTAAAAAATCGTTCGGGAAATGAGTTTACTCCCTGGGTACTTTCTTTGTATACTTTTGACTATACAGGCTGAGTCCGGGATTTACTGAAAATTGCGGGTTTTCGTTTGCCGGCGATTAAACTTCTTTTATTCAGCGTCTCATCAAAACTGAAAACATTTTTGAAATCTACATGTCTCCTGCGTTTTAGTGCTGAAAAAATAATTTAAAAAATCGTTCGGAAAATGAGTTTACTCCCTGGGTACTTTCTTTCTATACTTTTGACTATACGGGCTGAGTCAGGGATTTAGGGGAAATCGCGGGTTTTTGTTTGCCGGCGATTAAACCTCTTTTATTCAGAGTCTCATCAAAAATGAAAACATTTTTGAAAATTACAAGTCTCATGCGTTTTAGTGGTGAAATACTAATTTAAAAAATCGTTGGGGAAATGAGTTTACTCCCTAGGTACTTTCTTTGTATACTTTTGACCATACGGGTCGTGTTCGGGATTTAGGGGAAATCACGGGTTTTCGTTTGCTGGCGATTAAACTTCTTTTATTCATCATCTCATCAAAAATGAAAACATTTTTAAAAACTAAAAGTCTCATGCGTTTTACTGGTGAAAAAATAATTTAAAAAATCGTTCGGGAAATGAGTTTACTCCCTGGGTACTTTCTTTGTATACTTCTGACTATACGGGCCGAGTCAGGGATTTACGGGAAATCGCAAGTTTTCGTTTGCCGCCGATTATACTTCTTTTATTCAGCGTCTCATCAAAAATGAACACATTTTTGTAAACTACAAGTCTCATGCGTTTTAGTGCTGAAAAAATAATTTAAAAAATCGTTCGGGAAATGAGTTTAATCCCCGGGTACTTTCTTTGTATACTTCTGACTATACTGGCTGAGTCAGGGATTTACTGGAAATCGCGGGTTTTCGTTTGCCGGCGATTAAACTTCTTTTATTCAGCGTCTCATCAAAACTGAAAACATTTTTGAAATCTACATGTCTCCTGCCATTTAGTGCTGAAAAAATAATTTAAAAAATCGTTCGGGAAATGAGTTTACTCCCTGGGTACTTTCTTTCTATACTTTTGACTATACGGGCTGAGTCAGGGATTTAGGGGAAATCGCGGGTTTTTGTTTGCCGGCGATTAAACCTCTTTTATTCAGAGTCTCATCAAAAATGAAAACATTTTTGAAAATTACAAGTCTCGTGCGTTTTAGTGGTGAAATACTAATTTAAAAAATCGTTGGGGAAATGAGTTTACTCCCTAGGTACTTTCTTTGTATACTTTTGACCATACGGGTCGTGTTCGGGATTTAGGGGAAATCACGGGTTTTTGTTTGCCGGCGATTTAACTTCTTTTATTCAGCATCTCATCAAAAATGAAAACATTTTTGAAAACTAAAAGTCTCATGCGTTTTACTGGTGAAAAAATAATTTAAAAAATCGTTCGGGAAATGAGTTTACTCCCTGGGTACTTTCTTTGTATACTTCTGACTATACGGGCCGAGTCAGGGATTTACGGAAAATAGCGGGTTTTCGTTTGTCAGCGATTAAACTCCTTTTATTCAGCGTCTCATCAAAACTGAAAACATTTTTGAAAACTACATGTCTCCTGCGTTTTAGTGGTGAAAAATTAATTTAAAAAATCGCTCGGGAAATGAGTTTACTCCCTGGGTACTTTCTTTATATACATTCGACTATACTGGCCAAGCCCGGGATTTACAAGAAATCGCGGGTTTTCGTTTGCCGGCGATTAAACTTCTTTTATTCAGCGTCTCATCAAAACTGAAAACATTTTTGAAAACTACATGTCTCCTGCGTTTTAGTGGTGAAAAATTAATTTAAAAAATCGTTCGGGAAATGAGTTTACTCCCTGGGTACTTTCTTTATATACATTCGACTATACTGGCCAAGCCCGGGATTTACGGGAAATAGCGGGTTTTCGTTTCCCGGCGATTAAACTCCTTTTATTCAGCGTCTTATCAAAAATGAAAACATTTTTGAAAACTACATGTCTCCTGCGTTTTAGTGGGGAAAAATTAATTTAAAAAATCGTTCGGGAAATGAGTTTACTACCTGGGTACTTTCTTTATATACATTCGACTATACTGGCCAAGCCCGGGATTTACGGGAAATCGCGGGTTTTCGTTTGCCGGCGATTAAACTCCTTTTATTCAGCGTCTCATCAAAAATGAAAACATTTTTGAACACTACAAGTCTCATGGGTTTTAGTGGTGAAGAAGTAATTTAAAAAATCGTTCGGGAAATGAGTTTACTCCCTGGGTACTTTCTTTATATACATTCGACTATACTGGCCAAGCCGGGGATTTACGGAAAATCGCGGGTTTTCGTTTGCCGGCGATTAAACTTCTTTTATTCAGCGTCTCATCAAAAATGAAAACATTTTTGAAAACTACAAGTCTCATGCGTTTTAGTGGTGAAAAACCAATTTTAAAAATCGTTCGGGAAATGAGTTTACTCCCTGGGTACTTTCTTTGTATACTTTTGACCATACGGGTTGTGGCCAGGATTTTGGGGAAATCGCGGGTGTTCGTTTGCCGGCGATTAAACTTCTTTTATTCAGCGTCTCATCAAAAATGAAAACATTTTTGAAAACTACAAGTCTCATGCGTTTTAGTGGTGAAAAATTAATTTAAAAAATCGTTCGGGAAATGAGTTTACTCCCTGGGTACTTTCTTTATATACATTCGACTATACTGGCCAAGCCCGGGATTTACGGGAAATAGCGGGTTTTCGTTTGCCGGCGATTAAACTCCTTTTATTCAGCGTCTCATGAAAACTGAAAACATTTTTGAAAACTACATGTCTCCTGCGTTTAGTGGTAAAAAATTAATTTAAAAAATCGCTCAGGAAATGAGTTTGCTCCCTGGGTACTTTCTTTATATACATTCGACTATACTGGCCAAGCCCGGGATTTACGGGAAATCGCGGGTTTTCGTTTGCCGGCGATTAAACTCCTTTTATTCAGCGTCTCATCAAAACTCAAAACATTTTTGAAAACTACATGTCTCCTGCGTTTTAGTGGTGAAAAATTAATTTAAAAAATCGTTCGGGAAATGAGTTTACTCCCTGGGTACTTTCTTTATATACATTCGACTATACCGGCCAAGCCCGGGATTTACGGGAAATAGCCGGTTTTCGTTTGCCGGCGATTAAACTCCTTTTATTCAGCGTCTCATCAAAAATGAAAACATTTTTGAAAACTACATGTCTCCTGCGTTTTAGTGGTGAAAAATTAATTTCAAAAATCGTTCGGGAAATGAGTTTACTCCCTGGGTACTTTCTTTATATACATTCGACTATACTGGCCAAGCCCGGGATTTACGGGAAATCGGGGGTTTTCGTTTGCCGGCGATTAAACTCCTTTTATTCAGCGTCTCATCAAAAATGAAAACATTTTTGAAAACTACAAGTCTCATGCGTTTTAGTGGTGAAAAACCAATTTTAAAAATCGTTCGGGAAATGAGTTTACTCCCTGGGTACTTTCTTTGTATACTTTTGACCATACGGGTTGTGGCCAGGATTTTGGGGAAATCGCGGGTGTTCGTTTGCCGGCGATTAAACTTCTTTTATTCAGCGTCTCATTAAAAATGAAAACATTTTTGAAAACTACAAGTCTCATGCGTTTTAGTGGTGAAAAATTAATTCAAAAAATCGTGCGGGAAATGAGTTTACTCCCTGGGTACTTTCTTTATATACATTCGACTATACTGGCCAAGCCCGGGATTTACGGGAAATAGCGGGTTTTCGTTTGCCGGCGATTAAACTCCTTTTATTCAGCGTCTCATCAAAAATGAAAACATTTTTGAACACTACAAGTCTCATGGGTTTTAGTGAACCCTGGCCACGACCCGTATAGTCAAAAGTGTACAAAGAAAGTACCCAGGGAGTAAACTCATTTCCCCAACGATCTTTTAAACTACATTTTCACCACTAAAACCCCTGAGACTTGTAGTTTTCAAAAATGTTTTCATTTTTGATGAGACGCTGAATAAAAGGACTTTAATCGCCGGCAAACGAAAACCCGCGATTTCCCCTAAATCCCGGACACGACCCGTATGGTCAAAAGTATACAAAGAAAGTACCCAGGGAGTAAACTAATTTCCCGAACGATTTTTTAAATTAGTTTTTCACCAATAAAACGCATGAGACTTGTAGTTTTTAAAAATGTTTTCATTTTTAATGAGACGCTGAATAAAACAAGTTTAATCGCCGGCAAACGAAAACCCGCGATTTCCGGTAAATCCCTGACTCGGCCCGTATAGTCAGAAGTATACAAAGAAAGTACCCAGGGAGTATACTCGTTTCCCGAAAAATTTTTTAAATTATTTTTTCACCAGTAAAACGCATCAGACTTTTAGTTTTCAAAAATATTTTCATTTTTGATGAGACGCTGAATAAAAGGAGTTTAATCGCCGGCAAACGAAAACCCGCGATTTCCCCTAAATCCCGGACACGACCCGTATGGTCAAAAGTATACAAAGAAAGTACCCAGGGAGTAAACTAATTTCCCGAACGATTTTTTAAATTAGTATTTCACCACTAAAACGCATGAGACTTGTAGTTTTCAAAAATGTTTTCATTTTTGATGAGACGCTGAACAAAAGATGTTTAATCGCCGGCAAACGAAAACCCGCGATTTCCCCTAAATCCCTGACTCAGCCCGTACAGTCAAAAGTATACAAAGAAAGTACCCAGGTAGTAAACTCATTTCCGGAACGACTTTTTAAATTATTTTTTCACCACTAAAACGCATGAGACTTGTAGTTTTCAAAAATGTTTTCATTTTTGATGAGACGCTGAAAAAAAGAAGTTTAATCGCCGGCAAACGAACACCCGCGATTTCCCCAAAATCCTGGCCACGACCCGTATAGTCAAAAGTATACAAAGAAAGTAACCAGGGAGTAAACTCATTTCCCGAACGATTTTTTAAACTACATTTTCACCACTAAAACCCATGAGACTTGTAGTTTTCAAAAATGTTTTCATTTTTGATGAGACGCTGAATAAAAGGACTTTAATCGCCGGCAAACGAAAACCCGCGATTTCCCCTAAATCCCGGACACGACCCGTATGGTCAAAAGTATACAAAGAAAGTACCCAGGGAGTAAACTAATTTCCCGAACGATTTTTGAAATTAGTTTTTCACCAATAAAACGCATGAGACTTATAGTTTTTAAAAATGTTTTCATTTTTAAAGAGACGCTGAATAAAACAAGTTTAATCGCCGGCAAACGAAAACCCGCGATTTCCGGTAAATCCCTGACTCGGCCCGTATAGTCAGAAGTATACAAAGAAAGTACCCAGGGAGTAAACTCATTTCCCGAACGATTTTTTAAATTATTTTTTCACCAATAAAACACATGAGACTTGTAGTTTTTAAAAATGTTTTCATTTTTGATGAGACGCTGAATAAGAGAAGTTTAATCGGCGGCAAACGAAAACCCGCGATTTCCCGTAAATCCCGGGCTTTGCTAGTATAGTCGAATGTATATAAAGAAAGTACCCAGGGTGTAAACTGATTTCCCGAACGATTTTTCAAATTATTCTTGCACCACTAGAACGACGGAGATTTGTAGTATTCAAAAATGTTTTCCTTTTTGATGAGACGCTGAATAAAACAAGTTTAATCGCCGGCAAACGAAAACCCGCGATTTCCCGTAAATCCCTGTCTTGGCCCGTATAGTCAAAAGTATACAAAGAAAGTACCCAGGGAGTAAACTCATTTCCCCAACGATCTTTTAAACTACTTTTTCACCACTAAAACCCATGAGACTTGTAGTTTTCAAAAATGTTTTCATTTTTGATGAGACGCTGAAAAAAAGAAGTTTAATCGCCGGCAAACGAACACCCGCGATTTCCCCAAAATCCTGGCCACGACCCGTATAGTCAAAAGTATACAAAGAAAGTAACGAGGGAGTAAACTCATTTCCCGAACGATTTTTTAAACTACATTTTCACCACTAAAACCCATGAGACTTGTAGTTTTCAAAAATGTTTTCATTTTTGATGAGACGCTGAATAAAAGGACTTTAATCGCCGGCAAACGAAAACCCGCGATTTCCCCTAAATCCCGGACACGACCCGTATGGTCAAAAGTATACAAAGAAAGTACCCAGGGAGTAAACTAATTTCCCGAACGATTTTTTAAATTAGTTTTTCACCAATAAAACGCATGAGACTTATAGTTTTTAAAAATGTTTTCATTTTTAAAGAGACGCTGAATAAAACAAGTTTAATCGCCGGCAAACGAAAACCCGCGATTTCCGGTAAATCCCTGACTCGGCCCGTATAGTCAGAAGTATACAAAGAAAGTACCCAGGGAGTAAACTCATTTCCCGAACGATTTTTTAAATTATTCTTGCACCACTAGAACGACGGAGATTTGTAGTATTCAAAAATGTTTTCCTTTTTGATGAGACGCTGAATAAAACAAGTTTAATCGCCGGCAAACGAAAACCCGCGATTTCCCGTAAATCCCTGTCTTGGCCCGTATAGTCAAAAGTATACAAAGAAAGTACCCAGGGAGTAAACTCATTTCCCCAACGATCTTTTAAACTACTTTTTCACCACTAAAACCCATGAGACTTGTAGTTTTCAAAAATGTTTTCATTTTTGATGAGACGCTGAATAAAAGGACTTTAATCGCCGGCAAACGAAAACCCGCGATTTCCCCTAAATCCCGACACGACCCGTATGGTCAAAAGTATACAAAGAAAGTACCCAGGGAGTAAACTAATTTCCCGAACGATTTTTTAAATTAGTTTTTCACCAATAAAACGCATGAGACTTGTAGTTTTTAAAAATGTTTTCATTTTTGATGAGACGCTGAATAAAAGAAGTTTAATCGCCGGCAAACCAAAACCCGTGATTTCCCGTAAATCCCTGACTTGGCCCGTATAGTCAGAAGTATACAAAGAAAGTACCCAGGGAGTAAACTCATTTCCCGAACGATTTTTTAAATTATTTTTTCACCAATAAAACACATGAGACTTGTAGTTTTTAAAAATGTTTTCATTTTTGATGAGACGCTGAATAAAAGAAGTTTAATCGGCGGCAAACGAAAACCCGCGATTTCCCGTAAATCCCGGGCTTTGCTAGTATAGTCGAATGTATATAAAGAAAGTACCCAGGGTGTAAACTGATTTCCCGAACGATTTTTCAAATTATTCTTGCACCACTAGAACGACGGAGATTTGTAGTATTCAAAAATGTTTTCCTTTTTGATGAGACGCTGAATAAAACAAGTTTAATCGCCGGCAAACGAAAACCCGCGATTTCCCGTAAATCCCTGTCTTGGCCCGTATAGTCAAAAGTATACAAAGAAAGTACCCAGGGAGTAAACTCATTTCCCGAACGATTTTTTAAATTATTTTTTCAGCACTAAAACGCAGGAGACATGTAGTTTACAAAAATGTTTTCAGTTTTGATGAAACGCTGAATAAAAGAAGTTTAATCGCCGGCAAACGAAAACCCGCGATTTCCAGTAAATCCCGGACTCGGCCCGTATAGTCAAAAGTATACAAAGAAAGTACTCAGAGAGTAAACTCATTTCCCGAACGATTTTTTAAATTATTTTTTCACCACTAAAACGCATGAGACTTATAGTTTTCAAAAATGTTTTCATTTTTGATGAGACGCTGAATAAAAGAAGTTTAATCGCCGGCATACGAAAACCCGTGATTTCCCCAAAACCGTGGCCACGACCCGTATAGTCAAAAGTATACAAAGAAAGTACCCAGGGAGTAAACTCATTTCCCCAACGATTTTTTAAACTACTTTTTCACCACTAAAACCCATGAGACTTGTAGTTTTCAAAATTGTTTTCATTTTTGATGAGACGCTGAATAAAAGGACTTTAATCGCCGGCAAACGAAAACCCGCGATTTCCCCTAAAGCCCGGACACGACCCGTATGGTCAAAAGTATACAAAGAAAGTACCCAGGGAGTAAACTAATTTCCCCAACGATTTTTTAAATTAGTTTTTCACCAATAAAACGCATGAGACTTGTAGTTTTTAAAAATGTTTTCATTTTTGATGAGACGCTGAATAAAAGAAGTTTAATCGCCGGCAAACGAAAACCCGCGATTTTCCGTAAATCCCTGACTCGGCCCGTATAGTCAGAAGTATACAAAGAAAGTACCCAGGGAGTAAACTCATTTCCTGAACGATTTTTTAAATTATCTTTTCACCACTAGAACGACGGAGATTTGTAGTATTCAAAAATGTTTTCCTTTTTGATGAGACGCTGAATAAAACAAGTTTAATCGCCGGCAAACGAAAACCCGCGATTTCCCGTAAATCCCTGTCTTGGCCCGTATAGTCAAAAGTATACAAAGAAAGTACCCAGGGAGTAAACTCATTTTCCGAACGATTTTTTAAATTATTTCTTCAGCACTAAAACGCAGGAGACATGTAGTTTTCAAAAATGTTTTCAGTTTTGATGAGACGCTGAATAAAAGACGTTTAATCGCCGGCAAACGAAAACCCGCGATTTCCAGTAAATCCCGGACTCGTCCCGTATAGTCAAAAGTATACAAAGAAAGTACCCAGAGAGTAAACTCATTTCCCGAACGATTTTTTAAATTATTTTTTCACCGCTAAAACGCATGAGACTTGTAGTTTTTAAAAATGTTTTCATTTTTGATTAGACGCTGATTAAAAGAAGTTTAATCGCCGGCATACGAAAACCCGTGATTTCCCCAAAACCCTGGCCACGACCCGTATAGTCAAAAGAATACAAAGAAAGTACCCAGGGAGTAAACTCATTTCCCCAACGATCTTTTAAACTACTTTTTCAGCACTAAAACCCATGAGACTTGTAGTTTTCAAAAATGTTTTCATTTTTGATGAGACGCTGAATAAAAGGACTTTAATCGCCGGCAAACGAAAACCCGCGATTTCCCCTAAATCCCGGACACGACCCGTATGGTCAAAAGTATACAAAGAAAGTACCCAGGGAGTAAACTAATTTCCCGAACGATTTTTTAAATTAGTTTTTCACCAATAAAACGCATGAGACTTGTAGTTTTTAAAAATGTTTTCATTTTTGATGAGACGCTGAATAAAAGAAGTTTAATCGCCGGCAAACCAAAACCCGCGATTTCCCGTAAATCCCTGACTCGGCCCGTATAGTCAGAAGTACACAAAGAAAGTACCCAGGGAGTAAACTCATTTCCCGAACGATTTTTTAAATTATTTTTTCACCAATAAAACACATGAGACTTGTAGTTTTTAAAAATGTTTTCATTTTTGATGAGACGCTGAATAAAAGAAGATTAATCGGCGGCAAACGAAAACCCGCGATTTCCCGTAAATCCCGGGCTTTGCTAGTATAGTCGAATGTATATAAAGAAAGTACCCAGGGTGTAAACTGATTTCCCGAACGATTTTTCAAATTATTCTTGCACCACTAGAACGACGGAGATTTGCAGTATTCAAAAATGTTTTCCTTTTTGATGAGACGCTGAATAAAACAAGTTTAATCGCCGGCAAACGAAAACCCGCGATTTCCCGTAAATCCCTGTCTTGGCCCGTATAGTCAAAAGTATACAAAGAAAGTACCCAGGGAGTAAACGCATTTCCCGAACGATTTTTTAAATTATTTTTTCAGCACTAAAACGCAGGAGAAATGTAGTTTACAAAAATGTTTTCAGTTTTGATGAGACGCTGAATAAAAGAAGTTTAATCGCCGGCAAACCAAAACCCGCGATTTCCCGTAAATCCCTGACTCGGCCCGTATAGTCAGAAGTATACAAAGAAAGTACCCAGGGAGTAAACTCATTTCCCGAACGATTTTTTAAATTATTTTTTCACCAATAAAACACATGAGACTTGTAGTTTTTAAAAATGTTTTCATTTTTGATGAGACGCTGAATAAAAGAAGTTTAATCGGCGGCAAACGAAAACCCGCGATTTCCCGTAAATCCCGGGCTTTGCTAGTATAGTCGAATGTATATAAAGAAAGTACCCAGGGTGTAAACTAATTTCCCGAACGATTTTTCAAATTATTCTTGCACCACTAGAACGACGGAGATTTGTAGTATTCAAAAATGTTTTCCTTTTTGATGAGACGCTGAATAAAACAAGTTTAATCGCCGGCAAACGAAAACCCGCGATTTCCCGTAAATCCCTGTCTTGGCCCGTATAGTCAAAAGTATACAAAGAAAGTACCCAGGGAGTAAACTCATTTCCCGAACGATTTTTTAAATTATTTTTTCAGCACTAAAACGCAGGAGACATGTAGTTTACAAAAATGTTTTCAGTTTTGATGAGACGCTGAATAAAAGAAGTTTAATCGCCGGCAAACGAAAACCCGCGATTTCCAGTAAATCCCAGACTCCGCCCGTATAGTCAAAAGTATACAAAGAAAGTACCCAGAGAGTAAACTCATTTCCCGAACGATTTTTTAAATTATTTTTTCACCACTAAAACGCATGAGACTTGTAGTTTTCAAAAAAATGTTTTCATTTTTGATGAGACGCTGAATAAAAGAAGTTTAATCGCCGGCATACGAAAACCCGTGATTTCCCCAAAACCGTTGCCACGACCAGTATAGTCAAAAGTATACAAAGAAAGTACCCAGGGAGTAAACTCATTTCCCCAACGATTTTTTAAACTACTTTTTCACCACTAAAACCCATGAGACTTGTAGTTTTCAAAAATGTTTTCATTTTTGATGAGACGCTGAATAAAAGGACTTTAATCGCCGGCAAACGAAAACCCGCGATTTCCCCTAAATCCCGGACACGACCCGTATGGTCAAAAGTATACAAAGAAAGTACCCAGGGAGTAAACTAATTTCCCGAACGATTTTTTAAATTAGTTTTTCACCAATGAAACGCATGAGACTTGTAGTTTTTAAAAATGTTTTCATTTTTGATGAGACGCTGAATAAAAGAAGTTTAATCGCCGGCAAACCAAAACCCGCGATTTTCCGTAAATCCCTGACTCGGCCCGTATAGTCAGAAGTATACAAAGAAAGTACCCAGGGAGTAAACTCATTTCCTGAACGATTTTTTAAATTTATTTTTTCACCAATAAAACACATGAGACTTGTAGTTTTTAAAAATGTTTTTATTTTTGATGAGACGCTGAATAAAAGAAGTTTAATCGGCGGCAAACGAAAACCCGCGATTTCCCGTAAATCCCTGACTCGGCCCGTATAGTCAGACGTATACAAAGAAAGTACCCAGGGAGTACACTCATTTCCCGAACTATTTTTCAAATTATTTTTTCACCAGTAAAACGCATGAGACTTGTAGTATTTAAAAATATTTTCATTTTTGATAAGACGCTGAATAAAACAAGTTTAATCGCCGGCAAACGAAAACCCGCGATTTCCGGTAAATCCCTGACTCGGCCCGTATAGTCAGAAGTATACAAAGAAAGTACCCAGGGAGTATACTCGTTTCCCGAACGATTTTTTAAATTATTTTTTCACAAGTAAAACGCATGAGACTTCTAGTTTTCAAAAATATTTTCATTTTTGATGAGACGCTGAATAAAAGGAGTTTAATCGCCGGGAAACGAAAACCCGCGATTTCCCCTAAATCCCGGACACGACCCGTATGGTCAAAAGTATACAAAGAAAGTACCCAGGGAGTAAACCAATTTCCCGAACGATTTTTTAAATTAGTATTTCACCACTAAAACGCATGAGACTTGTAGTTTTCAAAAATGTTTTCATTTTTGATGAGACGCTGAATAAAAGAAGTTTTATCGCCGGCAAACGAAAAGCCGCGATTTCCCCTAAATCCCTGACTCAGCCCGTACAGTCAAAAGTATACAAAGAAAGTACCCAGGTAGTAAACTCATTTCCAGAACGACTTTTTAAATTATTTTTTCACCACTAAAACGCATGAGACTTGTAGTTTTCAAAAATGTGTTCGAGAAATGAGTTTACTCCCTGGGTACTTTCTTTGTATACTTTTGACTATACGGGTCGAGTCCGGGATTTAGAAGAAATCGCGGGTTTTCGTTTGCCGGCGATTAAACTTCTTTTATTCAGCGTCTCATCAAAAATGAAAACATTTTTGAAAACTACAAGTCTCATTCGTTCTAGTGGTGCAAAATAATTTAAAAAATCGTTTGGGAAATGAGTTTACTTCCTGGGTACTTTCTTTGTATACTTTTGACTATACGGGCCGAGTCCGGGATTTACGGGAAATCGAGGTTTTTCGTTTGCCGACGATTAAACTTCTTTTATTCAGCGTCTCATCAAAAATGAAAACATTTTTGAAAACTACATGTCTCATGCGTTTTAGTGGTGAAAAAATAATTTAAAAAATCGTTCGGGAAATGAGTTTACTCCCTGGGTACTTTCTTTGTATACTTTTGACTATACGGGTCGTGTCCGGGATTTACGGGAAATCGCGGGTTTTCGTTTGCCGGCGATTAAACTTCTTTTATTCACCGTCTCATCAAAAATGAAAACATTTTTAAAAACTACAAGTCTCATGCGTTTTAGTGGTGAAAAATTAATTTAAAAAATCGTTCGGGAAATGAGTTTACTTCCTGGGTACTTTCTTTGTATACTTTTGACTATACGGGCCGAGTCCGGGATTTACGGGAAATCGCGGGTTTTCGTTTGCCGGCGATTAAACTTCTTTAATTCAGCGTCTCATCAAAACTGAAAACATTTTTGAAAACTACATGTCTCATGCGTTTTAGTGGTGAAAAAATAATTTAAAAAATCTTTCGGGAAATGATGTTACTTCCTGGGTACTTTCTTTGTATACTTTTGACTGTACGGGCCGAGTCCGGGATTTACGGGAAATCGCGGGTTTTCGTTTGCCGGCGATTAAACTTCTTTTATTCAGCGTCTCATCAAAAATGAAAACATATTTGAAAACTACAAGTCTCATGCGTTTTAGTGGTGAAATAATAATTTTAAAAATCGTTCGGGAAATGAGTTTACTTCCTGGGTACTTTCTTTATTCAGCGTCTCATCAAAAATGTAAACAATTTTGAAAACTACAAGTCTCATGCGTTTTAGTGGTGAAATTATAATTTTAAAAATTGTTCAGGAAATGAGTTTACTCCCTGAGTACTTTCTTTGTATACTTTTGACTATACGGACCGAGTCCGGGATTTACGGGAAATCGCGGGTTTTAGTTTGTCGGCGATTAAACTTCTTTTATTCAGCGTCTCATCAAAAATGAAAACATTTTTGAAAACAACAAGTCTCATGCGTTTTAGTGGGGAAAAAATAATTTAAAAAATAGTTTGGGAACTGAGTTTACTTCCTGCGTACTTTCTTTGTATACTTTTGACTATACGGGCCGAGTCCGGGATTTACGGGATTTCGCGGGTTTTCGTTTGCCGGCGATTAAACTTCTTTTATTCAGCGTCTCATCAAAAATGAAAACATTTTTTAAAACTACATGTCTCATGCGTTTTAGTGGTGAAAAAATAATTTAAAAAATCGATCAGGAAATGAGTTTACTCCCTGGGTACTTTCTTTGTATACATTTGACTATACGGGTCGTGGCCAGGATTTCGGGGAAATCGCGGGTTTTCGTTTGCCGGCGATTAAACTTCTTTTATTCAGCCTCTCATCAAAAATGAAAACATTTTTAAAAACTACAAGTCTCATGCGTTTTAGTGGTAAAAAGTAATTTAAAAAATCGTTCGGGAAATGAGTTTACTCCCTGGGTACTTTCTTTGTATACTTTTGACTATACAGGCCGTGTCCGGGATTTACGGGAATTCGCGGGTTTTCGTTTGCCGGCGATTAAACTTCTTTTATTCAGCGTCTCATCAAAAATGAAAACATTTTTAAAAACTACATGTCTCATGCGTTTTAGTGGTGAAAAAATAATTTAAAAAATAGTTCAGGAACTGAGTTTACTTCCTGCTTACTTTCTTTGTATACTTTTGACTATACGGGCCGAGTCCGGGATTTACGGGAATTCGCAGGTTTTCGTTTGCCGGCGATTAAACTTCTTTTATTCAGCGTCTCATCAAAAATGAAAACATTTTTAAAAACTACATGTCTCATGCGTTTTAGTGGTGAAAAAATAATTTAAAAAATCGATCAGGAAATGAGTTTACTCCCTGGGTACTTTCTTTGTATACATTTGACTATACGGGTCGTGGCCAGGATTTAGGGGAAATCGCGGGTTTTCGTTTGCCGGCGATTAAACTTCTTTTATTCAGCCTCTCATCAAAAATGAAAACATTTTTAAAAACTACAAGTCTCATGCGTTTTAGTGGTAAAAAATAATTTAAAAAATCGTTCGGGAAATGAGTTTACTCCCTGGGTACTTTCTTTGTATACTTTTGACTATACGGGCCGAGTCCGGGATTTACGGGAATTCGCGGGTTTTCGTTTGCCGGCGATTAAACTTCTTTTATTCAGCGTCTCATCAAAAATGAAAACATTTTTAAAAACTACATGTCTCATGCGTTTTAGTGGTGAAAAAATAATTTAAAAAATCGTTTGGGAAATGAGTTTACTTCCTGGGTACTTTCTTTGTATACTTTTGACTATACGGGCCGAGTCCGGGATTTACGGGAATTCGCGGGTTTTCTTTTGCCGGCGATTAAACTTCTTTTATTCAGCGTCTCATCAAAAATGAAAACATTTTTAAAAACTACATGTCTCATGCGTTTTAGTGGTGAAAAAATAATTTAAAAAATCGTTTGGGAAATGAGTTTACTTCCTGGGTACTTTCTTTGTATACTTTTGACTATACGGGCCGAGTCCGAGATTTAGGGGAAATCGCGCGTTTTGATTTGCGGGCAATTAAATTTCTTTTATTCAGCGTCTCATCAAAAATGAAAACATTTTTGAAAACTACAAGTCTCATGGGTTTTAGTGGTGAAAAAATAATTTAAAAAATCGTACGGGAAATAAGTTTACTCCCTGGGTACATTCTTTGCATACTTTTCACTATACGGGTCGTGGCCAGGATTTAGGAGAAATCGCTGGTTTTCGTTTGCCGGCGATTAAACTTCTTTTATTCAACGTCTCATCAAAAATGAAAACATTTTTGAAAACTACAAGTCTCATGCGTTTTAGTGGTGAAAAAATAATTTTAAAAATCGTTCGGGAAATGAGTTTACTCCCTGGGTACTTTCTTTGTATACTTTTGACTATACGGGCGGAGTCCGGGATTTACGGGAAATCAAGGTTTTTCGTTTGCCGACGATTAAACTTTTTTTATTCAGAGTTTCATCAAAAATAAATTTTTTTTTGAAAACTACATGTCTCATGCGTTTTAGTGGTGAAAAAATAATTTAAAAAATCGATCAGGAAATGAGTTTACTCCCTGGGTGTACTTTCTTTGTATACTTTTGACTATACGGGTCGTGGCCAGGATTTAGGGAAATCGCGGGTTTTCGTTTGCAGGCGATTAAACTTCTTTTATTCAGCGTCTCATCAAAAATGAAAACATTTTTGAAAACTACAAGTCTCATGCGTTTTAGTGGTAAAAAATAATTTAAAAAATCGTTCGGGAAATGAGTTTACTCCCTGGGTACTTTCTTTGTATACTTTTGACTAAACGGGCCAAGTCCGGGATATACGGGAAATCGCGGGTTTCCTTTGCCGGCGATTAAACTTCTGTTATTCAGCGTCTCATCAAAACTGAAAACATTTTTGAAAACTACAAGTCTCATGCGTTTTAGTGGTGAAAAAATAATTTAAAAAATCGTTTGGGAAATGAGTTTACTCCCTGGGTACTTTCTTTGTATACTTTTGAATATACGGGCGGAGTCCGGGATTTACGGGAAATCAAGGTTTTTCGTTTGCCGACGATTAAACTTTTTTTATTCAGCGTCTCATCAAAAATAAATTTTTTTTTGAAAACTACATGTCTCATGCGTTTTAGTGGTGAAAAAATAATTTAAAAAATCGATCAGGAAATGAGTTTACTCCCTGGGTACTTTCTTTGTATACTTTTGACTATACGGGCCAAGTCCGGGATTTACGGGAAATCGCGGGTTTTCGTTTGCCGGCGATTAAACTTATTTTATTCAGCGTCTCATCAAAAATAAAAATTTTTTCGAAAACTACATGTCTCATGCGTTTTAGTGGTGAAAAAATAATTTTAAAAATCGTTCGGGAATGAGTTTACTCCCTGTGTACTTTCTTTGTATACTTTTGACTATACGGGCCGAGTCCGGGATTTACGGGAAATCGCGGGTTTTCGTTTGCCGGCGATTAAACTTATTTTATTCAGCGTCTCATCAAAAATGAAAACATTTTTGAAAACTACAAGTCTCATGCGTTTTAGTGGTGAAAAAATAATTTAAAAAATCGTTCGGGAAATGAGTTTACTTCCTGGGTACTTTCTTTGTATACTTTTGACTATACGGGCCGAGTCCGAGATTTACGGGAAATAGCTGGTTTTCGTTTGCCGGCGATTAAACTTCTTTTATTCAGCGTCTCATCAAAAATGAAAACATTTTTGAAAACTACAAGTCTCATGCGTTTTAGTGGTAAAAAATAATTTAAAAAATCGTTCAGGAAATGAGTTTACTCCCTGGGTACTTTCTTTGTATACTTTTGACTATACGGGCCAAGTCCGGGATATACGGGAAATCGCGGGTTTTCGTTTGCCGGCGATTAAACTTCTGTTATTCAGCGTCTCATCAAAACTGAAAACATTTTTGAAAACTACATGTCTCATGCGTTTTAGTGGTGAAAAAATAATTTAAAAAATCGTTCGGGAAATGAGTTTACTTCCTGGATACTTTCTTTGTATACTTTTGACTATACGGGTCGAGTCCGGGATTTACGGGAAATCGCGGATTTTCGTTTGCCGGCGATTAAACTTCTTTTATTCAGCGTCTCATCAAAAATGAAAACATTTTTGAAAACTACAAGTCTCATGCGTTTTAGTGGTGAAAAAATAATTTTAAAAATCGTTCGGGAATGAGTTTACTCCCTGTGTACTTTCTTTGTATACTTTTGACTATACGGGCCGAGTCCGGGATTTACGGGAAATCGCGGGTTTTCGTTTGCCGGCGATTAAACTTATTTTATTCAGCGTCTCATCAAAAATGAAAACATTTTTGAAAACTACAAGTCTCATGCGTTTTAGTGGTGAAAAAATAATTTAAAAAATCGTTCGGGAAATGAGTTTACTTCCTGGGTACTTTCTTTGTATACTTTTGACTATACGGGCCGAGTCCGGGATTTACGGGAAATAGCTGGTTTTCGTTTGCCGGCGATTAAACTTCTTTTATTCCGCGTCTCATCAAAAATGAAAACATTTTTGAAAACTACAAGTCTCAAGCGTTTTAGTGGTGAAAAAATAATTTAAAAAATCGTTCGGGAAATGAGTTTACTCCCTGGGTACTTTCTTTGTATACTTTTGAATATACGGGTCGTGGCCAGGATTTAGGGGAAATCGCGCGTTTTCGTTTGCCGGCGATTAAACGTCTTTTATTCAGCGTCTCATCAAAAAAGGAAACATTTTTGAAAACTACAAGTCTCATGCGTTTTAGTGGTGAAAAAATAATTTTAAAAATCGTTCGAGAAATGAGTTTACTCCCTGGGTACTTTCTTTGTATACTTTTGACTATACGGGCCGAGTCCGGAATTTACGGGAAATCGAGGTTTTTCGTTTGCCGACGATTAAACTTCTTTTATTCAGCGTCTCATCAAAAATGAAAACATTTTTGAAAACTACATGTCTCATGCGTTTTAATGGTGAAAACATAATTTAAAAAATCGTTCAGGAAATGAGTATACTCCCTGGGTACTTTCTTTGTATACTTCTGACTATACGGGCCGAGTCCGGGATTTACGGGAAATCGCGGGTTTTCATTTCCGGCGTTTAAACTTCTTTTATTCAGGGTCTCATCAAAAATGAAAACATTTTTGAAAACTACAAGTCTCATGCGTTTTAGTGGTGAAAAATATTTTAAAAAATCATTCGAGAAATGAGTTTACTTCCTGGGTACTTTCTTTGAATACTTTTGACTATACGGGCCGAGTCCGGGATTTACGGGAAATCGCAGGTTTTCGTTTTCCGGGGATTAAACTTCTTTTATTCAGCGTCTCATCAAAACTGAAAAAAATTTTGAAAACTACATGTCTCATGCGTTTTAGTGGTGAAAAAATAATTTAAAAAATCGTTCGGGAAATGAGTTTACTCCTTGGGTACTTTCTTTGTATACTTTTGACAATTCGGGTCGAGTCCGGGATTTACGGGAAATCGCAGGTTTTCGTTTGCCGGTGATTAAACTTCTTTTATTCAGCGTCTCATCAAAAATGATAACATTTTTAAAAACTAAAAGTCTCATGCGTCTTACTGGTGAAAAAATAATTTGAAAAATCGTTCGGGAAATGAGTTTACTCCCTGGGTACTTTCTTTGTATACTTCTGACTATACGGGCCGAGTCCAGGATTTACGGGAAATTGCGGGTTTTCGTTTGCCGGCGATTAAACTTCTTTTATTCAGCGTCTCATCAAAACTGAAAACATTTTTGAAAACTACATGTCTCATGCGTTTTAGTGGTGAAAAAATAATTTAAAAAATTGTTCGAGAAATGAATTTACTTCCTGGGTACTTTCTTTGAATACTTTTGACTATACAGGCCGAGTCCGGGATTTACGGGAAATCGTGGGTTTTCGTTTGCCGGCGATTAAACTTCTTTTATTCAGCGTCTCATCAAAACTGAAAACATTTTTGAAAACTACATGTCTACTGCGTTTTAGTGCTGAAAAAATAATTTAAAAAATCGTTCGGGAAATGAGTTTACTCCATGGGTACTTTCTTTGTATACTTTTGACAATACGGGGCGAGTTCGGGACTTGCGGGAAATCGCAGGTTTTCGTTTGCCGGCGATTAAACTTCTTTTATTCAGCGTCTCATCAAAAATGAAAACATTTTTAAAAACTACAAGTCTCATGCGTTTTACTGGTGAAAAAATAATTTAAAAAATCGTTCGGGAAATGAGTTTACTCCCTGGGTACTTTCTTTGTATACTTCTGACTATACGGGCCGAGTCCAGGATTTACGGGAAATTGCGGGTTTTCGTTTGCCGGCGATTAAACTTCTTTTATTCAGCGTCTCATCAAAACTGAAAACATTTTTGAAAACTACATGTCTCATGCGTTTTAGTGGTGAAAAAATAATTTAAAAAATTGTTCTGGAAATGAGTTTACTTCCTGGGTACTTTCTTTGTATACTTTTGACTATACGGGCAGAGTCCGGCATTTACGGGAAATCGCGGGTTTTCGTTTGCCGGCGATTAAACTTCTTTTATTCAGCGTCTCATCAAAACTGAAAACATTTTTGAAAACTACATGTCTCATGCGTTTTAGTGGTGAAAAAATAATTTAAAAATCGTTCGGGAAATGAGTTTACTCCCTGGGTACTTTCTTTGTTTACTTCTGACTATACGGGCCGAGTCCAAGATTTACGGGAAATCGCGGGTTTTCGTTTGCCGGCGATTAAACTTCTTTTATTCAGCGTCTCATCAAAAACTGAAAACATTTTTGAAAACTACATGTCTCATGCGTTTTAGTGGTGAAAAAATAATTTAAAAAATTGTTCGGGAAATGAGTTTACTTCCTGGGTACTTTCTAAGTATACTTTTTGCGGAGAGAAGCGGAGGGCGCGTCAGCGCCCGGAGCGTAGCGGAGCCCATTTCCTCATTAAATAAGCCAAATATAAAAGAAAAAGGAAGTACGGTGGAGAGTATATAGGATTTCTATACGATTTCCGCGCCTTGTCCCCCTATACATCAAAAATATCAAAAATCCGTCGTTTTGGGGCCCAGTCTCCCAGCGATTTCATATGGTCATTCTTAAGTACATTTTTCTAGTGAGCGAGACAACATGTTTTTAGCACGGCGATGGAGTTTTTGTTGTTTTTTAAATATGGTACCAAGCGTAAATGGTGCCGTTTCCAGTTTAGGTTAAATCTGCCTACACTTTTTAGCCACGTGATACATTAATCACTTTTACTAACATCACATGACATTTTCTCGGACACATAGCGCCTCAAACTCAATCTAAGCCATATCGCAACTGACGGAAGGGCTTGTTATGTTCAAGAAAGCGAAGAAAGAAAGGGTATGTAATGAACCCTTTCTTATTCTCACTCACACCTAAGGCTAGCTAGCATAAAACTACTGACTGAGCTGGAATAATAATAGAACTTTAATAGCTAGCTAGAGCTACTTGAAGATGTAGATGTACATCTATCTAGATAGAGCTACTTGAATTGAAGAGCTAGCTAGCTAATAGCATAAAAAGATAAAACAATATCATAATGGCTAGTATATATAAAACTAGCTAGCTACAAAGAAATAGATTTTCTGGCTATAGCTCTACACAGTGAGTGAGATAATACACTCAATCATAGTGCCGTGTTTAATTTTTAATCTTTAAGAGAAACTTTTTCCATTAAATATTGCAGGGGTTTTTTGCTTAGCGAAAGAAGGTAAAAACACGTTATAAACTGTATTTTTATTTTTAAATGTTACAAAATTTTCCACAAAGTATATAAAATTGTTTTAGCTGCGTAGGATAAGAACAGGTTGTTAACTGTCTGTTTGTTTGAACTGAAGTTAGGATAGTTTTTTAGAAATGGGTATTGTGCCGAAACGTATGTGCGAAACAGTATAGCTACCTGTACAAATCACTCAGCCCTGTGTTAACAACAAGCTGTTACCTGTGTTTCTATTTGACAGAAGTTTAAGCTAATCTGGTTTAGTCACAAGTAACTATAACACCTGGCGCGATTTATACATTTTGTAAACTGTGCCACATTGAATGTTGATTATGTCTGGTTTGAAATGGTATTAAACCTATATGGATGTGCAACATACCTGTTTTATTATTTATTTTTTCAACATCTGCATTTGTTATTACCCAGGCGTTTTAAATTCTAACTTTAACATCAACGTCTACGTTTTCTGTTAAGAGGCTTTTTAAATTCTCACAAGCTGTTCTCGTGCAATCATCAACATGTATTGAAACATGTATTTCTTATTTAATTTCTCAATAGTCTAATTAATTGCTATTATTTTAAAGTTTCTGCTCAGTTGGAAATAAGAATTTTTTATTGTCATGCAGGGTAACCGAAGTTGCAGTAAAGTTTTTTGGAAAAATGTATTTCGGCTGTCCGATTTTGCGATTAATGTTTGATCTTGCACAAGAACTTTTCCCATAAACTATTGCAAGATTCTTTTTGCTTTAGGAGTGTAATAACAGGTTTTAAACTGTGTTTTTATTTTTAATTGTTACAAAAACTTTTTCTCAAAATAAAATTGCTGAATGACTGTTTTAGCTGTGTAGGATAACAACAGGGTATTTACTGTCTGTTTATTTGAACCAAATTTAGGATATTTTTCGGAAAGGGATATTATGTCGAAACGTATATGTGCACCACAGTATATCTGTACTAATCACTCAGCCTAGTGTTAACGACAAGCTATTACCTGTGTTTCTATTTAACAGAAGTTGTGCCAAAGTTTTTTTGAAAGGGTTTTTTTACCTATACTAATGGCGCACCACAGATTAAAGTACATATATTTTAAGTTTTACTGGGAACATTTTGTGAAAAATAAAAAAGGTTTGCTGACTGTTTTCGCTATGACATGGCACAATATGTAAATTGTGTTTTTATTCAAGCTAAAGGATAAATATAATTACACCTGAAACACCTTAAATGTTGTGTGTTTCACTCGATTTACGATATACTGCACATCTGTACTAAGGTGCTCCACCTGAATGTGTGGTACAGTTTTCAATTTGTATTAACTGTTCCACCAAGCGTTTTACGCCAGGTAACACAGTTACTTGTGGCTTAACCAGCACAAGGTTAATTAACTACGCTGTGTGCTGTAAATTCCTAAGTGTAAATAATGTTCACCTGTAAAGTTTTGTATATATATAGATTTATCCCTTGCTGGTCTAATGGCTATGACACTCATGCAAATGAGAAATCCAGGTTCGAATCCTGGACAGGGCTAGGAAAAACATAATTATCTTGCACCTACAACAACCAGGCTTTCATATAATAGGTAATCTTTGAGTTGTAGAGGGGGGGGGGAGTTGCATACATTTATCACTTTCATTTATAGAGCCCAAGTGCTTTGTTTTTTGTAATAGATCTATCACTTTATGTTAAAAAGTTTTGTGTTGACATACCTGGTAGGCACAAGAAACTAAAAAAGGCGTGTTTTAAATTTTTTTTGCCTTTCTCGTGGACTTCTCTGATTATTTCAATATCTTGACTTTTTAATGTTGTTGTCATTGGAATCAATTTAATCTCAGATTTATCAAAAAATCATATGGCGTTATGACCGATTGTTTAAATACTTGTAATGGCACATAATTCTGCTAACATGACTAACATGATTCACTGTATATTGACCTGAGATAAATTTGAGACTTTTTTTGAGATATTGAATTTGAAATATTTGCACCTCAATACTTTCTATACTCCTGGACTAATATGATACTTATCTTAGATATATTGAGTATACACAATCTTTGAGTTGTAAGGTGGATATTTTCTATTAAAGTCATGCACCCCTGCCTTGCCGTTCCATTTCCTTGCCAGCACTGACCGTGCCTTTCTTTGCCTACCCTTCCTATGCCTTTTCTGGTGCCTTCCTACTATGTCCTTGCCTGTGCCTCCAATGCCTGTGCCTACCATGCCTTACCCACCCCTGCCTTCCTGATTCCTCTTCCTGTTTCCTTGCCTGCCTTTGCCCTTTCCTTGCCGTGCTTAATGCCTTTGCCTTGGCAACCTCTCCGCAACTCTTTCTATATTGATGACTATACGGGCAGAGTCCGGCATTTACGGGAAATCGCGGGTTTTCGTTTGCCGGCGATTAAACTTCTTTTATTCAGCGTCTCATCAAAACTGAAAACATTTTTGAAAACTACATGTCTCATGCGTTTTAGTGGTGAAAAAATAATTTAAAAAATCGTTCGGGAAATGAGTTTACTCCCTGGGTACTTTCTTTGTATACTTTTGACAATACGGGCCGAGTCCGGGATTTACGGGAAATCGCAGGTTTTCGTTTGCCGGCGATTAAACTTCTTTTATTCAGCGTCTCATCAAAACTGAAAACATTTTTGAAAACTACATGTCTCATGCGTTTTAGTGGTGAAAAAATAATTTAAAAAATTGTTCGAGAAATGAGTTTACTTCCTGGGTACTTTCTTTGAATACTTTTGACTATACGGGCCGAGTCCAGGATTTCTTGAAATCGCGGGTTTTCGTTTGCCGGCGATTAAACTTCTTTTATTCAGCGTCTCATCAAAACTGAAAACATTTTTGAAAACTACATGTCTCATGCGTTTTAGTGGTGAAAAAATAATTTAAAAAATTGTTCGAGAAATGAGTTTACTTCCTGGGTACTTTCTTTGAATACTTTTGACTATACGGGCCGAGTCCGGCATTTACGGGAAATCGCGGGTTTTCGTTTGCCGGCGATTAAACTTCTTTTATTCAGCGTCTCATCAAAACTGAAAACATTTTTGAAAACTACATGTCTCATGCGTTTTAGTGGTGAAAAAATAATTTAAAAAATCGTTCGGGAAATGAGTTTACTTCCTGGGAACTTTCTTTGTATACTTTTGACTATACGGGTCGAGTCTGGGATTTACGGGAAATCGCGGGTTTTGGTTTGCCGGCGATTAAACTTCTTTTATTCAGCGTCTCATCAAAAATGAAAACATTTTTGAAAACTACAAGTCTCATGTGTTTTAGTGGTGAAAAAATAATTTAAAAAATCGTACGGGAAATAAGTTTACTCCCTGGGTACTTTCTTTGTATACTTTTGACTATACGGGCGGAGTCCGGGATTTACGGGAAATCAAGGTTTTTCGTTTGCCGACGATTAAACTTTTTTTATTCAGCGTCTCATCAAAAATAAAATTTTTTTTGAAAACTACATGTCTCATGCGTTTTAGTGGTGAAAAAATAATTTAAAAAATCGATCAGGAAATGAGTTTACTCCCTGGGTACTTTCTTTGTATACTTTTGACTATACGGGTCGTGGCCAGGATTTAGGGGAAATCGCGGGTTTTCGTTTGCCGGCGATTAAACTTCTTTTATTCAGCGTCTCATCAAACATGAAAACATTTTTGAAAACTACAAGTCTCATGCGTTTTAGTGGTAAAAAATAATTTAAAAAATCGTTCGGGAAATGAGTTTACTCCCTGGGTACTTTCTTTGTATACTTTTGACTATACGGGCCAAGTCCAGGATATACGGGAAATCGCGGGTTTTCGTTTGCCGGCGATTAAACTTCTGTTATTCAGCGTCTCATCAAAACTGAAAACATTTTTGAAAACTACATGTCTCATGCGTTTTAGTGGTGAAAAAATAATTTAAAAAATCGTTCGGGAAATGAGTTTACTCCCTGGGTACTTTCTTTGTATACTTTTGAATATACGGGTCGTGGCCAGGATTTAGGGGAAATCGCGCGTTTTCGTTTGCCGGCGATTAAACGTCTTTTATTCAGCGTCTCATCAAAAATGGAAACATTTTTGAAAACTACAAGTCTCATGCGTTTTAGTGGTGAAAAAATAATTTTAAAAATCGTTCGAGAAATGAGTTTACTCACTGGGTACTTTCTTTGTATACTTTTGACTATACGGGCCGAGTCCGGGATTTACGGGAAATCGAGGTTTTTCGTTTGCCGACGATTAAACTTCTTTTATTCAGCGTCTCATCAAAAATGAAAACATTTTTGAAAACTACATGTCTCATGCGTTTTAATGGTGAAAACATAATTTAAAAAATCGTTCAGGAAATGAGTTTACTCCCTGGGTACTTTCTTTGTATACTTTTGACTATACGGGTCGTGGCCAGGATTTACGGGAAATCGCAGGTTTTCGTTTGCCGGCGATTAAACTTCTTTTATTCAGCGTCTCATCAAAAATGAAAATATTTTTAAAAACTAAAAGTCTCATGCGTTTTACTGGTGAAAAAATAATTTAAAAAATCGTTCGGGAAATGAGTTTACTCCCTGGGTACTTTCTTTGTATACTTCTGACTATACGGGCCGAGTCCAGGATTTACGGGAAATCGCGGGTTTTCGTTTGCCGGCGATTAAACTTCTTTTATTCAGCGTCTCATCCAAACTGAAAACATTTTTGAAAACTACATGTCTCATGCGTTTTAGTGCTGAAAAAATAATTTGAAAAATCGTTCGGGAAATGAGTTTACTCGCTGGGTACTTTCTTTGTATACTTTTGACTATACGGGCCGAGTCCGTGATTTACAGGAAATCGCGGGTTTTCGTTTGCCGGCGATTAAACTTCTTTTATTCAGCGTTGCATCAAAACTGAAAGCATTTTAGAAAACTACATGTCTCATGCGTTTTAGTGGTGAAAAAATAATTTAAAAAATCGTTCGGGAAATGAGTTTACTTCCTGGGTACTTTCTTTGTATACTTTTGACTATACGGGCCGAGTCCGGGATTTACGGGAAATTGCAGGTTTTCGTTTGCGGGCGATTAAACTTCTTTTATTCAGCGTCTCATCAAAAATGAAAACATTTTTGAAAACTACATGTCTCATGCGTTTTACTGGTGAAAAAATAATTTAAAAAATCGTTCGGGAAATGAGTTTACTCCCTGGGTACTTTCTTTGTATACTTTTGACTATACGGGCCGAGTCCGGGATTTACGGGAAATCGCAGGTTTTCGTTTGCGGGCGATTAAACTTCTTTTATTCAGCGTCTCATCAAAAATGAAAACATTTTTGAAAACTACATGTCTCATGCGTTTTACTGGTGAAAAAATAATTTAAAAAATTGTTCGGGAAATGAGTTTACTTCCTGGGTACTTTCTAAGTATACTTTTGACCATACGGGCAGAGTCCGGCATTTACGGGAAATCGCGGGTTTTCGTTTGCCGGCGATTAAACTTCTTTTATTCAGCGTCTCATCAAAACTGAAAACATTTTTGAAAACTACATGTCTCATGCGTTTTAGTGGTGAAAATATAATTTAAAAAATCGTTCGGGAAATGAGTTTACTCCCTGGGTACTTTCTTTGTATACTTTTGACAATACGGGCCGAGTCCGGGATTTACGGGAAATCGCAGGTTTTCGTTTGCCGGCGATTAAACTTCTTTTATTCAGCGTCTCATCAAAAATGAAAACATTTTAAAAAACTACAAATCTCATGCGTTTTACTGGTGAAAAAATAATTTAAAAAATCGTTCGGGAAATGAGTTTACTCCCTGGGTACTTTCTTTGTATACTTCTGACTATACGGGCCGAGTCCAGGATTTACTGGAAATCGCGGGTTTTCGTTTACCGGAGATTAAACTTCTTTTATTCAGCGTCTCATCAAAACTGAAAACATTTTTGAAAACTACATGTGTCCTGCGTTTTAGTGCTGAAAAAATAATTTAAAAAATCGTTCGGGAAATGAGTTTACTCCCTGGGTACTTTCTTTGTATACTTTTGACAATACGGGCTGAGTCCGGGATTTACGGGTAATCGCTTGTTTTCGTTTGCCGGCGATTAAACTTCTTTTATTCAGCGTCTCATCAAAACTGAAAACATTTTTGAAAACTACATGTCTCCAGCGTTTTAGTGCTGAAAAAATAATTTAAAAAATCGTTCGGGCAATGAGTTTACTCCCTGGGTACTTTCTTTGTATACTTTTGACAATACGGGCCGAGTCCGGGATTTAAGGGAAATCGCAGGTTTTCGTTTGCCGGCGATTAAACTTCTTTTATTCAGCGTCTCATCAAAACTGAAAACATATTTGAAAACTACATGTCTCATGCGTTTTAGTGGTGAAAAAATAATTTAAAAAATCGTTCGGGAAATGAGTTTACTTCCTGGGTATTTTCTTTGTATACTTTTGACTATACGGGTCGTGGCCAGGATTTAGTGGAAGTAGCGGGTTTTCGTTTGCCGGCTATTAAACTTCTTTTATTCAGCGTCTCATCAAAACTGAAAACATTTTTGAAAGCTGCATGTCTCATGCGTTTTAGTGGTGAAAAAATAATTCAAAAAATCGTTCGGGAAATGAGTTTACTCCCTGGGTACTTTCTTTGTATACTTTTGACTATACGGGCCGAGTCCGGGATTTACGGGAAATCGCGGGTTTTCGTTTGCCGGCGTCTAAACTTCTTTTATTCAGCGTCTCATCAAAACTGAAAACATTATTGAAAACTACATGTCTCATGCGTTTGAGTGGTGAAAAAATAATTTAAAAAATCGTTCGGGAAATGAGTTTACTTCCTGGGTACTTTCTTTGTATACTTTTGACTATACAGGCCGAGTCCGGGATTTACGGGAAATCGCGGGTTTTCGTTTGCCGCCGATTAAACTTCTTTTATTCAGCGTCTCATCAAAACTGAAAACATTTTTGAAAACTACATGTGTCATGCGTTTTAGTGGTGAAAAAATAATTTAAACAATCGTTCGGGAAATGAGTTTACTTCCTTGGTACTTTCTTTGTATACTTTTGACTATACGGGCCGAGTCCGGGATTTACGGGAGATCGCGGGTTTTCGTTTGCCGGCGATTAAACTTCCTTTATTCAGCGTCTCATCAAAAATGAAAACATTTTTGAAAACTACAAGTCTCATGCGTTTTAGTGGTGAAAAAATAATTTAAAAAATCGTTCGGGAAATGAGTTCACTTCCTGGGTACTTTCTTTGTATACTTTTGACTATATGGGCCGAGTCCGGGATTTACGGGAAATAGCAGGTTTTCGTTTGCCGGCGATTAAACTTCTTTTATTCAGCGTCTCATCAAAAATGAAAACATTTTTGAAAACTACAAGTCTCATGCGTTTTAGTGGTGAAAAAATAATTTAAAAAATCGTTCGGGAAATGAGTTCACTTCCTGGGTACTTTCTTTGTATACTTTTGACTATATGGGCCGAGTCCGGGATTTACGGGAAATCGCGGGTTTCCGTTTGCCGGCGATTAAACTTCTTTTATTCAGCGTCTCATCAAAACTGAAAACATTATTGAAAACTACATGTCTCATGCGTTTGAGTGGTGAATAAATAATTAAAAAAGTCGTTCGGGAAATGAGTTTACTTCCTGGGTACTTTCTTTGTATACTTTTGACTATACGGGCCGAGTCTGGGATTTACGGCAAATCGCGGGTTTTCGTTTGCCGCCGATTAAACTTCTTTTATTCAGCGTCTCATCAAAACTGAAAACATTTTTGAAAACTACATGTGTCATGCGTTTTAGTGGTGAAAAAATAATTTAAAAAATCGTTCGGGAAATGAGTTTACTTTCTGGGTACTTTCTTTGTATACTTTGGACTATATGGGCCGAGTCCGGGATTTACGGGAAATCGCGGGTTTTCGTTTGCCGCGGATTAAACTTCTTTTATTCAGCGTCTCATCAAAACTAAAAACAATTTTGAAAACTACATGTGTCATGCGTTTTAGTGGTGAAATAATAATTTAAAAAATCGTTCGAGAAATGAGTTTACTTCCTTGGTACTTTCTTTGTATACTTTTGACTATACGGGCCGAGTCCGGAATTTACGGGAGATCGCGGGTTTTCGTTTGCCGGCGATTAAACTTCTTTTATTCAGCGTCTCATCAAAACTGAAAACATTTTTGAAAACTACATGTGTCATGCGTTTTAGTGGTGAAAAAATAATTTAAAAAATCGTTCGGGAAATGAGTTACTTCCTTGGTACTTTCTTTGTATACTTTTGACTATACGGGCGGCGTCCAGGATTTACGGGAGATCGCGGGTTTTTGTTTGCCGGCGATTAAACTTCTTTTATTCAGCGTCTCATCAAAAATGAAAATATTTTTGAAAACTACAAGTCTCATGCGTTTTAGTGGTGAAGAAATAATTTAAAAAATCGGTCGGGAAATGAGTTTACTTCCTGGGTACTTTCTTTGTATACTTTTGACTATATGGGCCGAGTCCGGGATTTACGGCAAATCGCGGGTTTTCGTTTGCCGCCGATTAAACTTCTTTTATTCAGCGTCTCATCAAAACTGAAAACATTTTTGAAAACTACATGTGTCATGCGTTTTAGCGGTGAAAAAATAATTTAAAAAATCGTTCGGGAAATGAGTTTACTTTCTGGGTACTTTCTTTGTATACTTTGGACTATATGGGCCGAGTCCCGGATTTACGGGAAATCGCGGGTTTTCGTTTGCCGCGGATTAAACTTCTTTTATTCAGCGTCTCATCAAAACTGAAAACAATTTTGAAAACTACATGTGTCATGCGTTTTAGTGGTGAAATAATAATTTAAAAAATCGTTCGGGAAATGAGTTTACTTCCTTGGTACTTTCTTTGTATACTTTTGACTATACGGGCCGAATCCGGAATTTACGGGAGATCGCGGGTTTTCGTTTGCCGGCGATTAAACTTCTTTTATTCAGCGTCTCATCAAAACTGAAAACATTTTTGAAAACTACATGTGTCATGCGTTTTAGTGGTGAAAAAATAATTTAAAAAATCGTTCGGGAAATGAGTTTACTTCCTTGGTACTTTCTTTGTATACTTTTGACTATACGGGCGGAGTCCGGGATTTACGGGAGAGCGCGGGTTTTTGTTTGCCGGCGATTAAACTTCTTTTATTCAGCGTCTCATCAAAAATGAAAACATTTTTGAAAACTACAAGTCTCATGCGTTTTAGTGGTGAAGAAATAATTTAAAAAATCGGTCGGGAAATGAGTTTACTTCCTGGGTACTTTCTTTGTATACTTTTGACTATATGGGCCGAGTCCGGGATTTACGGGAAATCGCGGGTTTTCGTTTGCCGCGGATTAAACTTCTTTTATTCAGCGTCTCATCAAAACTGAAAACATTTTTGAAAACTACATGTGTCATGCGTTTTAGTGGTGAAATAATAATTTAAAAAATCGTTCGGGAAATGAGTTTACTTCCTTGGTACTTTCTTTGTATACTTTTGACTATACGGGCCGAGTCCGGAATTTACGGGAGATCGCGGGTTTTCGTTTGCCGGCGATTAAACTTCTTTTATTCAGCGTCTCATCAAAAATGAAAACATTTTTGTAAACTACAAGTCTCATGCGTTTTAGTGGTGAAAAAATAATTTAAAAAATCGTTCGGGAAATGAGTTCACTTCTGGGAAATTAGTTTACTTCCTGGGTACTTTCTTTGTATACTTTTGACTATACGGGCCGAGTCCGGGATTTACTGGAAATCGCAGGTTTTCGTTTGCCGGCGATTAAACTTCTTTTATTCAGCGTCTCATCAAAAATGAAAACATTTTTGAAAACTACAAGTCTCATGCGTTTTAGTGGTGAATAAATGAATTAAAAAATCGTTCGGGAAATGAGTTTACTCCCTGGGTACTCTCTTTGTATATTTTTGACTATACGGGCCAAGCCCGGGATTTACGGGAAATCGCGGGTTTTCGTTTGCCGGCGATTAAACTTCTTTTATTCAGCGTCTCATCAAAAATGAAAACATTTTTGAAAACTACAAGTCTCATGCGTTTTAGTGGTGAAAAAATAATTTAAAAAGTCGTTGGAGAAATGAGTTTACACCCTGGGTACTTTCTTTGTATACTTATGACTATACGGGCCGAGTCCGGGATTTACGGGAAATCGCAGGTTTTCGTTTGCCGGCCATTAAACCACTTTCATTAAGAGTCTCATCAAAAATGAAAAGATTTCTGAAAACTACAAGTCTCATGCGTTTTAGTGGTGAAAAAATAATTTAAAAAATCGTTCGAGAAATGAGTTTACTCCCTGGGTACTTTCTTTGTATACTTTTGACTATACGGGCTGAGTCCGAGATTTACGGGAAATCGCGGGTTTTCGTTGGCCGGCGATTAAACTTCTTTTATTCAGCGTCTCATCAAAAATGAAAACATTTTTAAAAACTACAAGTCTCATGGGCTTTAGTGGTGAAATAATAATTTAAAAAATCGTTTGGGAAATTAGTTTACTCCCTGGGTACTTTCTTTGTATACTTTTGACTATACGGGCCGAGTCCGGGATTTACGGGAAATCGCAGGTTTTCGTTTGCCGGCGATTAAACTTCTTTTATTCAGCGTCTCATCAAAACTGAAAACAATTTTGAAAACTACATGTGTCATGCGTTTTAGTGGTGAAATAATAATTTTAAAAATCGTTCGGGAAATGAGTTTACTTCCTTGGTACTTTCTTTGTATACTTTTGACTATACGGGCCGAATCCGGAATTTACGGGAGATCGCGGGTTTTTGTTTGCCGGCGATTAAACTTCTTTTATTCAGCGTCTCATCAAAAATGAAAACATTTTTGAAAACTACAAGTCTCATGCGTTTTAGTGGTGAAGAAATAATTTAAAAAATCGGTCGGGAAATGAGTTTACTTCCTGGGTACTTTCTTTGTATACTTTTGACTATATGGGCCGAGTCCGGGATTTACGGGAAATCGCGTGTTTTCGTTTGCCGCGGATTAAACTTCTTTTATTCAGCGTCTCATCAAAACTGAAAACATTTTTGAAAACTACATGTGTCATGCGTTTTAGTGGTGAAATAATAATTTAAAAAATCGTTCGGGAAATGAGTTTACTTCCTTGGTACTTTCTTTGTATACTTTTGACTATACGGGCCGAGTCCGGAATTTACGGGAGATCGCGGGTTTTCGTTTGCCGGCGATTAAACTTCTTTTATTCAGCGTCTCATCAAAAATGAAAACATTTTTGTAAACTACAAGTCTCATGCGTTTTAGTGGTGAAAAAATAATTTAAAAAATCGTTCGGGAAATGAGTTCACTTCTGGGAAATTAGTTTACTTCCTGGGTACTTTCTTTGTATACTTTTGACTATACGGGCCGAGTCCGGGATTTACGGGAAATCGCAGGTTTTCGTTTGCCGGCGATTAAACTTCTTTTATTCAGCGTCTCATCAAAAATGAAAACATTTTTGAAAACTACAAGTCTCATGCGTTTTAGTGGTGAATAAATGAATTAAAAAATCGTTCGGGAAATGAGTTTACTCCCTGGGTACTCTCTTTGTATATTTTTGACTATACGGGCCAAGCCCGGGATTTACGGGAAATCGCGGGTTTTCGTTTGCCGGCGATTAAACTTCTTTTATTCAGCGTCTCATCAAAAATGAAAACATTTTTGAAAACTACAAGTCTCATGCGTTTTAGTGGTGAAAAAATAATTTAAAAAGTCGTTGGAGAAATGAGTTTACACCCTGGGTACTTTCTTTGTATACTTATGACTATACGGGCCGAGTCCGGGATTTACGGGAAATCGCAGGTTTTCGTTTGCCGGCCATTAAACCACTTTCATTAAGAGTCTCATCAAAAATGAAAAGATTTCTGAAAACTACAAGTCTCATGCGTTTTAGTGGTGAAAAAATAATTTAAAAAATCGTTCGAGAAATGAGTTTACTCCCTGGGTACTTTCTTTGTATACTTTTGACTATACGGGCTGAGTCCGAGATTTACGGGAAATCGCGGGTTTTCGTTGGCCGGCGATTAAACTTCTTTTATTCAGCGTCTCATCAAAAATGAAAACATTTTTAAAAACTACAAGTCTCATGGGCTTTAGTGGTGAAATAATAATTTAAAAAATCGTTTGGGAAATTAGTTTACTCCCTGGGTACTTTCTTTGTATACTTTTGACTATACGGGCCGAGTCCGGGATTTACGGGAAATCGCAGGTTTTCGTTTGCCGGCGATTAAACTTCTTTTATTCAGCGTCTCATCAAAAATGAAAACATTTTTGAAAACTACAAGTCTCATGCCTTTTAGTGGTGAATAAATGAAATAAAAAATCGTTCGGGAAATGAGTTTTACTCCCTGGGTACTATCTTTGTATACTTTTGACTATACGGGCCAAGCCCGGGATTTACGGGAAATCGCGGGTTTTCGTTTGCCGGCGATTAAACTTCTTTTATTCAGCGTCTCATCAGAAATGAAAACATTTTTGAAAACTACAAGTCTCATGCGTTTTAGTGGTGAAAAAATAATTTAAAAAATCGTTCGAGAAATGAGTTTACACCCTGGGTACTTTCTTTGTATACTTTTGACTATACGGGCCGAGTCCGGGATTTACGGGAAATCGCAGGTTTTCGTTTGCCGGCGATTAAACCACTTTCATTAAGAGTCTCATCAAAAATGAAAAGATTTCTGAAAACTACAAGTCTCATGCGTTTTAGTGGTGAAAAAATAATTTAAAAAATCGTTCGAGAAATGAGTTTACTCCCTGGGTACTTTCTTTGTATACTTTTGACTATACGGGCCGAGTCCGAGATTTACTGGAAATCGCGGGTTTTCGTTTGCCGTCGATTAAACTTCTTTTATTCAGCTTCTCATCAAAAATGAAAACATTTTTAAAAACTACAAGTCTCATGGGCTTTAGTGGTGAAATAATAATTTAAAAAATCGTTTGGGAAATTAGTTTACTTCCTGGGTACTTTCTTTGTATACTTTTGACTATACGGGCTGAGTCCGGGATTTACGGGAAATCGCAGGTTTTCGTTTGCCGGCGATTAAACTTCTTTTATTCAGCGTCTCATCAAAAATGAAAACATTTTTAAAAACTACAAGTCTCATGGGCTTTAATGGTGAAATAATAATTTAAAAAATCGTTTGGGAAATGAGTTTACACCCCGGGTACTTTCTTTGTATATTTTTGACTATACGGGCTGAGTCCGGGATTTATGGAAAATCGCAGGTTTTCGTTTGATGGCGATTAAACTTCTTTTATTCAGCGTCTCATCAAAAATGAAAACATTTTTGAAAACTACAAGTCTCATGCGTTTTAGCGGTGAAAAAAAAATTTAAAAAATCGTTCGGGAAATGAGCTTACTTTCTGGGTCCTTTCTTTGTATACATTCGACTATACGGGCCAAGCCCGGGATTTACGGGAAATCGCGGGATTTTGTTTGCCGGCGATTAAACCTCTTTTATTAAGCGTCTCATCAAAAATGAAAACATTTTTAAAAACTACAAGTCTCATGGGTTTTAGTGGTGAAATAATAATTTAAGAAATCGTTCGGGAAATGAGTTTACACCCCGGGTACTTTCTTTGTATACTTTTGACTATACGGGCCGAGTCCGGGATTTACGGGAAATCGCAGGTTTTCGTTTGCCGGCGATTAAACTTCTTTTATTCAGCGTCTCATCAAAAATGAAAGTATTTTTAAATACTACAAGTCTCATGGGCTTTAGTGGTAAAATAATAATTTAAAAAATCGTTCGGGAAATGAGTTTACACCCTGGGTACTTTCTTTGTATACTTTTGACTATGCGGGCCGAGTCCGGGATTTACGGGAAATCGCAGGTTTTCGTTTGCCGGCGATTAAACTTCTGTTATTCAGCGTCTCATCAAAAATGAAAGTATTTTTAAATACTACAAGTCTCATGGGCTTTAGTGGTGAAATAATAATTTAAAAAATCGTTCGGGAAATGAGTTTACACCCTGGGTACTCTCTTTGTATACTTTTGACTATGCGCGCCGAGTCCGGGATTTACGGGAAATCGCAGGTTTTCGTTTGCCGGCGATTAAACTTCTTTTATTCAGCGTCTCATCAAAAATGAAAACATTTTTGTGAACTACAAGTCTCATGCGTTTTAGTGGTGAAAAAATAAATTAAAAAATCGTTCTGGAAATGAGTTTACTCACAGGGTACTTTCTTTGTATACATTCGACTGTACGGGCCAAGCCCGGGATTTACGGGAAATCGCGGGTTTTCGTTTGCCGGCGATTAAACCTCTTTCATTAAGCGTCTCATCAAGAATGAAAACATTTTTGAAAACTACAAGTCTCATGCGTTTTAGTGGTGAAAAAAAAATTTAAAAAATCGTTCCGGAAATGAGTTTACTCCCTGGGTACTTTCTTTGTATACATGCGACTATACGGGCCAAGCCCGGGATTTACGGGAAATCGCGGGTTTTTGTTTGCCGGCGATTAAACTTCTTTTATTCAGCGTCTCATCAAAAATGAAAGTATTTTTAAATACTACAAGTCTTATGGGCTTTAGTGGTAAAATAATAATTTAAAAAATCGTTCGGGAAATGAGTTTACACCCTGGGTACTTTCTTTGTATACTTTTGACTATGCGGGCCGAGTCCGGGATTTACGGGAAATCGCAGGTTTTCGTTTGCCGGCGATTAAACTTCTGTTATTCAGCGTCTCATCAAAAATGAAAGTATTTTTAAATACTACAAGTCTCATGGGCTTTAGTGGTGAAATAATAATTTAAAAAATCGTTCGGGAAATGAGTTTACACCCTGGGTACTCTCTTTGTATACTTTTGACTATGCGCGCCGAGTCCGGGATTTACGGGAAATCGCAGGTTTTCGTTTGCCGGCGATTAAACTTCTTTTATTCAGCGTCTCATCAAAAATGAAAACATTTTTGTGAACTACAAGTCTCATGCGTTTTAGTGGTGAAAAAATAAATTAAAAAATCGTTCTGGAAATGAGTTTACTCACAGGGTACTTTCTTTGTATACATTCGACTGTACGGGCCAAGCCCGGGATTTACGGGAAATCGCGGGTTTTCGTTTGCCGGCGATTAAACCTCTTTCATTAAGCGTCTCATCAAGAATGAAAACATTTTTGAAAACTACAAGTCTCATGCGTTTTAGTGGTGAAAAAAAAATTTAAAAAATCGTTCCGGAAATGAGTTTACTCCCTGGGTACTTTCTTTGTATACATGCGACTATACGGGCCAAGCCCGGGATTTACGGGAAATCGCGGGATTTCGTTTGCCGGGGATTAAACCTCTTTTATTAAGCGTCTCATCAAAAATGAAAACATTTTTGAAAACTGCAAGTCTCATGGGCTTTAGTGGTAAAATAATAATTTAAAAAATCGTTCGGGAAATGAGTTTACACCCTGGGTACTTTCTTTGTATACTTTTGACTATGCGGGCCAAGCCCGGGATTTACGGGAAATCGCGGGTTTTCGTTTGCCGCCGATTTAACTTCTTTTATTCAGCGTCTCATCAGAAATGAAAACATTTTTGAAAACTACAAGTATCATGCGTTTTAGTGGTGAAAAAGAATTTAAAAAATCGTTCGGGAAATGAGTTTACTTCCTGGGTACTTTCTTTGTATACATTCGACTATACGGGCCAAGCCCGGGATTTACGGGAAATCGCAGGATTTCGTTTGCCGGCGATTAAACCTCTTTTATTAGGCGTCTCATCAAAAATGAAAACATTTTTAAAAACTACAAGTCTCATGGGCTTTAATGGTGAAATAATAATTTAAAAAATCGTTTGGGAAATGAGTTTACACCCCGGGTACTTTCTTTGTATATTTTTGACTATACGGGCTGAGTCCGGGATTTATGGAAAATCGCAGGTTTTCGTTTGATGGCGATTAAACTTCTTTTATTCAGCGTCTCATCAAAAATGAAAACATTTTTGAAAACTACAAGTCTCATGCGTTTTAGCGGTGAAAAAAAAATTTAAAAAATCGTTCGGGAAATGAGCTTACTTTCTGGGTCCTTTCTTTGTATACATTCGACTATACGGGCCAAGCCCGGGATTTACGGGAAATCGCGGGATTTTGTTTGCCGGCGATTAAACCTCTTTTATTAAGCGTCTCATCAAAAATGAAAACATTTTTAAAAACTACAAGTCTCATGGGTTTTAGTGGTGAAATAATAATTTAAGAAATCGTTCGGGAAATGAGTTTACACCCCGGGTACTTTCTTTGTATACTTTTGACTATACGGGCCGAGTCCGGGATTTACGGGAAATCGCAGGTTTTCGTTTGCCGGCGATTAAACTTCTTTTATTCAGCGTCTCATCAAAAATGAAAGTATTTTTAAATACTACAAGTCTCATGGGCTTTAGTGGTAAAATAATAATTTAAAAAATCGTTCGGGAAATGAGTTTACACCCTGGGTACTTTCTTTGTATACTTTTGACTATGCGGGCCGAGTCCGGGATTTACGGGAAATCGCAGGTTTTCGTTTGCCGGCGATTAAACTTCTGTTATTCAGCGTCTCATCAAAAATGAAAGTATTTTTAAATACTACAAGTCTCATGGGCTTTAGTGGTGAAATAATAACTTAAAAAATCGTTCGGGAAATGAGTTTACACCCTGGGTACTCTCTTTGTATACTTTTGACTATGCGCGCCGAGTCCGGGATTTACGGGAAATCGCAGGTTTTCGTTTGCCGGCGATTAAACTTCTTTTATTCAGCGTCTCATCAAAAATGAAAACATTTTTGTGAACTACAAGTCTCATGCGTTTTAGTGGTGAAAAAATAAATTAAAAAATCGTTCTGGAAATGAGTTTACTCACAGGGTACTTTCTTTGTATACATTCGACTGTACGGGCCAAGCCCGGGATTTACGGGAAATCGCGGGTTTTCGTTTGCCGGCGATTAAACCTCTTTCATTAAGCGTCTCATCAAGAATGAAAACATTTTTGAAAACTACAAGTCTCATGCGTTTTAGTGGTGAAAAAAAAATTTAAAAAATCGTTCCGGAAATGAGTTTACTCCCTGGGTACTTTCTTTGTATACATGCGACTATACGGGCCAAGCCCGGGATTTACGGGAAATCGCGGGTTTTTGTTTGCCGGCGATTAAACTTCTTTTATTCAGCGTCTCATCAAAAATGAAAGTATTTTTAAGTACTACAAGTCTCATGGGCTTTAGTGGTAAAATAATAATTTAAAAAATCGTTCGGGAAATGAGTTTACACCCTGGGTACTTTCTTTGTATACTTTTGACTATGCGGGCCGAGTCCGGGATTTACGGGAAATCGCAGGTTTTCGTTTGCCGGCGATTAAACTTCTGTTATTCAGCGTCTCATCAAAAATGAAAGTATTTTTAAATACTACAAGTCTCATGGGCTTTAGTGGTGAAATAATAATTTAAAAAATCGTTCGGGAAATGAGTTTACACCCTGGGTACTCTCTTTGTATACTTTTGACTATGCGCGCCGAGTCCGGGATTTACGGGAAATCGCAGGTTTTCGTTTGCCGGCGATTAAACTTCTTTTATTCAGCGTCTCATCAAAAATGAAAACATTTTTGTGAACTACAAGTCTCATGCGTTTTAGTGGTGAAAAAATAAATTAAAAAATCGTTCTGGAAATGAGTTTACTCACAGGGTACTTTCTTTGTATACATTCGACTGTACGGGCCAAGCCCGGGATTTACGGGAAATCGCGGGTTTTCGTTTGCCGGCGATTAAACCTCTTTCATTAAGCGTCTCATCAAGAATGAAAACATTTTTGAAAACTACAAGTCTCATGCGTTTTAGTGGTGAAAAAAAAATTTAAAAAATCGTTCCGGAAATGAGTTTACTCCCTGGGTACTTTCTTTGTATACATGCGACTATACGGGCCAAGCCCGGGATTTACGGGAAATCGCGGGATTTCGTTTGCCGGGGATTAAACCTCTTTTATTAAGCGTCTCATCAAAAATGAAAACATTTTTGAAAACTGCAAGTCTCATGGGCTTTAGTGGTAAAATAATAATTTAAAAAATCGTTCGGGAAATGAGTTTACACCCTGGGTACTTTCTTTGTATACTTTTGACTATGCGGGCCGAGTCCGGGATTTACGCGAAATCGCAGGTTTTCGTTTGCCGGCGATTAAACTTCTTTTATTCAGCGTCTCATCAAAAATGAAAGTATTTTTAAATACTACAAGTCTCATGGGCTTTAGTGGTGAAATAATAATTTAAAAAATCGTTCGGGAAATGAGTTTACACCCTGGGTACTCTCTTTGTATACTTTTGACTATGCGCGCCGAGTCCGGGATTTACGGGAAATCGCAGGTTTTCGTTTGCCGGCGATTTAACTTCTTTTATTCAGCGTCTCATCAAAAATGAAAACATTTTTGTAAACTACAAGTCTCATGCGTTTTAGTGGTGAAAAAATAAATTAAAAAATCGTTCTGGAAATGAGTTTACTCACAGGGTACTTTCTTTGTATACTTTTGACTATACGGGCCGAGTCCGGGATTTACGGGAAATCGCAGGTTTTCGTTTGCCGGCGATTAAACTTCTTTTATTCAGCGTCTCATCAAAAATGAAAGTATTTTTAAATACTACAAGTCTCATGGGCTTTAGTGGTAAAATAATAATTTAAAAAATCGTTCGGGAAATGAGTTTACACCCTGGGTACTTTCTTTGTATACTTTTGACTATGCGGGCCGAGTCCGGGATTTACGGGAAATCGCAGGTTTTCGTTTGCCGGCGATTAAACTTCTTTTATTCAGCGTCTCATCAAAAATGAAAACATTTTTAAAAACTACAAGTCTCATGGGCTTTAGTGGTGAAATAATAATTTAAAAAATCGTTTGGGAAATTAGTTTACTCCCTGGGTACTTTCTTTGTATACTTTTGACTATACGGGCCGAGTCCGGGATTTACAGGAAATCGCAGGTTTTCGTTTGCCGGCGATTAAACTTCTTTTATTCAGCGTCTCATCAAAAATAAAAACATTTTTGAAAACTACAAGTCTCATGCGTTTTAGTGGTGAATAAATGAAATAAAAAATCGTTCGGGAAATGAGTTTACTCCCTGGGTACTATCTTTGTATACTTTTGACTATACGGGCCAAGCCCGGGATTTACGGGAAATCGCGGGTTTTCGTTTGCCGGCGATTTAACTTCTTTTATTCAGCGTCTCATCAGAAATGAAAACATTTTTGAAAACTACAAGTATCATGCGTTTTAGTGGTGAAAAAGAATTTAAAAAATCGTTCGGGAAATGAGTTTACTTCCTGGGTACTTTCTTTGTATACATTCGACTATACGGGCCAAGCCCGGGATTTACGGGAAATCGCAGGATTTCGTTTGCCGGCGATTAAACCTCTTTTATTAAGCGTCTCATCAAAAATGAAAACATTTTTAAAAACTACAAGTCTCATGGGCTTTAATGGTGAAATAATAATTTAAAAAATCGTTTGGGAAATGAGTTTACACCCCGGGTACTTTCTTTGTATATTTTTGACTATACGGGCTGAGTCCGGGATTTATGGAAAATCGCAGGTTTTCGTTTGATGGCGATTAAACTTCTTTTATTCAGCGTCTCATCAAAAATGAAAACATTTTTGAAAACTACAAGTCTCATGCGTTTTAGCGGTGAAAAAAAAATTTAAAAAATCGTTCGGGAAATGAGCTTACTTTCTGGGTCCTTTCTTTGTATACATTCGACTATACGGGCCAAGCCCGGGATTTACGGGAAATCGCGGGATTTTGTTTGCCGGCGATTAAACCTCTTTTATTAAGCGTCTCATCAAAAATGAAAACATTTTTAAAAACTACAAGTCTCATGGGTTTTAGTGGTGAAATAATAATTTAAGAAATCGTTCGGGAAATGAGTTTACACCCCGGGTACTTTCTTTGTATACTTTTGACTATACGGGCCGAGTCCGGGATTTACGGGAAATCGCAGGTTTTCGTTTGCCGGCGATTAAACTTCTTTTATTCAGCGTCTCATCAAAAATGAAAGTATTTTTAAATACTACAAGTCTCATGGGCTTTAGTGGTAAAATAATAATTTAAAAAATCGTTCGGGAAATGAGTTTACACCCTGGGTACTTTCTTTGTATACTTTTGACTATGCGGGCCGAGTCCGGGATTTACGGGAAATCGCAGGTTTTCGTTTGCCGGCGATTAAACTTCTGTTATTCAGCGTCTCATCAAAAATGAAAGTATTTTTAAATACTACAAGTCTCATGGGCTTTAGTGGTGAAATAATAATTTAAAAAATCGTTCGGGAAATGAGTTTACACCCTGGGTACTCTCTTTGTATACTTTTGACTATGCGCGCCGAGTCCGGGATTTACGGGAAATCGCAGGTTTTCGTTTGCCGGCGATTAAACTTCTTTTATTCAGCGTCTCATCAAAAATGAAAACATTTTTGTGAACTACAAGTCTCATGCGTTTTAGTGGTGAAAAAATAAATTAAAAAATCGTTCTGGAAATGAGTTTACTCACAGGGTACTTTCTTTGTATACATTCGACTGTACGGGCCAAGCCCGGGATTTACGGGAAATCGCGGGTTTTCGTTTGCCGGCGATTAAACCTCTTTCATTAAGCGTCTCATCAAGAATGAAAACATTTTTGAAAACTACAAGTCTCATGCGTTTTAGTTGTGAAAAAAAAATTTAAAAAATCGTTCCGGAAATGAGTTTACTCCCTGGGTACTTTCTTTGTATACATGCGACTATACGGGCCAAGCCCGGGATTTACGGGAAATCGCGGGTTTTTGTTTGCCGGCGATTAAACTTCTTTTATTCAGCGTCTCATCAAAAATGAAAGTATTTTTAAATACTACAAGTCTCATGGGCTTTAGTGGTAAAATAATAATTTAAAAAATCGTTCGGGAAATGAGTTTACACCCTGGGTACTTTCTTTGTATACTTTTGACTATGCGGGCCGAGTCCGGGATTTACGGGAAATCGCAGGTTTTCGTTTGCCGGCGATTAAACTTCTGTTATTCAGCGTCTCATCAAAAATGAAAGTATTTTTAAATACTACAAGTCTCATGGGCTTTAGTGGTGAAATAATAATTTAAAAAATCGTTCGGGAAATGAGTTTACACCCTGGGTACTCTCTTTGTATACTTTTGACTATGCGTGCCGAGTCCGGGATTTACGGGAAATCGCAGGTTTTCGTTTGCCGGCGATTAAACTTCTTTTATTCAGCGTCTCATCAAAAATGAAAACATTTTTGTGAACTACAAGTCTCATGCGTTTTAGTGGTGAAAAAATAAATTAAAAAATCGTTCTGGAAATGAGTTTACTCACAGGGTACTTTCTTTGTATACATTCGACTGTACGGGCCAAGCCCGGGATTTACGGGAAATCGCGGGTTTTCGTTTGCCGGCGATTAAACCTCTTTCATTAAGCGTCTCATCAAGAATGAAAACATTTTTGAAAACTACAAGTCTCATGCGTTTTAGTGGTGAAAAAAAAATTTAAAAAATCGTTCCGGAAATGAGTTTACTCCCTGGGTACTTTCTTTGTATACATGCGACTATACGGGCCAAGCCCGGGATTTACGGGAAATCGCGGGATTTCGTTTGCCGGGGATTAAACCTCTTTTATTAAGCGTCTCATCAAAAATGAAAACATTTTTGAAAACTGCAAGTCTCATGGGCTTTAGTGGTAAAATAATAATTTAAAAAATCGTTCGGGAAATGAGTTTACACCCTGGGTACTTTCTTTGTATACTTTTGACTATGCGGGCCGAGTCCGGGATTTACGGGAAATCGCAGGTTTTCGTTTGCCGGCGATTAAACTTCTTTTATTCAGCGTCTCATCAAAAATGAAAGTATTTTTAAATACTACAAGTCTCATGGGCTTTAGTGGTGAAATAATAATTTAAAAAATCGTTCGGGAAATGAGTTTACACCCTGGGTACTCTCTTTGTATACTTTTGACTATGCGCGCCGAGTCCGGGATTTACGGGAAATCGCAGGTTTTCGTTTGCCGGCGATTTAACTTCTTTTATTCAGCGTCTCATCAAAAATGAAAACATTTTTGTAAACTACAAGTCTCATGCGTTTTAGTGGTGAAAAAATAAATTAAAAAATCGTTCTTGAAATGAGTTTACTCACAGGGTACTTTCTTTGTATACATTTGACTATACGGGCCAAGCCCGGGATTTACGGGAAATCGCGGGTTTTCGTTTGCCGGCGATTAAACCTCTTTCATTAAGCGTCTCATCAAGAATGAAAACATTTTTGAAAACTACAAGTCTCATGCGTTTTAGTGGTGAAAAAAAAATTTAAAAAATCGTTCCGGAAATAAGTTTACTCCCTGGGTACTTTCTTTGTATACATTCGACGATACGGGCCAAGCCCGGGATTTCCGGGAAATCGCGGGATTTCGTTTGCCGGCGATTAAACCTCTTTTATTAAGCGTCTCATCAAAAAAGAAAACATTTTTGAAAACTGCAAGTCTCATGCGTTTTAGTGGTGAAAATTAATTTAAAAAATCGTTCGGGAAATGAGTTTACTCCCTGGGTACTTTCTTTGTATACTTTTGACTATACGGGCCGAGTCCGGGATTTACGGAAAGTCGCGGGTTTTCGTTTGCCGGCAATTAAACTTTTTTTATTCAGCGTCTCATCAAATATGAAAACTTTTTTAAAAACTACAAGTCTCATGGGCTTTAGTGGTGAAATAATAATTTAAAAAATCGTTCAGGAAATGAGTTTACACCCCGGGTACTTTCTTTGTATACTTTTGACTATACGGACCGAGTCCGGGATTTACAGGAAATCGCAGGTTTTCGTTTGCCGGCGATTAAACTTCTTTTATTCAGAGTCTCATCAAAAATGAAAACCTTTTTGAAAACTACAAGTCTCATGCGTTTTAGTGGTGAAAAAATAATTTAAAAAATCGTTCGGGAAATGAGTTTACTCCCTGGGTACTTTCTTTGTATACTTTTGACTATACGGGCCGAGTCCGGGATTTACGGGAAGTCGCGGGTTTTCGTTTGCCGGCGATTAAACTTCTTTTATTCAGCGTCTCATCAAAAATAAAAATATTTTTAAATACTACAAGTCTCATGGGCTTTAGTGGTGAAAAGATAATTTAAAAAATCGTTTTGGAAATGAGTTTACTCACAGGGTACTTTCTTTGTATACATTCGACTATACGGGCCAAGCCTGGGATTTACGGGAAATCGCGGGTTTTCGTTTGCCGGCGATTAAACAACTTTCATTAAGCGTCTCATCAAAAATGAAAACATTTCTGAAAACTACAAGTCTCATGCGTTTTAGTGGTGAAAATTAATTTAAAAATTCGTTCGGGAAATGAGTTTACTCACTGGGTACTTTCCTTGTATACTTTTGACTATACGGGCCTAGTCCGGGATTTACGGGAAATCGCAGGTTTTCGTTTGCCGGCGATTAAACTTCTTTTATTCAGCGTCTCATCAAAAATGAAAACATTTTTAAATACTACAAGTCTCATGGGCTTTAGTGGTGAAAAGATAATTTAAAAAATCGTTTTGGAAATGAGTTTACTCACAGGGTACTTTCTTTGTATACATTCGACTATACGGGCCAAACCTGGGATTTACGGGAAATCGCGGGTTTTCGTTTGCGGGCGATTAAACAACTTTCATTAAGCGTCTCATCAAAAATGAAAACATTTCTGAAAACTACAAGTCTCATGCGTTTTAGTGGTGAAAATTAATTTAAAAAATCGTGCGGGAAATGAGTTTACTCCCTGGGTACTTTCTTTGTATACTTTTGACTATACGGGCCGAGTCCGGGATTTACGGAAAGTCGCGGGTTTTCGTTTGCCGGCAATTAAACTTCTTTTATTCAGCGTCTCATCAAATATGAAAACTTTTTTAAAAACTACAAGTCTCATGGGCTTCAGTGGTGAAATAATAATTTAAAAAATCGTTCAGGAAATGAGTTTACACCCCGGGTACTTTCTTTGTATAATTTTGACTATACGGACCGAGTCCGGGATTTACGGGAAATCGCAGGTTTTCGTTTGCCGGCGATTAAACTTCTTTTATTCAGAGTCTTATCAAAAATGAAAACCTTTTTGAAAACTACAAGTCTCATGCGTTTTAGTGGTGAAAAAATAATTTAAAAAATCGTTCGGGAAATGAGTTTACTCCCTGGGTACTTTCTTTGTATACTTTTGACTATACGGGCCGAGTCCGGGATTTACGGGAAGTCGCGGGTTTTCGTTTGCCGGCGATTAAACTTCTTTTATTCAGCGTCTCATCAAAAATAAAAATATTTTTAAATACTACAAGTCCCATGGGCTTTAGTGGTGAAAAGATAATTTAAAAATTTGGAAATGAGTTTACTCACAGGGTACTTTCTTTGTATACATTCGACTATACGGGCCAAGCCCGGGATTTACGAGAAATCGCGGGTTTTCGTTTGCCGCCGATTAAACCACTTTCATTAAGCGTCTCATCAAAAATGAAAACATTTCTGAAAACTACAAGTCTCATGCGTTTTAGTGGTGAAAAAATAATTTAAAAATTCGTTCGGGAAATGAGTTTACTCACTGGGTACTTTCCTTGTATACTTTTGACTATACGGGCCTAGTCCGGGATTTACGGGAAATCGCGGGTTTTCGTTTGCCGGCGATTAAACTTCTTTTATTCAGCGTCTCATCAAAAATGAAAACATTTTTAAAAACTACAAGTCTCATGGGCTTTAGTGGTGAAATAATAATTTAAATAATCGTTTGGGAAATGAGTTTACTTCCTGGGTACTTTCTTTGTATACTTTTGACTATACGGGCCGAGTCCGGGATTTACGGGAAATCGCAGGTTTTCGTTTTCCGGCGATTAAACTTCTTTTATTCAGCGTCTTATCAAAAATGAAAACATTTTTGAAAACTACAAGTCTCATGCGTTTTAGTGGTGAAAAAATAATTTAAAAAATCGTTCGGGAAATGCGTTTACACCCTGGGTACTTTCTTTGTATACTTTTGACTATACGGGCCGAGTCCGGGATTTACGGGAAATCGCTGGTTTTCGTTTGCCGGCGATTAAACTTCTTTTATTCAGCGTCTCATCAAAAATGAAAACATTTTTAAAAACTACAAGTCTCATGGGCTTTAGGTGTAAAATATAAATTTAAACAATCGTTTGGGAATTGAGTTTACTCCCTGGGTACTTTCTTTGTATACTTTTGACTATACGGGCCGAGTCCGGGATTTACGGGAAATTGCAGGTTTTCGTTTGCCGGCGATTAAACTTCTTTTATTCAGCGTCTCATCAAAAATGAAAACATTTTTGAAAACTACAAGTCTCATGTGTTTTAGTGGTGAAAAAATAATTTTAAAAAATCGTTTTGGAAATGAGTTTACTCACAGGGTACTTTCTTTGTATACATTCGACTATACGGGCCAAGCCCGGGATTTACGAGAAATCGCGGGTTTTCGTTTGCCGCCGATTAAACCACTTTCATTAAGCGTCTCATCAAAAATGAAAACATTTCTGAAAACTACAAGTCTCATGCGTTTTAGTGGTGAAAAAGAATTTAAAAAATCGTTCGGGAAATGAGTTTACTTCCTGGGTACTTTCTTTGTATACATTCGACTATACGGGCCAAGCCCGGGATTTACGGGAAATCGCAGGATTTCGTTTGCCGGCGATTAAACCTCTTTTATTAAGCGTCTCATCAAAAATGAAAACATTTTTAAAAACTACAAGTCTCATGGGCTTTAATGGTGAAATAATAATTTAAAAAATCGTTTGGGAAATGAGTTTACACCCCGGGTACTTTCTTTGTATATTTTTGACTATACGGGCTGAGTCCGGGATTTATGGAAAATCGCAGGTTTTCGTTTGATGGCGATTAAACTTCTTTTATTCAGCGTCTCATCAAAAATGAAAACATTTTTGAAAACTACAAGTCTCATGCGTTTTAGCGGTGAAAAAAAAATTTAAAAAATCGTTCGGGAAATGAGCTTACTTTCTGGGTCCTTTCTTTGTATACATTCGACTATACGGGCCAAGCCCGGGATTTACGGGAAATCGCGGGATTTTGTTTGCCGGCGATTAAACCTCTTTTATTAAGCGTCTCATCAAAAATGAAAACATTTTTAAAAACTACAAGTCTCATGGGTTTTAGTGGTGAAATAATAATTTAAGAAATCGTTCGGGAAATGAGTTTACACCCCGGGTACTTTCTTTGTATACTTTTGACTATACGGGCCGAGTCCGGGATTTACGGGAAATCGCAGGTTTTCGTTTGCCGGCGATTAAACTTCTTTTATTCAGCGTCTCATCAAAAATGAAAGTATTTTTAAATACTACAAGTCTCATGGGCTTTAGTGGTAAAATAATAATTTAAAAAATCGTTCGGGAAATGAGTTTACACCCTGGGTACTTTCTTTGTATACTTTTGACTATGCGGGCCGAGTCCGGGATTTACGGGAAATCGCAGGTTTTCGTTTGCCGGCGATTAAACTTCTGTTATTCAGCGTCTCATCAAAAATGAAAGTATTTTTAAATACTACAAGTCTCATGGGCTTTAGTGGTGAAATAATAATTTAAAAAATCGTTCGGGAAATGAGTTTACACCCTGGGTACTCTCTTTGTATACTTTTGACTATGCGCGCCGAGTCCGGGATTTACGGGAAATCGCAGGTTTTCGTTTGCCGGCGATTAAACTTCTTTTATTCAGCGTCTCATCAAAAATGAAAACATTTTTGTGAACTACAAGTCTCATGCGTTTTAGTGGTGAAAAAATAAATTAAAAAATCGTTCTGGAAATGAGTTTACTCACAGGGTACTTTCTTTGTATACATTCGACTGTACGGGCCAAGCCCGGGATTTACGGGAAATCGCGGGTTTTCGTTTGCCGGCGATTAAACCTCTTTCATTAAGCGTCTCATCAAGAATGAAAACATTTTTGAAAACTACAAGTCTCATGCGTTTTAGTGGTGAAAAAAAAATTTAAAAAATCGTTCCGGAAATGAGTTTACTCCCTGGGTACTTTCTTTGTATACATGCGACTATACGGGCCAAGCCCGGGATTTACGGGAAATCGCGGGTTTTTGTTTGCCGGCGATTAAACTTCTTTTATTCAGCGTCTCATCAAAAATGAAAGTATTTTTAAATACTACAAGTCTCATGGGCTTTAGTGGTAAAATAATAATTTAAAAAATCGTTCGGGAAATGAGTTTACACCCTGGGTACTTTCTTTGTATACTTTTGACTATGCGGGCCGAGTCCGGGATTTACGGGAAATCGCAGGTTTTCGTTTGCCGGCGATTAAACTTCTGTTATTCAGCGTCTCATCAAAAATGAAAGTATTTTTAAATACTACAAGTCTCATGGGCTTTAGTGGTGAAATAATAATTTAAAAAATCGTTCGGGAAATGAGTTTACACCCTGGGTACTCTCTTTGTATACTTTTGACTATGCGTGCCGAGTCCGGGATTTACGGGAAATCGCAGGTTTTCGTTTGCCGGCGATTAAACTTCTTTTATTCAGCGTCTCATCAAAAATGAAAACATTTTTGTGAACTACAAGTCTCATGCGTTTTAGTGGTGAAAAAATAAATTAAAAAATCGTTCTGGAAATGAGTTTACTCACAGGGTACTTTCTTTGTATACATTCGACTGTACGGGCCAAGCCCGGGATTTACGGGAAATCGCGGGTTTTCGTTTGCCGGCGATTAAACCTCTTTCATTAAGCGTCTCATCAAGAATGAAAACATTTTTGAAAACTACAAGTCTCATGCGTTTTAGTGGTGAAAAAAAAATTTAAAAAATCGTTCCGGAAATGAGTTTACTCCCTGGGTACTTTCTTTGTATACATGCGACTATACGGGCCAAGCCCGGGATTTACGGGAAATCGCGGGATTTCGTTTGCCGGGGATTAAACCTCTTTTATTAAGCGTCTCATCAAAAATGAAAACATTTTTGAAAACTGCAAGTCTCATGGGCTTTAGTGGTAAAATAATAATTTAAAAAATCGTTCGGGAAATGAGTTTACACCCTGGGTACTTTCTTTGTATACTTTTGACTATGCGGGCCGAGTCCGGGATTTACGGGAAATCGCAGGTTTTCGTTTGCCGGCGATTAAACTTCTTTTATTCAGCGTCTCATCAAAAATGAAAGTATTTTTAAATACTACAAGTCTCATGGGCTTTAGTGGTGAAATAATAATTTAAAAAATCGTTCGGGAAATGAGTTTACACCCTGGGTACTCTCTTTGTATACTTTTGACTATGCGCGCCGAGTCCGGGATTTACGGGAAATCGCAGGTTTTCGTTTGCCGGCGATTTAACTTCTTTTATTCAGCGTCTCATCAAAAATGAAAACATTTTTGTAAACTACAAGTCTCATGCGTTTTAGTGGTGAAAAAATAAATTAAAAAATCGTTCTTGAAATGAGTTTACTCACAGGGTACTTTCTTTGTATACATTTGACTATACGGGCCAAGCCCGGGATTTACGGGAAATCGCGGGTTTTCGTTTGCCGGCGATTAAACCTCTTTCATTAAGCGTCTCATCAAGAATGAAAACATTTTTGAAAACTACAAGTCTCATGCGTTTTAGTGGTGAAAAAAAAATTTAAAAAATCGTTCCGGAAATAAGTTTACTCCCTGGGTACTTTCTTTGTATACATTCGACGATACGGGCCAAGCCCGGGATTTCCGGGAAATCGCGGGATTTCGTTTGCCGGCGATTAAACCTCTTTTATTAAGCGTCTCATCAAAAAAGAAAACATTTTTGAAAACTGCAAGTCTCATGCGTTTTAGTGGTGAAAATTAATTTAAAAAATCGTTCGGGAAATGAGTTTACTCCCTGGGTACTTTCTTTGTATACTTTTGACTATACGGGCCGAGTCCGGGATTTACGGAAAGTCGCGGGTTTTCGTTTGCCGGCAATTAAACTTTTTTTATTCAGCGTCTCATCAAATATGAAAACTTTTTTAAAAACTACAAGTCTCATGGGCTTTAGTGGTGAAATAATAATTTAAAAAATCGTTCAGGAAATGAGTTTACACCCCGGGTACTTTCTTTGTATACTTTTGACTATACGGACCGAGTCCGGGATTTACAGGAAATCGCAGGTTTTCGTTTGCCGGCGATTAAACTTCTTTTATTCAGAGTCTCATCAAAAATGAAAACCTTTTTGAAAACTACAAGTCTCATGCGTTTTAGTGGTGAAAAAATAATTTAAAAAATCGTTCGGGAAATGAGTTTACTCCCTGGGTACTTTCTTTGTATACTTTTGACTATACGGGCCGAGTCCGGGATTTACGGGAAGTCGCGGGTTTTCGTTTGCCGGCGATTAAACTTCTTTTATTCAGCGTCTCATCAAAAATAAAAATATTTTTAAATACTACAAGTCTCATGGGCTTTAGTGGTGAAAAGATAATTTAAAAAATCGTTTTGGAAATGAGTTTACTCACAGGGTACTTTCTTTGTATACATTCGACTATACGGGCCAAGCCTGGGATTTACGGGAAATCGCGGGTTTTCGTTTGCCGGCGATTAAACAACTTTCATTAAGCGTCTCATCAAAAATGAAAACATTTCTGAAAACTACAAGTCTCATGCGTTTTAGTGGTGAAAATTAATTTAAAAAATCGTTCGGGAAATGAGTTTACTCCCTGGGTACTTTCTTTGTATACTTTTGACTATACGGGCCTAGTCCGGGATTTACGGGAAATCGCGGGTTTTCGTTTGCCGGCGATTAAACTTCTTTTATTCAGCGTCTCATCAAAAATGAAAACATTTTTAAAAACTACAAGTCTCATAGGCTTTAGTGGTGAAATAATAATTTAAATAATCGTTTGGGAAATGAGTTTATTTCCTGGGTACTTTCTTTGTATACTTTTGACTATACGGGCCGAGTCCGGGATTTACGGGAAATCGCAGGTTTTCGTTTGCCGGCGATTAAACTTCTTTTATTCAGTGTCTTATCAAAAATGAAAACATTTTTGAAAACTACAAGTCTCATGCGTTTTAGTGGTGAAAAAATAATTTAAAAAATCGTTTGGGAAATGCGTTTACACCCTGGGTACTTTCTTTGTATACTTTTGACTATACGGGCCGAGTCCGGGATTTACGGGAAATCGCTGGTTTTCGTTTTCCGGCGATTAAACTTCTTTTATTCAGCGTCTCATCAAAAATGAAAACATTTTTAAAAACTACAAGTCTCATGGGCTTTAGTGGTAAAATATAAATTTAAACAATCGTTTGGGAAATGAGTTTACTCCCTGGGTACTTTCTTTGTATACTTTTGACTATACGGGCCGAGTCCGGGATTAACGGGAAATCGCAGGTTTTCGTTTGCCGGCGATTAAACTTCTTTTATTCAGCGTCTCATCAAAAATGAAAACATTTTTGAAAACTACAAGTCTCATGCGTTTTAGTGGTGAAAAAATAATTTAAAAATTCGTTCGGGAAATGAGTTTACGCACTGGGTACTTTTCTTGTATACTTTTGACTATACCGGCCTAGTCCAGGATTTACGGGAAGTCGCGGGATTTCGTTTGCCGGCGATTAAACTTCTTTTATTCAGCGTCTCATCAAAAATGAAAACATTTTTAAAAACTACAAGTCTCATGGGCTTTAGTGGTGAAATAATAATTTAAATAATCGTTTGGGAAATGAGTTTACTTCCTGGGTACTTTCTTTGTATACTTTTGACTATACGGGCCGAGTCCGGGATTTACGGGAAATCGCAGGTTTTCGTTTGCCGGCGATTAAACTTCTTTTATTCAGCGTCTTATCAAAAATGAAAACATTTTTGAAAACTACAAGTCTCATGCGTTTTAGTGGTGAAAAAATAATTTAAAAAATCGTTCGGGAAATGCGTTTACACCCTGGGTACTTTCTTTGTATACTTTTGACTATACGGGCCGAGTCCGGGATTTACGGGAAATCGCTGGTTTCCGTTTGCCGGCGATTAAACTTCTTTTATTCAGCGTCTCATCAAAAATGAAAACATTTTTGAAAACTACAAGTCTCATGGGGTTTAGTGGTAAAATATAAATTTAAACAATCGTTTGGGAAATGAGTTTACTCCCTGGGTACTTTCTTTGTATACTTTTGACTATACGGGCCGAGTCCGGGATTTACGGGAAATCGCAGGTTTTCGTTTGCCGGCGATTAAACTTCTTTTATTCAGCGTCTCATCAAAAATGAAAACATTTTTGAAAACTACAAGTCTCATGCGTTTTAGTGGTGAAAAAATAATTTAAAAAATCGTTCGAGAAATGAGTTTACACCCTGGGTACTTTCTTTGTATACTTTTGACTATACGGGCCGAGTCCGGGATTTACGGGAAATCGCAGGTTTTCGTTTTCCGGCGATTAAACTTCTTTTATTCAGCGTCTCATCAAAAATGAAAACATTTTTAAAAACTACAAGTCTCATGGGCTTTAGTGGTAAAATATAAATTTAAACAATCGTTTGGGAAATGAGTTTACTCTCTGGGTACTTTCTTTGTATACTTTTGACTATACGGGCCGAGTCCGGGATTAACGGGAAATCGCAGGTTTTCGTTTGCCGGCGATTAAACTTCTTTTATTCAGCGTCTCATCAAAAATGAAAACATTTTTGAAAACTACAAGTCTCATGCGTTTTAGTGGTGAAAAAATAATTTAAAAATTCGTTCGGGAAATGAGTTTACTCACTGGGTACTTTCCTTGTATACTTTTGACTATACGGGCCTAGTCCGGGATTTACGGGAAATCGCGGGATTTCGTTTGCCGGCGATTAAACTTCTTTTATTCAGCGTCTCATCAAAAATGAAAACATTTTTAAAAACTACAAGTCTCATGGGCTTTAGTGGTGAAATAATAATTTAAATAATCATTTGGGAAATGAGTTTACTTCCTGGGTACTTTCTTTGTATACTTTTGACTATACGGGCCGAGTCCGGGATTTACGGGAAATCGCAGGTTTTCGTTTGCCGGCGATTAAACTTCTTTTATTCAGCGTCTTATCAAAAATAAAAACATTTTTGAAAACTACAAGTCTCATGCGTTTTAGTGGTGAAAAAATAATTTAAAAAATCGTTCGGGAAATGCGTTTACACCCTGGGTACTTTCTTTGTATACTTTTGACTATACGGGCCGAGTCCGGGATTTACGGGAAATCGCTGGTTTTAGTTTGCCGGCGATTAAACTTCTTTTATTCAGCGTCTCATCAAAAATGAAAACATTTTTGAAAACTACAAGTCTCATGGGCTTTAGTGCTAAAATATAAATTTAAACAATCGTTTGGGAAATGAGTTTACTCCCTGGGTACTTTCTTTGTATACTTTTGACTATACGGGCCGAGTCCGGGATTTACGGGAAATCGCAGGTTTTCGTTTGCCGGCGATTAAACTTCTTTTATTCAGTGTCTTATCAAAAATGAAAACATTTTTGAAAACTACAAGTCTCATGCGTTTTAGTGGTGAAAAAATAATTTAAAAAATCGTTCGGGAAATGCGTTTACACCCTGGGTACTTTCTTTGTATACTTTTGACTATACGGGCCGAGTCCGGGATTTACGGGAAATCGCTGGTTTTCGTTTTCCGGCGATTAAACTTCTTTTATTCAGCGTCTCATCAAAAATGAAAACATTTTTAAAAACTACAAGTCTCATGGGCTTTAGTGGTAAAATATAAATTTAAACAATCGTTTGGGAAATGAGTTTACTCCCTGGGTACTTTCTTTGTATACTTTTGACTATACGGGCCGAGTCCGGGATTAACGGGAAATCGCAGGTTTTCGTTTGCCGGCGATTAAACTTCTTTTATTCAGCGTCTCATCAAAAATGAAAACATTTTTGAAAACTACAAGTCTCATGCGTTTTAGTGGTGAAAAAATAATTTAAAAATTCGTTCGGGAAATGAGTTTACTCACTTGGTACTTTCCTTGTATACTTTTGACTATACGGGCCGAGTCCGGGATTTACGGGAAATCGCAGGTTTTCGTTTTCCGGCGATTAAACTTCTTTTATTCAGCGTCTCATCAAAAATGAAAACATTTTTAAAAACTACAAGTCTCATGGGCCTTAGTGGTAAAATATAAATTTAAACAATCGTTTGGGAAATGAGTTTACTCTCTGGGTACTTTCTTTGTATACTTTTGACTATACGGGCCGAGTCCGGGATTAACGGGAAATCGCAGGTTTTCGTTTGCCGGCGATTAAACTTCTTTTATTCAGCGTCTCATCAAAAATGAAAACATTTTTGAAAACTACAAGTCTCATGCGTTTTAGTGGTGAACAAATAATTTAAAAATTCGTTCGGGAAATGAGTTTACTCACTGGGTACTTTCCTTGTATACTTTTGACTATACGGGCCTAGTCCGGGATTTACGGGAAATCGCAGGTTTTCGTTTGCCGGCGATTAAACTTCTTTTATTCAGCGTCTCATCAAAAATGAAAACATTTTTAAATACTACAAGTCTCATGGGCTTTAGTGGTGAAAAGATAATTTAAAAAATCGTTTTGGAAATGAGTTTACTCACAGGGTACTTTCTTTGTATACATTCGACTATACGGGCCAAACCTGGGATTTACGGGAAATCGCGGGTTTTCGTTTGCGGGCGATTAAACAACTTTCATTAAGCGTCTCATCAAAAATGAAAACATTTCTGAAAACTACAAGTCTCATGCGTTTTAGTGGTGAAAATTAATTTAAAAAATCGTGCGGGAAATGAGTTTACTCCCTGGGTACTTTCTTTGTATACTTTTGACTATACGGGCCGAGTCCGGGATTTACGGGAAATCGCTGGTTTTCGTTTTCCGGCGATTAAACTTCTTTTATTCAGCGTCTCATCAAAAATGAAAACATTTTTAAAAACTACAAGTCTCATGGGCTTTAGTGGTAAAATATAAATTTAAACAATCGTTTGGGAAATGAGTTTACTCCCTGGGTACTTTCTTTGTATACTTTTGACTATACGGGCCGAGTCCGGGATTAACGGGAAATCGCAGGTTTTCGTTTGCCGGCGATTAAACTTCTTTTATTCAGCGTCTCATCAAAAATGAAAACATTTTTGAAAACTACAAGTCTCATGCGTTTTAGTGGTGAAAAAATAATTTAAAAATTCGTTCGGGAAATGAGTTTACTCACTTGGTACTTTCCTTGTATACTTTTGACTATACGGGCCGAGTCCGGGATTTACGGGAAATCGCAGGTTTTCGTTTTCCGGCGATTAAACTTCTTTTATTCAGCGTCTCATCAAAAATGAAAACATTTTTAAAAACTACAAGTCTCATGGGCCTTAGTGGTAAAATATAAATTTAAACAATCGTTTGGGAAATGAGTTTACTCTCTGGGTACTTTCTTTGTATACTTTTGACTATACGGGCCGAGTCCGGGATTAACGGGAAATCGCAGGTTTTCGTTTGCCGGCGATTAAACTTCTTTTATTCAGCGTCTCATCAAAAATGAAAACATTTTTGAAAACTACAAGTCTCATGCGTTTTAGTGGTGAACAAATAATTTAAAAATTCGTTCGGGAAATGAGTTTACTCACTGGGTACTTTCCTTGTATACTTTTGACTATACGGGCCTAGTCCGGGATTTACGGGAAATCGCAGGTTTTCGTTTGCCGGCGATTAAACTTCTTTTATTCAGCGTCTCATCAAAAATGAAAACATTTTTAAATACTACAAGTCTCATGGGCTTTAGTGGTGAAAAGATAATTTAAAAAATCGTTTTGGAAATGAGTTTACTCACAGGGTACTTTCTTTGTATACATTCGACTATACGGGCCAAACCTGGGATTTACGGGAAATCGCGGGTTTTCGTTTGCGGGCGATTAAACAACTTTCATTAAGCGTCTCATCAAAAATGAAAACATTTCTGAAAACTACAAGTCTCATGCGTTTTAGTGGTGAAAATTAATTTAAAAAATCGTGCGGGAAATGAGTTTACTCCCTGGGTACTTTCTTTGTATACTTTTGACTATACGGGCCGAGTCCGGGATTTACGGAAAGTCGCGGGTTTTCGTTTGCCGGCAATTAAACTTCTTTTATTCAGCGTCTCATCAAATATGAAAACTTTTTTAAAAACTACAAGTCTCATGGGCTTCAGTGGTGAAATAATAATTTAAAAAATCGTTCAGGAAATGAGTTTACACCCCGGGTACTTTCTTTGTATAATTTTGACTATACGGACCGAGTCCGGGATTTACGGGAAATCGCAGGTTTTCGTTTGCCGGCGATTAAACTTCTTTTATTCAGAGTCTTATCAAAAATGAAAACCTTTTTGAAAACTACAAGTCTCATGCGTTTTAGTGGTGAAAAAATAATTTAAAAAATCGTTCGGGAAATGAGTTTACTCCCTGGGTACTTTCTTTGTATACTTTTGACTATACGGGCCGAGTCCGGGATTTACGGGAAGTCGCGGGTTTTCGTTTGCCGGCGATTAAACTTCTTTTATTCAGCGTCTCATCAAAAATAAAAATATTTTTAAATACTACAAGTCCCATGGGCTTTAGTGGTGAAAAGATAATTTAAAAATTTGGAAATGAGTTTACTCACAGGGTACTTTCTTTGTATACATTCGACTATACGGGCCAAGCCCGGGATTTACGAGAAATCGCGGGTTTTCGTTTGCCGCCGATTAAACCACTTTCATTAAGCGTCTCATCAAAAATGAAAACATTTCTGAAAACTACAAGTCTCATGCGTTTTAGTGGTGAAAAAATAATTTAAAAATTCGTTCGGGAAATGAGTTTACTCACTGGGTACTTTCCTTGTATACTTTTGACTATACGGGCCTAGTCCGGGATTTACGGGAAATCGCGGGTTTTCGTTTGCCGGCGATTAAACTTCTTTTATTCAGCGTCTCATCAAAAATGAAAACATTTTTAAAAACTACAAGTCTCATGGGCTTTAGTGGTGAAATAATAATTTAAATAATCGTTTGGGAAATGAGTTTACTTCCTGGGTACTTTCTTTGTATACTTTTGACTATACGGGCCGAGTCCGGGATTTACGGGAAATCGCAGGTTTTCGTTTTCCGGCGATTAAACTTCTTTTATTCAGCGTCTTATCAAAAATGAAAACATTTTTGAAAACTACAAGTCTCATGCGTTTTAGTGGTGAAAAAATAATTTAAAAAATCGTTCGGGAAATGCGTTTACACCCTGGGTACTTTCTTTGTATACTTTTGACTATACGGGCCGAGTCCGGGATTTACGGGAAATCGCTGGTTTTCGTTTGCCGGCGATTAAACTTCTTTTATTCAGCGTCTCATCAAAAATGAAAACATTTTTAAAAACTACAAGTCTCATGGGCTTTAGGTGTAAAATATAAATTTAAACAATCGTTTGGGAATTGAGTTTACTCCCTGGGTACTTTCTTTGTATACTTTTGACTATACGGGCCGAGTCCGGGATTTACGGGAAATTGCAGGTTTTCGTTTGCCGGCGATTAAACTTCTTTTATTCAGCGTCTCATCAAAAATGAAAACATTTTTGAAAACTACAAGTCTCATGTGTTTTAGTGGTGAAAAAATAATTTTAAAAAATCGTTTTGGAAATGAGTTTACTCACAGGGTACTTTCTTTGTATACATTCGACTATACGGGCCAAGCCCGGGATTTACGAGAAATCGCGGGTTTTCGTTTGCCGCCGATTAAACCACTTTCATTAAGCGTCTCATCAAAAATGAAAACATTTCTGAAAACTACAAGTCTCATGCGTTTTAGTGGTGAAAAAATAATTTAAAAATTCGTTCGGGAAATGAGTTTACTCACTGGGTACTTTCCTTGTATACTTCTGACTATACGGGCCTAGTCCGGGATTTACGGGAAATCGCGGGATTTCGTTTGCCGGCGATTAAACTTCTTTTATTCAGCGTCTCATCAAAAATGAAAACATTTTTAAAAACTACAAGTCTCATGGGCTTTAGTGGTGAAATAATAATTTAAATAATCGTTTGGGAAATGAGTTTACTTCCTGGGTACTTTCTTTGTATACTTTTGACTATACGGGCCGAGTCCGGGATTTACGGGAAATCGCAGGTTTTCGTTTGCCGGCGATTAAACTTCTTTTATTCAGCGTCTTATCAAAAATGAAAACATTTTTGAAAACTACAAGTCTCATGCGTTTTAGTGGTGAAAAAATAACTTAAAAAATCGTTCGGGAAATGCGTTTACACCCTGGGTACTTTCTTTGTATACTTTTGACTATACGGGCCGAGTCCGGGATTTACGGGAAATCGCAGGTTTTCGTTTGCCGGCGAATAAACTTCTTTTATTCAGCGTCTTATCAAAAATGAAAACATTTTTGAAAACTACAAGTCTCATGCGTTTTAGTGGTGAAAAAATAATTTAAAAAATCGTTCGGGAAATGCGTTTACACCCTGGGTACTTTCTTTGTATACTTTTGACTATACGGGCCGAGTCCGGGATTTACGGGAAATCGCTGGTTTTCGTTTGCCGGCGATTAAACTTCTTTTATTCAGCGTCTCATCAAAAATGAAAACATTTTTGAAAACTACAAGTCTCATGGGCTTTAGTGGTAAAATATAAATTTACACAATCGTTTGGGAAATGAGTTTACTCCCTGGGTACTTTCTTTGTATACTTTTGACTATACGGGCCGAGTCAGGGATTTACGGGAAATCGCAGGTTTTCGTTTGCCGGCGATTAAACTTCTTTTATTCAGCGTCTCATCAAAAATGAAAACATTTTTGAAAACTACAAGTCTCATGCGTTTTAGTGGTGAAAAAATAATTTAAAAAATCGTTCGAGAAATGAGTTTACACCCTGGGTACTTTCTTTGCATACTTTTGACTATACGGGCCGAGTCCGGGATTTACGGGAAATCGCAGGTTTTCGTCTGCCGGCGATTAAACCACTTTCATTAAGAGTCTCATCAAAAATGAAAACATTTCTGAAAACTACAAGTCTCATGCGTTTTAGTGCTGAAAAAATAATTTAAAAAATCGTTCGAGAAATGAGTTTACTCCCTGGGTACTTTCTTTGTATACTTTTGACTATACGAGCCGAGTCCGAGATTTACGGGAAATCGCGGGTTTTCGTTTGCCGGCGATTAAACTTCTTTTATTCAGCGTCTCATCAAAAATGAAAACATTTTTAAAAACTACAAGTCTCATGGGCTTTAGTGGTGAAATAATAATTTAAAAAATCGTTTGGGAAATTAGTTTACTCCCTGGGTACTTTCTTTGTATACTTTTGACTATACGGGCCGAGTCCGGGATTTACGGGAAATCGCAGGTTTTCGTTTGCCGGCGATTAAACTTCTTTTATTCAGCGTCTCATCAAAAATGAAAACATTTTTAAAAACTACAAGTTTCATGGGCTTTAGTGGTAAAATATAAATTTAAACAATCGTTTGGGAATTGAGTTTACTCCCTGGGTACTTTCTTTGTATACTTTTGACTATACGGGCCGAGTCCGGGATTTACGGGAAATCGCAGGTTTTCGTTTGCCGGCGATTAAACTTCTTTTATTCAGCGTCTCATCAAAAATGAAAACATTTTTGAAAACTACAAGTCTCATGCGTTTTAGTGGTGAAAAAATAATTTTAAAAAATCGTTTTAGAAATGAGTTTACTCACAGGGTACTTTCTTTGTATACATTCGACTATACGGGCCAAGCCCGGGATTTACGAGAAATCGCGGGTTTTCGTTTGCCGCCGATTAAACCACTTTCATTAAGCGTCTCATCAAAAATGAAAACATTTCTGAAAACTACAAGTCTCATGCGTTTTAGTGGTGAAAAAAAAATTTAAAAATTCGTTCGGGAAATGAGTTTACTCACTGGGTACTTTCCTTGTATACTTTTGACTATACGGGCCGAGTCCGGGATTTATGGGAAATCGCAGGTTTTCGTTTGCCGGCGATTAAACTTCTTTTATTCAGCGTCTTATCAAAAATGAAAACATTTTTGAAAACTACAAGTCTCATGCGTTTTAGTGGTGAAAAAATAATTTAAAAAATCGTTCGGGAAATGCGTGTACACCCTGGGTACTTTCTTTGCATACTTTTGACTATACGGGCCGAGTCCGGGCTTTACGGGAAATCGCTGGTTTTCGTTTGCCGGCGATTAAACTTCTTTTATTCAGCGTCTCATCAAAAATGAAAACATTTTTGAAAACTACAAGTCTCATGGTCTTTAGTGGTAAAATATAAATTTAAACAATCGTTTGGGAAATGAGTTTACTCCCTGGGTACTTTCTTTGTATACTTTTGACTATACGGGCCGAGTCCGGGATTTACGGGAAATCGCAGGTTTTCGTTTGCCGGCGATTAAACTTCTTTTATTCAGCGTCTCATCAAAAATGAAAACATTTTTGAAAACTACAAATCTCATGCGTTTTAGTGGTGAAAAAATAATTTAAAAAATCGTTCGAGAAATGAGTTTACACCCTGGGTACTTTCTTTGTATACTTTTGACTATACGGGCCGAGTCCGGGATTTACGGGAAATCGCAGGTTTTCGTTTGCCGGCGATTAAACCACTTTCATTAAGAGTCTCATCAAAAATGAAAAGATTTCTGAAAACTACAAGTCTCATGCGTTTTAGTGGTAAAAAAATAAATTAAAAAATCGTTCGAAAAATGAGTTTACTCCCTGGGTACTTTCTTTGTATACTTTTGACTATACGGGCCGAGTCCGAAATTTACGGGAAATCGCGGGTTTTTGTTTGCCGGCGATTAAACTTCTTTTATTCAGCGTCTCATCAAAAATGAAAACATTTTTGAAAACTACAAGTCTCATGCGTTTTAGTGGTGAAAAAATAATTTAAAAAATCGTTCGAGAAATGAGTTTACACCCTGGGTACTTTCTTTGTATACTTTTGACTATACGGGCCGAGTCCGGGATTTACGGGAAATCGCAGGTTTTCGTTTGCCGGCGATTAAACCACTTTCATTAAGAGTCTCATCAAAAATGAAAAGATTTCTGAAAACTACAAGTCTCATGCGTTTTAGTGGTGAAAAAATAATTTAAAAAATCGTTCGAGAAATGAGTTTACTCCCTGGGTACTTTCTTTGTATACTTTTGACTATACGGGCCGAGTCCGAGATTTTCGGGAAATCGCGGGATTTCGTTTGCCGGCGATTAAACTTCTTTTATTCAGCGTCTCATCAAAAATGAAAACATTTTTAAAAACTACAAGTCTCATGGGCTTTAGTGGTAAAATATAAATTTAAACAATCGTTTGGGAATTGAGTTTACTCCCTGGGTACTTTCTTTGTATACTTTTGACTATACGGGCCGAGTCCGGGATTTACGGGAAATCGCAGGTTTTCGTTTGCCGGCGATTAAACTTCTTTTATTCAGCGTCTCATCAAAAATGAAAACATTTTTGAAAGCTACAAGTCTCATGCGTTTTAGTGGTGAAAAAATAATTTTAAAAAATCGTTTTGGAAATGAGTTTACTCACAGGGTACTTTCTTTGTATACATTCGACTATACGGGCCAAGCCCGGGATTTACGAGAAATCGCGGGTTTTCGTTTGCCGCCGATTAAACCACTTTCATTAAGCGTCTCATCAAAAATGAAAACATTTCTGAAAACTACAAGTCTCATGCGTTTTAGTGGTGAAAAAATAATTTAAAAATTCGTTCGGGAAATGAGTTTACTCACTGGGTACTTTCCTTGTATACTTTTGATTATACGGGCCTAGTCCGGGATTTACGGGAAATCGCGGGATTTCGTTTGCCGGCGATTAAACTTCTTTTATTCAGCGTCTCATCAAAAATGAAAACATTTTTAAAAACTACAAGTCTCATGGGCTTTAGTGGTGAAATAATAATTTAAATAATCGTTTGGGAAATGAGTTTACTTTCTGGGTACTTTCTTTGTATACTTTTGACTATACGGGCCGAGTCCGGGATTTACGGGAAATCGCAGGTTTTCGTTTGCCGGCGATTAAACCTCTTTTATTCAGCGTCTTATCAAAAATGAAAACATTTTTGAAAACTACAAGTCTCATGCGTTTTAGTGGTGAAAAAATAATTTAAAAAATCGTTCGGGAAATGCGTTTACACCCTGGGTACTTTCTTTGTATACTTTTGACTATACGGGCCGAGTCCGGGATTTACGGGAAATCGCTGGTTTTCGTTTGTCGGCGATTAAACTTCTTTTATTCAGCGTCTCATCAAAAATGAAAACATTTTTGAAAACTACAAGTTTCATGGGCTTTAGTGGTAAAATATAAATTTAAACAATCGTTTGGGAAATGAGTTTACTCCCTGGGTACTTTCTTTGTATACTATTGACTATACGGGCCGAGTCCGGGATTTACGGGAAATCGCAGGTTTTCGTTTGCCGGCGATTAAACTTCTTTTATTCAGCGTCTCATCAAAAATGAAAACATTTTTGAAAACTACAAGTCTCATGCGTTTTAGTGGTGAAAAAATAATTTAAAAAATCGTTCGAGAAATGAGTTTACACCCTGGGTACTTTCTTTGTATACTTTTGACTATACGGGCCGAGTCCGGGATTTACGGGAAATCGCAGGTTTTCGTTTGCCGGCGATTAAACCACTTTCATTAAGAGTCTCATCAAAAATGAAAAGATTTCTGAAAACTACAAGTCTCATGCGTTTTAGTGGTGAAAAAATAATTTAAAAAATCGTTCGAGAAATGAGTTTACTCCCTGGGTACTTTCTTTGTATACTTTTGACTATACGGGCCGAGTCCGAGATTTACGGGAAATCGCGGGTTTTCGTTTGCCGGCGGTTAAACTTCTTTTATTCAGCGTCTCATCAAAAATGAAAACATTTTTAAAAACTACAAATCTCATGCGTTTTAGTGGTGAAAAAATAATTTAAAAAATCGTTCGAGAAATGAGTTTACACCCTGGGTACTTTCTTTGTATACTTTTGACTATACGGGCCGAGTCCGGGATTTACGGGAAATCGCAGGTTTTCGTTTGCCGGCGATTAAACCACTTTCATTAAGAGTCTCATCAAAAATGAAAAGATTTCTGAAAACTACAAGTCTCATGCGTTTTAGTGGTAAAAAAATAATTTAAAAAATCGTTCGAGAAATGAGTTTACTCCCTGGGTACTTTCTTTGTATACTTTTGACTATACGGGCCGAGTCCGAAATTTACGGGAAATCGCGGGTTTTTGTTTGCCGGCGATTAAACTTCTTTTATTCAGCGTCTCATCAAAAATGAAAACATTTTTGAAAACTACAAGTCTCATGCGTTTTAGTGGTGAAAAAATAATTTAAAAAATCGTTCGAGAAATGAGTTTACACCCTGGTTACTTTCTTTGTATACTTTTGACTATACGGGCCGAGTCCGGGATTTACGGGAAATCGCAGGTTTTCGTTTGCCGGCGATTAAACCACTTTCATTAAGAGTCTCATCAAAAATGAAAAGATTTCTGAAAACTACAAGTCTCATGCGTTTTAGTGGTGAAAAAATAATTTAAAAAATCGTTCGAGAAATGAGTTTACTCCCTGGGTACTTTCTTTGTATACTTTTGACTATACGGGCCGAGTCCGAGATTTTCGGGAAATCGCGGGATTTCGTTTGCCGGCTATTAAACTTCTTTTATTCAGCGTCTCATCAAAAATGAAAACATTTTTAAAAAGTACAAGTCTCATGGGCTTTAGTGGTGAAATAATAATTTAAAAAATCGTTTGGGAAATTAGTTTACTCCCTGGGTACTTTCTTTGTATACTTTTGACTATACGGGCCGAGTCCGGGATTTACGGGAAATCGCAGGTTTTCGTTTGCCGGCGATTAAACTTCTTTTATTCAGCGTCTCATCAAAAATGAAAACATTTTTAAAAACTACAAGTCTCATGGGCTTTAGTGGTAAAATATAAATTTAAACAATCGTTTGGGAATTGAGTTTACTCCCTGGGTACTTTCTTTGTATACTTTTGACTATACGGGCCGAGTCCGGGATTTACGGGAAATCGCAGGTTTTCGTTTGCCGGCGATTAAACTTCTTTTATTCAGCGTCTCATCAAAAATGAAAACATTTTTGAAAACTACAAGTCTCATGCGTTTTAGTGGTGAAAAAATAATTTTAAAAAATCGTTTTGGAAATGAGTTTACTCACAGGGTACGTTCTTTGTATACATTCGACTATACGGGCCAAGCCCGGGATTTACGAGAAATCGCGGGTTTTCGTTTGCCGCCGATTAAACCACTTTCATTAAGCGTCTCATCAAAAATGAAAACATTTCTGAAAACTACAAGTCTCATGCGTTTTAGTGGTGAAAAAATAATTTAAAAATTCGTTCGGGAAATGAGTTTACTCACTGGGTACTTTCCTTGTATACTTTTGATTATACGGGCCTAGTCCGGGATTTACGGGAAATCGCGGGATTTCGTTTGCCGGCGATTAAACTTCTTTTATTCAGCGTCTCATCAAAAATGAAAACATTTTTAAAAACTACAAGTCTCATGGGCTTTAGTGGTGAAATAATAATTTAAATAATCGTTTGGGAAATGAGTTTACTTTCTGGGTACTTTCTTTGTATACTTTTGACTATACGGGCCGAGTCCGGGATTTACGGGAAATCGCAGGTTTTCGTTTGCCGGCGATTAAACTTCTTTTATTCAGCGTCTTATCAAAAATGAAAACATTTTTGAAAACTACAAGTCTCATGCGTTTTAGTGGTGAAAAAATAATTTAAAAAATCGTTCGGGAAATGCGTTTACACCCTGGGTACTTTCTTTGTATACTTTTGACTATACGGGCCGAGTCCGGGATTTACGGGAAATCGCTGGTTTTCGTTTGTCGGCGATTAAACTTCTTTTATTCAGCGTCTCATCAAAAATGAAAACATTTTTGAAAACTACAAGTCTCATGGGCTTTAGTGGTAAAATATAAATTTAAACAATCGTTTGGGAAATGAGTTTACTCCCTGGGTACTTTCTTTGTATACTTTTGACTATACGGGCCGAGTCCGGGATTTACGGGAAATCGCAGGTTTTCGTTTGCCGGCGATTAAACTTCTTTTATTCAGCGTCTCATCAAAAATGAAAACATTTTTGAAAACTACAAGTCTCATGCGTTTTAGTGGTGAAAAAATAATTTAAAAAATCGTTCGAGAAATGAGTTTACACCCTGGGTACTTTCTTTGTATACTTTTGACTATACGGGCCGAGTCCGGGATTTACGGGAAATCGCAGGTTTTCGTTTGCCGGCGATTAAACCACTTTCATTAAGAGTCTCATCAAAAATGAAAAGATTTCTGAAAACTACAAGTCTCATGCGTTTTAGTGGTGAAAAAATAATTTAAAAAATCGTTCGAGAAATGAGTTTACTCCCTGGGTACTTTCTTTGTATACTTTTGACTATACGGGCCGAGTCCGAGATTTACGGGAAATCGCGGGTTTTCGTTTGCCGGCGGTTAAACTTCTTTTATTCAGCGTCTCATCAAAAATGAAAACATTTTTAAAAACTACAAGTCTCATGGGCTTTAGTGGTGAAATAATAATTTAAAAAATCGTTTGGGAAATTAGTTTACTCCCTGGGTACTTTCTTTGTATACTTTTGACTATACGGGCCGAGTCTGGGATTTACGGGAAATCGCAGGTTTTCATTTGCCGGCGATTAAACTTCTTTTATTCAGCGTCTCATCAAAAATGAAAACATTTTTGAAAACTACAAGTCTTATGCGTTTTAGTGGTGAATAAATGAATTAAAAAATCGTTCGGGAAATGAGTTTACTCCCTGGGTACTATCTTTGTATACTTTTGACTATACGGGCCAAGCCCGGGATTTACGGGAAATCGCGGTTTTCGTTTGCCGGCGATTAAACTTCTTTTATTTAGCGTCTCATCAAAAATGAGAACATTTTTAAAAACTAAAAGTCTCATGCGTCTTACTGGTGAAAAAATAATTTGAAAAATCGTTCGGGAAATGAGTTTACTCCCTGGGTACTTTCTTTGTATACTTCTGACTATACGGGCCGAGTCCAGGATTTACGGGAAATTGCGGGTTTTCGTTTGCCGGCGATTAAACTTCTTTTATTCAGCGTCTCATCAAAAATGAAAACATTTTTGAAAACTACAAGTCTCATGCGTTTTAGTGGTGAAAAAATAATTTAAAAAATCGTTCGGGAAATGAGTTTACTCCATGGGTACTTTCTTTGTATACTTTTGACTATACGGGCCGAGTCCGGGATTTACGGGAAGTCGCGGGTTTTTGTTTGCCGGCGATTAAACTTCTTTTATTCAGCGTCTCATCAAAAATGAAAGTATTTTTAAATTTTACAAGACTCATGGGTTTTAGTGGTAAAATAATAATTTAAAAAATCGTTCGGGAAATGAGTTTACTCCCTGGGTACTTTCTTTGTATACTTTTGACTATGCGGGCCGAGTCCGGGATTTACGGGAAATCGCAGGTTTTCGTTTGCCGGCGATTAAACTTCTTTTATTCAGCGTCTCATCAAAAATGAAAACATTTTTGAAAACTACAAGTCTCATGCGTTTTAGTGGTGAAAAAATAATTTAAAAAATCGTTCGGGAAATGAGTTTACTCCATGGGTACTTTCTTTGTATACTTTTGACTATACGGGCCGAGTCCGGGATTTACGGGAAGTCGCGGGTTTTTGTTTGCCGGCGATTAAACTTCTTTTATTCAGCGTCTCATCAAAAATAAAAGTATTTTTAAATTTTACAAGACTCATGGGTTTTAGTGGTAAAATAATAATTTAAAAAATCGTTCGGGAAATGAGTTTACACCCTGGGTACTTTCTTTGTATACTTTTGACTATGCGGGCCGAGTCCGGGATTTACGGGAAATCGCAGGTTTTCGTTTGCCGGCGATTAAACTTCTTTTATTCAGCGTCTCATCAAAAATGAAAACATTTTTAAAAACTACAAGTCTCATGCGTTTTAGTGGTGAAAAAATAATTTAAAAAATCGTTCGGGAAATGAGTTTACTCCCTGGGTACTTTCTTTGTATACTTTTGACTATGCGGGCCGAATCCGGGGTTTACGGGAAATGGCGGGTTTTCGTTTGCCGGCGATTAAACTTCTTTTATTCATCGTCTCATCAAAAATGAAAACATTTTTAAAAACTACAAGTCTCATGGGCTTTAGTGGTGAAATAATAATTTAAAAAATCGTTCGGGAAATGAGTTTACACCCTGGGTACTTTCTTGGTATACTTTTGACTATACGGGCCGAGTCCGGGATTTACGGGAAATCGCAGGTTTTCGTTTGCAGGCGATTAAACTTCTTTCATTCAGCGTCTCATCAAAAATGAAAAAATTTTTAAAAACTACAAGTCTCATGCGTTTTAGTGGTGAAAATATAATTTAAAAAATCGTTCGGGAAATGAGTTTACTCCCTGGGTACTTTCTTTGTATACTTTTGACTATACGGGCCGAGTCCGGGATTTACGGGAAGTCGCGGGTTTTCGTTTGCCGGCGGTTAAACTTCTTTTATTCAGCGTCTCATCAAAAATGAAAACATTTTTAAAAACTACAAGTCTCATGGGCTTTAGTGGTGAAATAATAATTTAAAAAATCGTTTGGGAAATTAGTTTACTCCCTGGGTACTTTCTTTGTATACTTTTGACTATACGGGCCGAGTCTGGGATTTACGGGAAATCGCAGGTTTTCATTTGCCGGCGATTAAACTTCTTTTATTCAGCGTCTCATCAAAAATGAAAACATTTTTGAAAACTACAAGTCTTATGCGTTTTAGTGGTGAATAAATGAATTAAAAAATCGTTCGGGAAATGAGTTTACTCCCTGGGTACTATCTTTGTATACTTTTGACTATACGGGCCAAGCCCGGGATTTACGGGAAATCGCGGTTTTCGTTTGCCGGCGATTAAACTTCTTTTATTTAGCGTCTCATCAAAAATGAGAACATTTTTAAAAACTAAAAGTCTCATGCGTCTTACTGGTGAAAAAATAATTTGAAAAATCGTTCGGGAAATGAGTTTACTCCCTGGGCACTTTCTTTGTATACTTCTGACTATACGGGCCGAGTCCAGGATTTACGGGAAATTGCGGGTTTTCGTTTGCCGGCGATTAAACTTCTTTTATTCAGCGTCTCATCAAAAATGAAAAAATTTTTAAAAACTACAAGTCTCATGCGTTTTAGTGGTGAAAATAGAATTTAAAAAATCGTTCGGGAAATGAGTTTACTCCCTGGGTACTTTCTTTGTATACTTTTGACTATACGGGCCGAGTCCGGGATTTACGGGAAGTCGCGGGTTTTCGTTTGCCGGCGATTAAACTTCTTTTATTCAGCGTCTCATTAAAAATGAAAACATTTTTAAAAACTACAAGTCTCAGGGGCTTTAGTGGTGAAATAATAATTTAAAAAATCGTTCGGGAAATGAGTTTACACCGTGGATACTTTCTTTGTATACTTTTGACTATACGGGCCGAGTGCGGGATTTACGGGAAATCGCAGGTTTTCGTTTGCCGGCGATTAAACTTCTTTTATTCAGCGTCTCATCAAAAATGAAAACATTTTTGAAAACTACAAGTCTCATGCGTTTTAGTGGTGAAAAAATAATTTAAAAAATCGTTCGGGAAATGAGTTTACTCCCTGGGTACTTTCTTTGTATACTTTTGATTATACGGACCGAGTCCGGGGTGTACGGGAAATGGCGGGTTTTCGTTTGCCGGCGATTAAACTTCTTTTATTCAGCGTCTCATCAAAAATGAAAACATTTTTGAAAACTACAAGTCTCATGGGCTTTAGTGGTGAAATAATAATTTAAAAAATCGTTCGGGAAATGAGTTTACACCCCGGGTACTTTCTTTGTATACTTTTGACTATACGGGCCGAGTCCGGGATTTACGGGAAATCGCAGGTTTTCGTTTGCCGGCGATTAAACTTCTTTTATTCAGCGTCTCATCAAAAATGAAAACATTTTTGAAAACTACAAGTCTCATGCGTTTTAGTGGTGAAAAAAAAATTTAAAAAATCGTTCGGGAAATGAGTTTACTTCCTGGGTACTTTCTTTGTATACATTCGACTATACGGGTCAAGCCCGGGATTTACGGATTGGGAAATGAGTTTACTTCCTGGGTACTTTCTTTGTATACTTTTGACTATACGGGCCGAGTCCGGGATTTACGGGAAATCGCAGGTTTTCGTTTGCCGGCGACTAAACTTCTTTTATTCAGCGTCTTATCAAAAATGAAAACATTTTTGAAAACTACAAGTCTCATGCGTTTTAGTGGTGAAAAAATAATTTAAAAAATCGTTCGGCATATGCGTTTACACCCTGGGTACTTTCTTTGTATACTTTTGACTATACGGGCCGAGTCCGGGATTTACGGGAAATCGATGGTTTTCGTTTGCCGGCGATTAAACTTCTTTTATTCAGCGTCTCATCAAAAATGAAAACATTTTTAAAAACTACAAGTCTCATGGGCTTTAGTGGTAAAATATAAATTTAAACAATCGTTTGGGAAATGAGTTTACTCCCTGGGTACTTTCTTTGTATACTTTTGACTATACGGGCCGAGTTCGGGATTTACGGGAAATCGCAGGTTTTCGTTTGCCGGCGATTAAACTTCTTTTATTCAGCGTCTCATCAAAAATGAAAACATTTTTGAAAACTACAAGTCTCATGCGTTTTAGTGGTGAAAAAATAATTTAAAAAATCGTTGGAGAAATGAGTTTACACCCTGGGTACTTTCTTTGTATACTTTTGACTATACGGGCCGAGTCCGGGATTTACGGGAAATCGCAGGTTTTCGTTTGCCGGCGATTAAACCACTTTCATTAAGAGTCCCATCAAAAATGAAAAGATTTCTGAAAACTACAAGTCTCATGCGTTTTAGTGGTAAAAAAATAATTTAAAAAATCGTTCGAGAAATGTGTTTACTCCCTGGGTACTTTCTTTGTATACTTTTGACTATACGGGCCGAGTCTGAGATTTACGGGAAATCGCGGCTTTTCGTTTGCCGGCGATTAAACTTCTTTTATTCAGCGTCTCATCAGAAATGAAAACATTTTTGAAAACTACAAGTATCATGCGTTTTAGTGGTGAAAAAAAATTTAAAAAATCGTTCGGGAAATGAGTTTACTTCCTGGGTACTTTCTTTGTATACATTCGACTATACGGGCCAAGCCCGGGATTTACGGGAAATCGCAGGATTTCGTTTGCCGGCGATTAAACCTCTTTTATTAAGCGTCTCATCAAAAATGAAAACATTTTTAAAAACTACAAGTCTCATGGGCTTTAATGGTGAAATAATAATTTAAAAAATCGTTCGGGAAATGAGTTTACACCCCGGGTACTTTCTTTGTATACTTTTGACTATATGGGCCGAGTCCGGGATTTACGGGAAATCGCAGGTTTTCGTTTGCCGGCGATTAAACTTCTTTTATTCAGCGTCTCATCAAAAATGAAAACATTTTTGAAATCTACAAGTCTCATGCGTTTTAGTGGTGAAAAAATAATTTAAAAAATCGTTCGGGAAATGAGTTTACTCCCTGGGTACTTTCTTTGTATACTTTTGACTATACGGGCCGAGTCCGGGATTTACGGGAAGTCGCGGGTTTTTGTTTGCCGGCGATTAAACTTCTTTTATTCAGCGTCTCATCAAAAATGAAAGTATTTTTAAATACTACAAGTCTCATGGGCTTTAGTGGTAAAATAATAATTTAAAAAATCGTTCGGGAAATGAGTTTACACCCTGGGTACTTTCTTTGTATACTTTTGACTATGCGGGCCGAGTCCGGGATTTACGGGAAATCGCAGGTTTTCGTTTGCCGGCGATTAAACTTCTTTTATTCAGCGTCTCATCAAAAATGAAAGTATTTTTAAATACTACAAGTCTTATGGGCTTTAGTGGTGAAATAATAATTTAAAAAATCGTTCGGGAAATGAGTTTACACCCTGGGTACTCTCTTTGTATACTTTTGACTATGCGGGCCGAGTCCGGGATTTACGGGAAGTCGCGGGTTTTTGTTTGCCGGCGATTAAACTTCTTTTATTCAGCGTCTCATCAAAAATGAAAGTATTTTTAAATTTTACAAGACTCATGGGTTTTAGTGGTAAAATAATAATTTAAAAAATCGTTCGGGAAATGAGTTTACTCCCTGGGTACTTTCTTTGTATACTTTTGACTATGCGGGCCGAGTCCGGGATTTACGGGAAATCGCAGGTTTTCGTTTGCCGGCGATTAAACTTCTTTTATTCAGCGTCTCATCAAAAATGAAAACATTTTTGAAAACTACAAGTCTCATGCGTTTTAGTGGTGAAAAAATAATTTAAAAAATCGTTCGGGAAATGAGTTTACTCCATGGGTACTTTCTTTGTATACTTTTGACTATACGGGCCGAGTCCGGGATTTACGGGAAGTCGCGGGTTTTTGTTTGCCGGCGATTAAACTTCTTTTATTCAGCGTCTCATCAAAAATAAAAGTATTTTTAAATTTTACAAGACTCATGGGTTTTAGTGGTAAAATAATAATTTAAAAAATCGTTCGGGAAATGAGTTTACACCCTGGGTACTTTCTTTGTATACTTTTGACTATGCGGGCCGAGTCCGGGATTTACGGGAAATCGCAGGTTTTCGTTTGCCGGCGATTAAACTTCTTTTATTCAGCGTCTCATCAAAAATGAAAACATTTTTAAAAACTACAAGTCTCATGCGTTTTAGTGGTGAAAAAATAATTTAAAAAATCGTTCGGGAAATGAGTTTACTCCCTGGGTACTTTCTTTGTATACTTTTGACTATGCGGGCCGAATCCGGGGTTTACGGGAAATGGCGGGTTTTCGTTTGCCGGCGATTAAACTTCTTTTATTCATCGTCTCATCAAAAATGAAAACATTTTTAAAAACTACAAGTCTCATGGGCTTTAGTGGTGAAATAATAATTTAAAAAATCGTTCGGGAAATGAGTTTACACCCTGGGTACTTTCTTGGTATACTTTTGACTATACGGGCCGAGTCCGGGATTTACGGGAAATCGCAGGTTTTCGTTTGCAGGCGATTAAACTTCTTTCATTCAGCGTCTCATCAAAAATGAAAAAATTTTTAAAAACTACAAGTCTCATGCGTTTTAGTGGTGAAAATATAATTTAAAAAATCGTTCGGGAAATGAGTTTACTCCCTGGGTACTTTCTTTGTATACTTTTGACTATACGGGCCGAGTCCGGGATTTACGGGAAGTCGCGGGTTTTCGTTTGCCGGCGGTTAAACTTCTTTTATTCAGCGTCTCATCAAAAATGAAAACATTTTTAAAAACTACAAGTCTCATGGGCTTTAGTGGTGAAATAATAATTTAAAAAATCGTTTGGGAAATTAGTTTACTCCCTGGGTACTTTCTTTGTATACTTTTGACTATACGGGCCGAGTCTGGGATTTACGGGAAATCGCAGGTTTTCATTTGCCGGCGATTAAACTTCTTTTATTCAGCGTCTCATCAAAAATGAAAACATTTTTGAAAACTACAAGTCTTATGCGTTTTAGTGGTGAATAAATGAATTAAAAAATCGTTCGGGAAATGAGTTTACTCCCTGGGTACTATCTTTGTATACTTTTGACTATACGGGCCAAGCCCGGGATTTACGGGAAATCGCGGTTTTCGTTTGCCGGCGATTAAACTTCTTTTATTTAGCGTCTCATCAAAAATGAGAACATTTTTAAAAACTAAAAGTCTCATGCGTCTTACTGGTGAAAAAATAATTTGAAAAATCGTTCGGGAAATGAGTTTACTCCCTGGGCACTTTCTTTGTATACTTCTGACTATACGGGCCGAGTCCAGGATTTACGGGAAATTGCGGGTTTTCGTTTGCCGGCGATTAAACTTCTTTTATTCAGCGTCTCATCAAAAATGAAAAAATTTTTAAAAACTACAAGTCTCATGCGTTTTAGTGGTGAAAATATAATTTAAAAAATCGTTCGGGAAATGAGTTTACTCCCTGGGTACTTTCTTTGTATACTTTTGACTATACGGGCCGAGTCCGGGATTTACGGGAAGTCGCGGGTTTTCGTTTGCCGGCGATTAAACTTCTTTTATTCAGCGTCTCATTAAAAATGAAAACATTTTTAAAAACTACAAGTCTCAGGGGCTTTAGTGGTGAAATAATAATTTAAAAAATCGTTCGGGAAATGAGTTTACACCGTGGATACTTTCTTTGTATACTTTTGACTATACGGGCCGAGTGCGGGATTTACGGGAAATCGCAGGTTTTCGTTTGCCGGCGATTAAACTTCTTTTATTCAGCGTCTCATCAAAAATGAAAACATTTTTGAAAACTACAAGTCTCATGCGTTTTAGTGGTGAAAAAATAATTTAAAAAATCGTTCGGGAAATGAGTTTACTCCCTGGGTACTTTCTTTGTATACTTTTGATTATACGGACCGAGTCCGGGGTGTACGGGAAATGGCGGGTTTTCGTTTGCCGGCGATTAAACTTCTTTTATTCAGCGTCTCATCAAAAATGAAAACATTTTTGAAAACTACAAGTCTCATGGGCTTTAGTGGTGAAATAATAATTTAAAAAATCGTTCGGGAAATGAGTTTACACCCCGGGTACTTTCTTTGTATACTTTTGACTATACGGGCCGAGTCCGGGATTTACGGGAAATCGCAGGTTTTCGTTTGCCGGCGATTAAACTTCTTTTATTCAGCGTCTCATCAAAAATGAAAACATTTTTGAAAACTACAAGTCTCATGCGTTTTAGTGGTGAAAAAAAAATTTAAAAAATCGTTCGGGAAATGAGTTTACTTCCTGGGTACTTTCTTTGTATACATTCGACTATACGGGTCAAGCCCGGGATTTACGGATTGGGAAATGAGTTTACTTCCTGGGTACTTTCTTTGTATACTTTTGACTATACGGGCCGAGTCCGGGATTTACGGGAAATCGCAGGTTTTCGTTTGCCGGCGACTAAACTTCTTTTATTCAGCGTCTTATCAAAAATGAAAACATTTTTGAAAACTACAAGTCTCATGCGTTTTAGTGGTGAAAAAATAATTTAAAAAATCGTTCGGCATATGCGTTTACACCCTGGGTACTTTCTTTGTATACTTTTGACTATACGGGCCGAGTCCGGGATTTACGGGAAATCGATGGTTTTCGTTTGCCGGCGATTAAACTTTTTTTATTCAGCGTCTCATCAAAAATGAAAACATTTTTAAAAACTACAAGTCTCATGGGCTTTAGTGGTAAAATATAAATTTAAACAATCGTTTGGGAAATGAGTTTACTCCCTGGGTACTTTCTTTGTATACTTTTGACTATACGGGCCGAGTTCGGGATTTACGGGAAATCGCAGGTTTTCGTTTGCCGGCGATTAAACTTCTTTTATTCAGCGTCTCATCAAAAATGAAAACATTTTTGAAAACTACAAGTCTCATGCGTTTTAGTGGTGAAAAAATAATTTAAAAAATCGTTGGAGAAATGAGTTTACACCCTGGGTACTTTCTTTGTATACTTTTGACTATACGGGCCGAGTCCGGGATTTACGGGAAATCGCAGGTTTTCGTTTGCCGGCGATTAAACCACTTTCATTAAGAGTCCCATCAAAAATGAAAAGATTTCTGAAAACTACAAGTCTCATGCGTTTTAGTGGTAAAAAAATAATTTAAAAAATCGTTCGAGAAATGTGTTTACTCCCTGGGTACTTTCTTTGTATACTTTTGACTATACGGGCCGAGTCTGAGATTTACGGGAAATCGCGGCTTTTCGTTTGCCGGCGATTAAACTTCTTTTATTCAGCGTCTCATCAGAAATGAAAACATTTTTGAAAACTACAAGTATCATGCGTTTTAGTGGTGAAAAAAAATTTAAAAAATCGTTCGGGAAATGAGTTTACTTCCTGGGTACTTTCTTTGTATACATTCGACTATACGGGCCAAGCCCGGGATTTACGGGAAATCGCAGGATTTCGTTTGCCGGCGATTAAACCTCTTTTATTAAGCGTCTCATCAAAAATGAAAACATTTTTAAAAACTACAAGTCTCATGGGCTTTAATGGTGAAATAATAATTTAAAAAATCGTTCGGGAAATGAGTTTACACCCCGGGTACTTTCTTTGTATACTTTTGACTATATGGGCCGAGTCCGGGATTTACGGGAAATCGCAGGTTTTCGTTTGCCGGCGATTAAACTTCTTTTATTCAGCGTCTCATCAAAAATGAAAACATTTTTGAAATCTACAAGTCTCATGCGTTTTAGTGGTGAAAAAATAATTTAAAAAATCGTTCGGGAAATGAGTTTACTCCCTGGGTACTTTCTTTGTATACTTTTGACTATACGGGCCGAGTCCGGGATTTACGGGAAGTCGCGGGTTTTTGTTTGCCGGCGATTAAACTTCTTTTATTCAGCGTCTCATCAAAAATGAAAGTATTTTTAAATACTACAAGTCTCATGGGCTTTAGTGGTAAAATAATAATTTAAAAAATCGTTCGGGAAATGAGTTTACACCCTGGGTACTTTCTTTGTATACTTTTGACTATGCGGGCCGAGTCCGGGATTTACGGGAAATCGCAGGTTTTCGTTTGCCGGCGATTAAACTTCTTTTATTCAGCGTCTCATCAAAAATGAAAGTATTTTTAAATACTACAAGTCTTATGGGCTTTAGTGGTGAAATAATAATTTAAAAAATCGTTCGGGAAATGAGTTTACACCCTGGGTACTCTCTTTGTATACTTTTGACTATGCGGGCCGAGTCCGGGATTTACGGGAAATCGCAGGTTTTCGTTTGCCGGCGATTAAACTTCTTTTATTCAGCGTCTCATCAAAAATGAAAACATTTTTCAAAACTACCCAGAAAACCACAAGTCTCATGCGTTTTAGTGGTGAAAAAATAATTTAAAAAATCGTTCGGGAAATGAGTTTACTCTCTGGGTACTTTCTTTGTATACTTTTGACTATACGGGCCGAGTCCGGGATTTACGGGAAATCGCGGGTTTTCGTTTGCCGGCGATTAAACTTCTTTTATTCAGCGCCTCATCAAAAATGAAAACATTTTTAAAAACTACAAGTCTCATGGGCTTTAGTGGTGAAATAATAATTCAAAAAATCGTTTGGGAAATTAGTTTACTCCCTGGGTACTTTCTTTGTATACTTTTGACTATACGGGCCGAGTCCGGGATTTACGGGAAATCGCAGCTTTTCGTTTGCCGGCGATTAAACTTCTTTTATTCAGCGTCTCATAAAAAATGAAAACATTTTTGAAAACTACAAGTCTCATGCGTTTCAGTGGTGAAAAAATAATTTAAAAAATCATTCGGGAAATGAGTTTACTCCCTGGGTACTTTCTTTGTATACTTTTGACTATACGGGCCGAGTCCGGGATTTACGGGAAGTCGCGGGTTTTTGTTTGCCGGCGATTAAACTTCTTTTATTCACCGTCTCATCAAAAATGAAAGTATTTTTAAATACTACAAGTCTCATGGGCTTTAGTGGTGAAATAATAATTTAAAAAATCGTTCGGGAAATGAGTTTACACCCTGGGTACTTTCTTTGTATACATTCGACTATACCGGCCAAGCCCGGGATTTGCGGGAAATCGCGGGTTTTCGTTTGCCTAAACCACTTTCATTAAGCGTCTCATCAAAAACGAAAACATTCCAGAAAACTACAAGTCTCATGCGTTTTAGTGGTGAAAAAATAATTTAAAAAATCGTTCGGGAAATGAGTTTACTCTCTGGGTACTTTCTTTGTATACTTTTGACTATACGGGCCGAGTCCGGGATATACGGGAAATCGCGGGTTTTCGTTTGCCGGCAATTAAACTTCTTTTATTCAGCGTCTCATCAAAAATGAAAGTATTTTTAAATACTACAAGTCTTATGGGCTTTAGTGGTGAAATAATAATTTAAAAAATCGTTCGGGAAATGAGTTTACACCCTGGGTACTCTCTTTGTATACTTTTGACTATGCGGGCCGAGTCCGGGATTTACGGGAAATCGCAGGTTTTCGTTTGCCGGCGATTAAACTTCTTTTATTCAGCGTCTCATCAAAAATGAAAACATTTTTCAAAACTACCCAGAAAACCACAAGTCTCATGCGTTTTAGTGGTGAAAAAATAATTTAAAAAATCGTTCGGGAAATGAGTTTACTCTCTGGGTACTTTCTTTGTATACTTTTGACTATACGGGCCGAGTCCGGGATTTACGGGAAATCGCGGGTTTTCGTTTGCCGGCGATTAAACTTCTTTTATTCAGCGCCTCATCAAAAATGAAAACATTTTTAAAAACTACAAGTCTCATGGGCTTTAGTGGTGAAATAATAATTCAAAAAATCGTTTGGGAAATTAGTTTACTCCCTGGGTACTTTCTTTGTATACTTTTGACTATACGGGCCGAGTCCGGGATTTACGGGAAATCGCAGCTTTTCGTTTGCCGGCGATTAAACTTCTTTTATTCAGCGTCTCATAAAAAATGAAAACATTTTTGAAAACTACAAGTCTCATGCGTTTCAGTGGTGAAAAAATAATTTAAAAAATCATTCGGGAAATGAGTTTACTCCCTGGGTACTTTCTTTGTATACTTTTGACTATACGGGCCGAGTCCGGGATTTACGGGAAGTCGCGGGTTTTTGTTTGCCGGCGATTAAACTTCTTTTATTCACCGTCTCATCAAAAATGAAAGTATTTTTAAATACTACAAGTCTCATGGGCTTTAGTGGTGAAATAATAATTTAAAAAATCGTTCGGGAAATGAGTTTACACCCTGGGTACTTTCTTTGTATACATTCGACTATACCGGCCAAGCCCGGGATTTGCGGGAAATCGCGGGTTTTCGTTTGCCTAAACCACTTTCATTAAGCGTCTCATCAAAAACGAAAACATTCCAGAAAACTACAAGTCTCATGCGTTTTAGTGGTGAAAAAATAATTTAAAAAATCGTTCGGGAAATGAGTTTACTCTCTGGGTACTTTCTTTGTATACTTTTGACTATACGGGCCGAGTCCGGGATATACGGGAAATCGCGGGTTTTCGTTTGCCGGCAATTAAACTTCTTTTATTCAGCGTCTCATCAAAAATGAAAACATTTTTAAAAACTACAAGTCTCATGGGCTTTAGTGGTGAAATAATAATTCAAAAAATCGTTTGGGAAATTAGTTTACTCCCTGGGTACTTTCTTTGTATACTTTTGACTATACGGGCCGAGTCCGGGATTTACGGGAAATCGCAGCTTTTCGTTTGCCGGCGATTAAACTTCTTTCATTAAGCGTCTCATCAAAAATGAAAACATTTCTGAAAACTACAAGTCTCATGCGTTTTAGCGGTGAAAAAATAATTTAAAAAATCGTTCGGGAAATGAGTTTACTCCCTGGGTACTTTCTTTGTATACTTTTGACTATACGGGCCGTGCCCGGGATTTACGGGAAATCGCGGGTTTTCGTTTGCCGGCGATTAAACTTCTTTTATTCAGCGTCTCATCAAAAATGAAAACATTTTTAGAAACTACAAGTCTCATGGGCTTTAGTGGTGAAATAATAATTCAAAAAATCGTTTGGGAAATTAGTTTACTCCCTGGGTACTTTCTTTGTATACTTTTGACTATACGGGCCGAGTCCGGGATTTACGGGAAATCGCAGGTTTTCGTTTGCCGGCGATTAAACTTCTTTTATTAAGCGTCTCATCAAAAATGAAAACATTTTTGAAAACTGCAAGTCTCATGCGTTTTAGTGGTGAAAAAATAATTTAAAAAATCGTTCGGGAAATGAGTTTACTCCCTGGTTTCTTTCTTTGTATACTTTTGACTATACGGGCCGAGTCCGGGATTTACGGGAAGTCGCGGGTTTTTGTTTGCCGGCCATTAAACTTCCTTTATTCAGCGTCTCATCAAAAATGAAAGTATTTTTAAATACTACAAGTCTCATGGGCTTTAGTGGTGAAATAATAATTTAAAAAATCGTTCGGGAAATGTGTTTACACCCTGGGTACTTTCTTTGTATACTTTTGACTATACGGGCCGAGTCCGGGATTTACGGGAAATCGCAGGTTTTCGTTTGCTGGCGATTAAACTTCTTTTATTCAGCGTCTCATCAAAAATGAAAACATTTTTGAAAACTGCAAGTCTCATGCGTTTTAGTGGTGAAAAAATAATTTAAAAAATCGTTCGGGAAATGAGTTTACTCCCTGGTTTCTTTCTTTGTATACTTTTGACTATACGGGCCGAGTCCGGGATTTACGGGAAGTCGCGGGTTTTTGTTGCCGGCTATTAAACTTCTTTTATTCAGCGTCTCATAAAAAATGAAAACATTTTTGAAAACTACAAGTCTCATGCGTTTCAGTGGTGAAAAAATAATTTAAAAAATCATTCGGGAAATGAGTTTACTCCCTGGGTACTTTCTTTGTATACTTTTGACTATACGGGCCGAGTCCGGGATTTACGGGAAGTCGCGGGTTTTTGTTTGCCGGCGATTAAACTTCTTTTATTCACCGTCTCATCAAAAATGAAAGTATTTTTAAATACTACAAGTCTCATGGGCTTTAGTGGTGAAATAATAATTTAAAAAATCGTTCGGGAAATGAGTTTACACCCTGGGTACTTTCTTTGTATACATTCGACTATACCGGCCAAGCCCGGGATTTGCGGGAAATCGCGGGTTTTCGTTTGCCTAAACCACTTTCATTAAGCGTCTCATCAAAAACGAAAACATTCCAGAAAACTACAAGTCTCATGCGTTTTAGTGGTGAAAAAATAATTTAAAAAATCGTTCGGGAAATGAGTTTACTCTCTGGGTACTTTCTTTGTATACTTTTGACTATACGGGCCGAGTCCGGGATATACGGGAAATCGCGGGTTTTCGTTTGCCGGCAATTAAACTTCTTTTATTCAGCGTCTCATCAAAAATGAAAACATTTTTAAAAACTACAAGTCTCATGGGCTTTAGTGGTGAAAAAATAATTTAAAAAATCGTTCGGGAAATGAGTTTACTCCCTGGGTACTTTCTTTGTATACTTTTGACTATACGGGCCGTGCCCGGGATTTACGGGAAATCGCGGGTTTTCGTTTGCCGGCGATTAAACTTCTTTTATTCAGCGTCTCATCAAAAATGAAAACATTTTTAGAAACTACAAGTCTCATGGGCTTTAGTGGTGAAATAATAATTCAAAAAATCGTTTGGGAAATTAGTTTACTCCCTGGGTACTTTCTTTGTATACTTTTGATTATACGGACCGAGTCCGGGGTGTACGGGAAATGGCGGGTTTTCGTTTGCCGGCGATTAAACTTCTTTTATTCAGCGTCTCATCAAAAATGAAAACATTTTTGAAAACTACAAGTCTCATGGGCTTTAGTGGTAAAATAATAATTTAAAAAATCGTTCGGGAAATGAGTTTACACCCCGGGTACTTTCTTTGTATACTTTTGACTATACGGGCCGAGTCCGGGATTTACGGGAAATCGCAGGTTTTCGTTTGCCGGCGATTAAACTTCTTTTATTCAGCGTCTCATCAAAAATGAAAACATTTTTGAAAACTACAAGTCTCATGCGTTTTAGTGGTGAAAAAAAAATTTAAAAAATCGTTCGGGAAATGAGTTTACTTCCTGGGTACTTTCTTTGTATACATTCGACTATACGGGTCAAGCCCGGGATTTACGGATTGGGAAATGAGTTTACTTCCTGGGTACTTTCTTTGTATACTTTTGACTATACGGGCCGAGTCCGGGATTTACGGGAAATCGATGGTTTTCGTTTGCCGGCGATTAAACTTCTTTTATTCAGCGTCTCATCAAAAATGAAAACATTTTTAAAAACTACAAGTCTCATGGGCTTTAGTGGTAAAATATAAATTTAAACAATCGTTTGGGAAATGAGTTTACTCCCTGGGTACTTTCTTTGTATACTTTTGACTATACGGGCCGAGTTCGGGATTTACGGGAAATCGCAGGTTTTCGTTTGCCGGCGATTAAACTTCTTTTATTCAGCGTCTCATCAAAAATGAAAACATTTTTGAAAACTACAAGTCTCATGCGTTTTAGTGGTGAAAAAATAATTTAAAAAATCGTTGGAGAAATGAGTTTACACCCTGGGTACTTTCTTTGTATACTTTTGACTATACGGGCCGAGTCCGGGATTTACGGGAAATCGCAGGTTTTCGTTTGCCGGCGATTAAACCACTTTCATTAAGAGTCCCATCAAAAATGAAAAGATTTCTGAAAACTACAAGTCTCATGCGTTTTAGTGGTAAAAAAATAATTTAAAAAATCGTTCGAGAAATGTGTTTACTCCCTGGGTACTTTCTTTGTATACTTTTGACTATACGGGCCGAGTCTGAGATTTACGGGAAATCGCGGCTTTTCGTTTGCCGGCGATTAAACTTCTTTTATTCAGCGTCTCATCAGAAATGAAAACATTTTTGAAAACTACAAGTATCATGCGTTTTAGTGGTGAAAAAAAATTTAAAAAATCGTTCGGGAAATGAGTTTACTTCCTGGGTACTTTCTTTGTATACATTCGACTATACGGGCCAAGCCCGGGATTTACGGGAAATCGCAGGATTTCGTTTGCCGGCGATTAAACCTCTTTTATTAAGCGTCTCATCAAAAATGAAAACATTTTTAAAAACTACAAGTCTCATGGGCTTTAATGGTGAAATAATAATTTAAAAAATCGTTCGGGAAATGAGTTTACACCCCGGGTACTTTCTTTGTATACTTTTGACTATATGGGCCGAGTCCGGGATTTACGGGAAATCGCAGGTTTTCGTTTGCCGGCGATTAAACTTCTTTTATTCAGCGTCTCATCAAAAATGAAAACATTTTTGAAAACTACAAGTCTCATGCGTTTTAGTGGTGAAAAAATAATTTAAAAAATCGTTCGGGAAATGAGTTTACTCCCTGGGTACTTTCTTTGTATACTTTTGACTATACGGGCCGAGTCCGGGATTTACGGGAAGTCGCGGGTTTTTGTTTGCCGGCGATTAAACTTCTTTTATTCAGCGTCTCATCAAAAATGAAAGTATTTTTAAATACTACAAGTCTCATGGGCTTTAGTGGTAAAATAATAATTTAAAAAATCGTTCGGGAAATGAGTTTACACCCTGGGTACTTTCTTTGTATACTTTTGACTATGCGGGCCGAGTCCGGGATTTACGGGAAATCGCAGGTTTTCGTTTGCCGGCGATTAAACTTCTTTTATTCAGCGTCTCATCAAAAATGAAAGTATTTTTAAATACTACAAGTCTTATGGGCTTTAGTGGTGAAATAATAATTTAAAAAATCGTTCGGGAAATGAGTTTACACCCTGGGTACTCTCTTTGTATACTTTTGACTATGCGGGCCGAGTCCGGGATTTACGGGAAATCGCAGGTTTTCGTTTGCCGGCGATTAAACTTCTTTTATTCAGCGTCTCATCAAAAATGAAAACATTTTTCAAAACTACCCAGAAAACCACAAGTCTCATGCGTTTTAGTGGTGAAAAAATAATTTAAAAAATCGTTCGGGAAATGAGTTTACTCTCTGGGTACTTTCTTTGTATACTTTTGACTATACGGGCCGAGTCCGGGATTTACGGGAAATCGCGGGTTTTGGTTTGCCGGCGATTAAACTTCTTTTATTCAGCGCCTCATCAAAAATGAAAACATTTTTAAAAACTACAAGTCTCATGGGCTTTAGTGGTGAAATAATAATTCAAAAAATCGTTTGGGAAATTAGTTTACTCCCTGGGTACTTTCTTTGTATACTTTTGACTATACGGGCCGAGTCCGGGATTTACGGGAAATCGCAGCTTTTCGTTTGCCGGCGATTAAACTTCTTTTATTCAGCGTCTCATAAAAAATGAAAACATTTTTGAAAACTACAAGTCTCATGCGTTTCAGTGGTGAAAAAATAATTTAAAAAATCATTCGGGAAATGAGTTTACTCCCTGGGTACTTTCTTTGTATACTTTTGACTATACGGGCCGAGTCCGGGATTTACGGGAAGTCGCGGGTTTTTGTTTGCCGGCGATTAAACTTCTTTTATTCACCGTCTCATCAAAAATGAAAGTATTTTTAAATACTACAAGTCTCATGGGCTTTAGTGGTGAAATAATAATTTAAAAAATCGTTCGGGAAATGAGTTTACACCCTGGGTACTTTCTTTGTATACATTCGACTATACCGGCCAAGCCCGGGATTTGCGGGAAATCGCGGGTTTTCGTTTGCCTAAACCACTTTCATTAAGCGTCTCATCAAAAACGAAAACATTCCAGAAAACTACAAGTCTCATGCGTTTTAGTGGTGAAAAAATAATTTAAAAAATCGTTCGGGAAATGAGTTTACTCTCTGGGTACTTTCTTTGTATACTTTTGACTATACGGGCCGAGTCCGGGATATACGGGAAATCGCGGGTTTTCGTTTGCCGGCAATTAAACTTCTTTTATTCAGCGTCTCATCAAAAATGAAAACATTTTTAAAAACTACAAGTCTCATGGGCTTTAGTGGTGAAATAATAATTCAAAAAATCGTTTGGGAAATTAGTTTACTCCCTGGGTACTTTCTTTGTATACTTTTGACTATACGGGCCGAGTCCGGGATTTACGGGAAATCGCAGCTTTTCGTTTGCCGGCGATTAAACTTCTTTCATTAAGCGTCTCATCAAAAATGAAAACATTTCTGAAAACTACAAGTCTCATGCGTTTTAGCGGTGAAAAAATAATTTAAAAAATCGTTCGGGAAATGAGTTTACTCCCTGGGTACTTTCTTTGTATACTTTTGACTATACGGGCCGTGCCCGGGATTTACGGGAAATCGCGGGTTTTCGTTTGCCGGCGATTAAACTTCTTTTATTCAGCGTCTCATCAAAAATGAAAACATTTTTAGAAACTACAAGTCTCATGGGCTTTAGTGGTGAAATAATAATTCAAAAAATCGTTTGGGAAATTAGTTTACTCCCTGGGTACTTTCTTTGTATACTTTTGACTATACGGGCCGAGTCCGGGATTTACGGGAAATCGCAGGTTTTCGTTTGCCGGCGATTAAACTTCTTTTATTAAGCGTCTCATCAAAAATGAAAACATTTTTGAAAACTGCAAGTCTCATGCGTTTTAGTGGTGAAAAAATAATTTAAAAAATCGTTCGGGAAATGAGTTTACTCCCTGGTTTCTTTCTTTGTATACTTTTGACTATACGGGCCGAGTCCGGGATTTACGGGAAGTCGCGGGTTTTTGTTTGCCGGCCATTAAACTTCCTTTATTCAGCGTCTCATCAAAAATGAAAGTATTTTTAAATACTACAAGTCTCATGGGCTTTAGCGGTGAAATAATAATTTAAAAAATCGTTCGGGAAATGAGTTTACACCCTGGGTACTTTCTTTGTATACTTTTGACTATACGGGCCGAGTCCGGGATTTACGGGAAATCGCAGGTTTTCGTTTGCCGGCGATTAAACTTCTTTTATTCAGCGTCTCATCAAAAATGAAAACATTTTTGAAAACTGCAAGTCTCATGCGTTTTAGTGGTGAAAAAATAATTTAAAAAATCGTTCGGGAAATGAGTTTACTCCCTGGTTTCTTTCTTTGTATACTTTTGACTATACGGGCCGAGTCCGGGATTTACGGGAAGTCGCGGGTTTTTGTTGCCGGCTATTAAACTTCTTTTATTCAGCGTCTCATAAAAAATGAAAACATTTTTGAAAACTACAAGTCTCATGCGTTTCAGTGGTGAAAAAATAATTTAAAAAATCATTCGGGAAATGAGTTTACTCCCTGGGTACTTTCTTTGTATACTTTTGACTATACGGGCCGAGTCCGGGATTTACGGGAAGTCGCGGGTTTTTGTTTGCCGGCGATTAAACTTCTTTTATTCACCGTCTCATCAAAAATGAAAGTATTTTTAAATACTACAAGTCTCATGGGCTTTAGTGGTGAAATAATAATTTAAAAAATCGTTCGGGAAATGAGTTTACACCCTGGGTACTTTCTTTGTATACATTCGACTATACCGGCCAAGCCCGGGATTTGCGGGAAATCGCGGGTTTTCGTTTGCCTAAACCACTTTCATTAAGCGTCTCATCAAAAACGAAAACATTCCAGAAAACTACAAGTCTCATGCGTTTTAGTGGTGAAAAAATAATTTAAAAAATCGTTCGGGAAATGAGTTTACTCTCTGGGTACTTTCTTTGTATACTTTTGACTATACGGGCCGAGTCCGGGATATACGGGAAATCGCGGGTTTTCGTTTGCCGGCAATTAAACTTCTTTTATTCAGCGTCTCATCAAAAATGAAAACATTTTTAAAAACTACAAGTCTCATGGGCTTTAGTGGTGAAATAATAATTCAAAAAATCGTTTGGGAAATTAGTTTACTCCCTGGGTACTTTCTTTGTATACTTTTGACTATACGGGCCGAGTCCGGGATTTACGGGAAATCGCAGCTTTTCGTTTGCCGGCGATTAAACTTCTTTCATTAAGCGTCTCATCAAAAATGAAAACATTTCTGAAAACTACAAGTCTCATGCGTTTTAGCGGTGAAAAAATAATTTAAAAAATCGTTCGGGAAATGAGTTTACTCCCTGGGTACTTTCTTTGTATACTTTTGACTATACGGGCCGTGCCCGGGATTTACGGGAAATCGCGGGTTTTCGTTTGCCGGCGATTAAACTTCTTTTATTCAGCGTCTCATCAAAAATGAAAACATTTTTAGAAACTACAAGTCTCATGGGCTTTAGTGGTGAAATAATAATTCAAAAAATCGTTTGGGAAATTAGTTTACTCCCTGGGTACTTTCTTTGTATACTTTTGACTATACGGGCCGAGTCCGGGATTTACGGGAAATCGCAGGTTTTCGTTTGCCGGCGATTAAACTTCTTTTATTAAGCGTCTCATCAAAAATGAAAACATTTTTGAAAACTGCAAGTCTCATGCGTTTTAGTGGTGAAAAAATAATTTAAAAAATCGTTCGGGAAATGAGTTTACTCCCTGGTTTCTTTCTTTGTATACTTTTGACTATACGGGCCGAGTCCGGGATTTACGGGAAGTCGCGGGTTTTTGTTTGCCGGCCATTAAACTTCCTTTATTCAGCGTCTCATCAAAAATGAAAGTATTTTTAAATACTACAAGTCTCATGGGCTTTAGTGGTGAAATAATAATTTAAAAAATCGTTCGGGAAATGAGTTTACACCCTGGGTACTTTCTTTGTATACTTTTGACTATACGGGCCGAGTCCGGGATTTACGGGAAATCGCGGGTTTTCGTTTGCCGGCGATTAAACTTCTTTTATTCAGCGTCTCATCAAAAATGAAAACATTTTTGAAAACTGCAAGTCTCATGCGTTTTAGTGGTGAAAAAATAATTTAAAAAATCGTTCGGGAAATGAGTTTACTCCCTGGTTTCTTTCTTTGTATACTTTTGACTATACGGGCCGAGTCCGGGATTTACGGGAAGTCGCGGGTTTTTGTTGCCGGCTATTAAACTTCCTTTATTCAGCGTCTCATCAAAAATGAAAGTATTTTTAAATACTACAAGTCTCATGGGCTTTAGGCCGTGCCCGGGAATTACGGGAAATCGCGGGTTTTCGTTTGCCGGCGATTAAACTTCTTTTATTCAGCGTCTCATCAAAAATTAAAACATTTTTAAAAACTACAAGTCTCATGGGCTTTAGTGGTGAAATAATAATTCAAAAAATCGTTTGGGAAATTAGTTTACTTCCTGGGTACTTTCTTTGTATACTTTTGACTATACGGGCCGAGTCCGGGATTTACGGGAAATCGCAGGTTTTCGTGTGCCGGCGATTAAACTTCTTTTATTCAGCGTCTCATCAAAAATGAAAACATTTTTGAAAACTGCAAGTCTCATGCGTTTTAGTGGTGAAAAAATAATTTAAAAAATCGTTCGGGAAATGAGTTTACTCCCTGGTTTCTTTCTTTGTATACTTTTGACTATACGGGCCGAGTCCGGGATTTACGGGAAGTCGCGGGTTTTTGTTTGCCGGCTATTAAACTTCCTTTATTCAGCGTCTCATCAAAAATGAAAGTATTTTTAAATACTACAAGTCTTATGGGCTTTAGTGGTGAAATAATAATTTAAAAAATCGTTCGGGAAATGAGTTTACACCCTGGGTACTTTCTTTGTATACTTTTGACTATGCGGGCCGAGTCCGGGGTTTACGGGAAATGGCGGGTTTTCGTTTGCCGGTGATTAAACTTCTTTTCTTTAGCGTCTCATCAAAAATGAAAACATTTTTGAAAACTACAAGTCTCAAGCGTTTTAGTGGTGAAAAGATAATTTAAAAAATCGTTTTGGAAATGAGTTTACTCACAGGGAACTTTCTTTGCATACATTCGACTATACGGGCCACGCCCGGGATTTACGGGAAATCGCGGGTTTTCGTTTGCCGGCGATTAAACCACTTTCATTAAGCGTCTCATCAAAAATGAAAACATTTCTGAAAACTACAAGTCTCATGCGTTTTAGTGGTGAAAAAATAATTTAAAAATTCGTTCGGGAAATGGGTTTACTCACTGGGTACTTTCCTTGTATACTTTTGACTATACGGGCCGAGTCCGGGATTTACGGGAAATCGCGGGTTTTCGTTTGCCGACGATTAATCTTCTTTTATTCAGCGTCTCATCAAAAATGAAAACATTTTTAAAAACTACAAGTCTCATGGGCTTTAGTGGTGAAATAATAATTTAAAAAATCGTTTGGGAAATGAGTTTACTCCCTGGGTACTTTCTTTGTATACTTTTGACTATACGGTCCGAGTCCGGGATTTACGGGAAATCGCAGTTTTTCGTTTGCCGGCGATTAAACTTCTTTTATTCAGCGTCTCATCAAAATTGAAAACATTTTTGAAAACTACAAGTCTGATGCGTTTTAGTGGTGAAAAAATAATTTCAAAAATCGTTCGGGAAATGAGTTTACTCTCTGGGTACTTTCTTTGTATACTTTTGACTATACGGGCCGTGTCCGGGATTTACGGGAAGTCGCGGGTTTTTGCTTGCCGGCGATTAAACTTCTTTTATTCAGCGTCTCATCAAAAGTGAAAGTATTTTTAAATACTACAAGTCTCATGGGCTTTAGTGGTGAAATAATAATTTAAAAAATCGTTCGGGAAATGAGTTTACACCCTGGGTACTTTCTTTGTAAACTTTTGACTATGCGGGCCGAGTCCGGGGTTTACGGGAAATGGCGGGTTTTTGTTTGCCGGTGATTAATCTTCTTTTATTTAGCGTCACATCAAAAATGAAAACATTTTTGAAAACTACAAGTCTCAAGCGTTTTAGTGGTGAAAAGATAATTTAAAAAATTGTTTTGGAAATGAGTTTACTCACAGGGTACTTTCTTTGTATACATTCGACTATACGGGCCAAGCCCGGGATTTACGGGAAATCGCGGGTTTTCGTTTGCCGGCGATTAAACCACTTTCATTAATCGTCTCATCAAAAATGTAAACATTTCTGAAAACCACAAGTCTCATGCGTTTTAGTGGTGAAAAAATAATTTAAAAATTCGTTCGTGAAATGAGTTTACTCACTGGGTACTTTCCTTGTATACTTTTGACTATACGGGCCTTGCCCGGGATTTACGGGAAATCGCGGGTTTTCGTTTGCCGGCGATTAAACCACTTTCATTAAACGTCTCATCAAAAATGAAAACATTTTTGAAAACTACAAGTCTCATGCGTTTTAGCGGTGAAAAAATAATTTAAAAAATCGTTCGGGAAATGAGTTTACTCCCTGGGTACTTTCTTTGTATACTTTTGACTATACGGGCCGTGCCCGGGATTTACGGGAAATCGCGGGTTTTCGTTTGCCGGCGATTAAACTTCTTTTATTCAGCGTCTCACCAAAAATTAAAACATTTTTAAAAACTACAAGTCTCATGGGCTTTAGTGGTGAAATAATAATTCAAAAAATCGTTTGGGAAATTAGTTTACTCCCTGGGTACTTTCTTTGTATACTTTTGACTATACGGGCCGAGTCCGGGATTTACGGGAAATCGCAGGTTTTCGTTTGCCGGCGATTAAACTTCTTTTATTCAGCGTCTCATCAAAAATGAAAACATTTTTGAAAACTGCAAGTCTCATGCGTTTTAGTGGTGAAAAAATAATTTAAAAAATCGTTCGGGAAATGAGTTTACTCCCTGGTTTCTTTCTTTGTATACTTTTGACTATACGGGCCGAGTCCGGGATTTACGGGAAGTCGCGGGTTTTTGTTTGCCGGCCATTAAACTTCCTTTATTCAGCGTCTCATCAAAAATGAAAGTATTTTTAAATACTACAAGTCTCATGGGCTTTAGTGGTGAAATAATAATTTAAAAAATCGTTCGGGAAATGAGTTTACACCCTGGGTACTTTCTTTGTATACTTTTGACTATACGGGCCGAGTCCGGGATTTACGGGAAATCGCAGGTTTTCGTTTGCCGGCGATTAAACTTCTTTTATTCAGCGTCTCATCAAAAATGAAAACATTTTTGAAAACTGCAAGTCTCATGCGTTTTAGTGGTGAAAAAAAAATTTAAAAAATCGTTCTGGAAATGAGTTTACTCCCTGGTTTCTTTCTTTGTATACTTTTGACTATACGGGCCGAGTCTGGGATTTACGGGAAGTCGCGGGTTTTTGTTGCCGGCTATTAAACTTCCTTTATTCAGCGTCTAAAATGAAAGTATTTTTAAATACTACAAGTCTCATGGGCTTTAGGCCGTGCCCGGGATTTACGGGAAATCGCGGGTTTTCGTTTGCCGGCGATTAAACTTCTTTTATTCAGCGTCTCATCAAAAATTAAAACATTTTTAAAAACTACAAGTCTCATGGGCTTTAGTGGTGAAATAATAATTCAAAAAATCGTTTGGGAAATTAGTTTAATTCCTGGGTACTTTCTTTGTATACTTTTGACTATACGGGCCGAGTCCGGGATTTACGGGAAATCGCAGGTTTTCGTGTGCCGGCGATTAAACTTCTTTTATTCAGCGTCTCATCAAAAATGAAAACATTTTTGAAAACTGCAAGTCTCATGCGTTTTAGTGGTGAAAAAATAATTTAAAAAATCGTTCGGGAAATGAGTTTACTCCCTGGTTTCTTTCTTTGTATACTTTTGACTATACGGGCCGAGTCCGGGATTTACGGGAAGTCGCGGGTTTTTGTTTGCCGGCTATTAAACTTCCTTTATTCAGCGTCTCATCAAAAATGAAAGTATTTTTAAATACTACAAGTCTCATGGGCTTTAGTGGTAAAATAATAATTTAAAAAATCGTTCGGGAAATGAGTTTACACCCTGGGTACTTTCTTTGTATACTTTTGACTATGCGGGCCGAGTCCGGGGTTTACGGGAAATGGCGGGTTTTCGTTTGCCGGTGATTAAACTTCTTTTCTTTAGCGTCTCATCAAAAATGAAAACATTTTTGAAAACTACAAGTCTCAAGCGTTTTAGTGGTGAAAAGATAATTTAAAAAATCGTTTTGGAAATGCCTTTACTCACAGGGTACTTTCTTTGTATACATTCGACTATACGGGCCACGCCCGGGATTTACGGGAAATCGCGGGTTTTCGTTTGCCGGCGATTAAACCACTTTCATTAAGCGTCTCATCAAAAATGAAAACATTTCTGAAAACTACAAGTCTCATGCGTTTTAGTGGTGAAAAAATAATTTAAAAATTCGTTCGGGAAATGAGTTTACTCACTGGGTACTTTCCTTGTATACTTTTGACTATACGGGCCGAGTCCGGGATTTACGGGAAATCGCGGGTTTTCGTTTGCCGACGATTAATCTTCTTTTATTCAGCGTCTCATCAAAAATGAAAACATTTTTAAAAACTACAAGTCTCATGGGCTTTAGTGGTGAAATAATAATTTAAAAAATCGTTTGGGAAATGAGTTTACTCCCTGGGTACTTTCTTTGTATACTTTTGACTATACGGTCCGAGTCCGGGATTTACGGGAAATCGCAGGTTTTCGTTTGCCGGCGATTAAACTTCTTTTATTCAGCGTCTCATCAAAATTGAAAACATTTTTGAAAACTACAAGGCTGATGCGTTTTAGTGGTGAAAAAATAATTTCAAAAATCGTTCGGGAAATGAGTTTACTCTCTGGGTACTTTCTTTGTATACTTTTGACTATACGGGCCGTGTCCGGGATTTACGGGAAGTCGCGGGTTTTTGTTTGCCGGCGATTAAACTTCTTTTATTCAGCGTCTCATCAAAAGTGAAAGTATTTTTAAATACTACAAGTCTCATGGGCTTTAGTGGTGAAATAATAATTTAAAAAATCGTTCGGGAAATGAGTTTACACCCTGGGTACTTTCTTTGTAAACTTTTGACTATGCAGGCCGAGTCCGGGGTTAACGGGAAATGGCGGGTTTTCGTTTGCCGGTGATTAATCTTCTTTTATTTAGCGTCACATCAAAAATGAAAACATTTTTGAAAACTACAAGTCTCAAGCGTTTTAGTGGTGAAAAGATAATTTAAAAAATCGTTTTGGAAATGAGTTTACTCACAGGGTACTTTCTTTGTATACATTCGACTATACGGGCCAAGCCCGGGATTTACGGGAAATCGCGGGTTTTCGTTTGCCGGCGATTAAACCACTTTCATTAATCGTCTCATCAAAAATGAAAACATTTCTGAAAACTACAAGTCTCATGCGTTTTAGTGGTGAAAAAATAATTTAAAAATTCGTTCGTGAAATGAGTTTACTCACTGGGTACTTTCCTTGTATACTTTTGACTATACGGGCCTTGCCCGGGATTTACGGGAAATCGCGGGTTTTCGTTTGCCGGCGATTAAACCACTTTCATTAAACGTCTCATCAAAAATGAAAACATTTCTGAAAACTACAAGTCTCATGCGTTTTAGTGGTGAAAAAATAATTTAAAAATTCGTTCGGGAAATGAGTTTACTCACTGGGTACTTTCCTTGTATACTTTTGACTATACGGGCCGAGTCCGGGATTTACGGGAAATCGCGGGTTTTCGTTTGCCGACGATTAATCTTCTTTTATTCAGCGTCTCATCAAAATTGAAAACATTTTTGAAAACTACAAGTCTGATGCGTTTTAGTGGTGAAAAAATAATTTCAAAAATCGTTCGGGAAATGAGTTTACTCTCTGGGTACTTTCTTTGTATACTTTTGACTATACGGGCCGTGTCCGGGATTTACGGGAAGTCGCGGGTTTTTGTTTGCCGGCGATTAAACTTCTTTTATTCAGCGTCTCATCAAAAGTGAAAGTATTTTTAAATACTACAAGTCTCATGGGCTTTAGTGGTGAAATAATAATTTAAAAAATCGTTCGGGAAATGAGTTTACACCCTGGGTACTTTCTTTGTAAACTTTTGACTATGCGGGCCGAGTCCGGGGTTTACGGGAAATGGCGGGTTTTCGTTTGCCGGTGATTAATCTTCTTTTATTTAGCGTCACATCAAAAATGAAAACATTTTTGAAAACTACAAGTCTCAAGCGTTTTAGTGGTGAAAAGATAATTTAAAAAATCGTTTTGGAAATGAGTTTACTCACAGGGTACTTTCTTTGTATACATTCGACTATACGGGCCAAGCCCGGGATTTACGGGAAATTGCGGGTTTTCGTTTGCCGGCGATTAAACCACTTTCATTAAGCGTCTCATCAAAAATGAAAACATTTCTGAAAACTACAAGTCTCATGCGTTTTAGTGGTGAAAAAATAATTTAAAAATTCGTTCGTGAAATGAGTTTACTCACTGGGTACTTTCCTTGTATACTTTTGACTATACGGGCCAAGCCCGGGATTTACGGGAAATCTCGGGTTTTCGTTTGCCGGCGATTAAACCTCTTTCATTAAGCGTCTCATCAAAAATGAAAACAGTTTTGAAAACTACAAGTCTCATGCGTTTTAGTGGTGAAAAAATAAATTAAAAAATCGTTCTGATAATGAGTTTACTCACAGGGTACTTTCTTTGTATACATTTGACTATACCGGCCAAGCCCGGGATTTACGTGAAATCGCGGGTTTTCGTTTGCCGGCGATTAAACCTCTTTCATTAAGCGTCTCATCAAAAATGAAAACATTTTTGAAAACTACAAGTCTCATGCGTTTTAGTGGTGAAAAAAAAATTTAAAAAATCGTTCGGGACATGAGTTTACTCCCTGGGTACTTTCTTTGTATACATTCGACTATACGGGCCAAGCCCGGGATTTACGGGAAATCTCGGGTTTTCGTTTGCCGGCGATTAAACCTCTTTCATTAAGCGTCTCATCAAAAATGAAAACATTTTTGAAAACTACAAGTCTCATGCGTTTTAGTGGTGAAAAAATAATTTAAAAAATCGTTCGGGAAATGAGTTTACTCCCTGGGTACTTTCTTTGTATACTTTTGACTATACGGGCCGAGTGCGGGATTTACGGGAAATCGCGGGTTTTCGTTTGCCGGCGATTAAACTTCTTTTATTCAGCGTCTCATCAAAAATGAAAACATTTTTAAAAACTACAAGTCTCATGGGTTTTAGTGGTGAAATAATAATTTAAAAAAACGTTCGGGAAATGAGTTTACTCCCTGGGTACTTTCTTGGTATACTTTTGACTATACGGGCCAAGCCCGGGATTTACGGGAAATCTCGGGTTTTCGTTTGCCGGCGATTAAACCTCTTTCATTAAGCGTCTCATCAAAAATGAAAACAGTTTTGAAAACTACAAGTCTCATGCGTTTTAGTGGTGAAAAAATAAATTAAAAAATCGTTCTGATAATGAGTTTACTCACAGGGTACTTTCTTTGTATACATTTGACTATACCGGCCAAGCCTGGGATTTACGTGAAATCGCGGGTTTTCGTTTGCCGGCGATTAAACCTCTTTCATTAAGCGTCTCATCAAAAATGAAAACATTTTTGAAAACTACAAGTCTCATGCGTTTTAGTGGTGAAAAAAAAATTTAAAAAATCGTTCGGGAAATAAGTTTACTCCCTGGGTACTTTCTTTGTATACATTCGACTATACGGGCCAAGCCCGGGATTTACGGGAAATCGCGGGATTTCGTTTGCCGGCGATTAAACCTCTTTTATTAAGCGTCTCATCAAAAATGAAAACATTTTTGAAAACTGCAAGTCTCATGCGTTTTAGTGGTCAAAAGATAATTGAAAAAATCCTTTCGGAAATGAGTTTACTCACAGGGTACTTTCTTTGTATACATTCGACTATACGGGCCAAGCCCGGGATTTACGGGAAATCGCGGGTTTTCGTTTGCCGGCGATTAAACAATTTTCATTAAGCGTTTCATCAAAAATGAAAACATTTCTGAAAACTACAAGTCTCATGCGTTTTAGTGGTGAAAATTAATTTAAAAAATCGTTCGGGAAATGAGTTTACTACCTGGGTACTTTCTTTGTATACTTTTGACTATACGGGCCGAGACCGGGATTTACGGGAAGTCGCGGGTTTTCGTTTGCCGGCAATTAAACTTCTTTTATTCAGCGTCTCACCAAAAATGAAAACATTTTTAAAAACTACAAGTCTCATGCGTTTTAGTGGTGAAAAAATAATTTAAAAATTCGTTTGGGAAATGAGTTTACTCACTGGGTACTGTCCTTGTATACTTTTGACTATACGGGCCGAGTCCGAGATTTACGGGAAATCGCGGGTTTTCGTTTGCCGGCGATTAAACATCTTTTATTCAGCGTCTCATCAAAAATGAAAACATTTTTAAAAACTACAAGTCTCATGGGCTTTAGTGGTGAAATAATAATTTAAAAAATCGTTTGGGAAATGAGTTTATTCCCTGGGTACTTTCTTTGTATACTTTTGACTATACGGCCCGAGTCCGGGATTTACGGGAAATCGCAGGTTTTCGTTTGCAGGCGATTAAACTTCTTTTGTTCAGCGTCTCATCAAAAATGAAAACATTTTTAAAAACTACAAGTCTCATGCGTTTTAGTGGTGAAAAAATAATTTAAAAATTCGTTAAGGAAATGAGTTTACTCACTGGGTACTTTCCTTGTATACTTTTGACTATACGGGCCGAGTCCGGGATTTACGGGAAGTCGCGGGTTTTTGTTTGCCGGCCATTAAACTTCCTTTATTCCGCGTCTCATCAAAAATGAAAGTATTTTTAAATACTACAAGTCTCATGGGCTTTAGTGGTGAAATAATAATTTAAAAAATCGTTCGGGAAATGAGTTTACACCCTGGGTACTTTCTTTGTATACTTTTGACTATGCGAGCCGAGTCCGGGGTTTACGGGGAATGGCGGGTTTTCGTTTGCCGGTGATTAAACTTCTTTTATTTAGCGTCTCATCAAAAATGAAAACATTTTTGAAAACTACAAGTCTCAAGCGTTTTAGTGGTGAAAAGATAATTTAAAAAATCGTTTTGGAAATGAGTTTACTCACAGGGTACTTTCTTTGTATACATTCGACTATACGGGCCAAGCCCGGGATTTACGGGAAATCGCGGGTTTTCGTTTGCCGGCGATTAAACCACTTTCATTAAGCGTCTCATCAAAAATGAAAACATTTCTGAAAACTACAAGTCTCATGCGTTTTAGTGGTGAAAAAATAATTTAAAAATTCGTTCGGGAAATGAGTTTACTCACTGGGTACTTTCCTTGTATACTTTTGACTATACGGGCCGAGTCCAGGATTTACGGGAAACCGCGGGTTTTCGTTTGCCGGCGATTAATCTTCTTTTATTCAGCGTCTCATCAAAAATGAAAACATTTTTAAAAACTACAAGTCTCATGGGCTTTAGTGGTGAAATAATAATTTAAAAAATCGTTTGGGAAATGAGTTTACTCCCTGGGTACTTTCTTTGTATACTTTTGACTATACGGTCCGAGTCCGGGATTTACGGGAAATCGCAGGTTTTCGTTTGCCGGCGATTAAACTTCTTTTATTCAGCGTCTCATCAAAAATGAAAACATTTTTGAAAACTACAAGTCTGATGCGTTTTAGTGGTGAAAAAATAATTTCAAAAATCGTTCGGGAAATGAGTTTACTACCTGGGTACTTTCTTTGTATACTTTTGACTATACGGGCCGAGTCCGGGATTTACGGGAAGTCGCGGGTTTTTGTTTGCCGGCGATTAAACTTCTTTTATTCAGCGTCTCATCAAAAATGAAAGTATTTTTAAATACTACAAGTCTCATGGGCTTTAGTGGTGAAATAATAATTTAAAAAATCGTTCGGGAAATGAGTTTACACCCTGGGTACTTTCTTTGTATACTTTTGACTATGCGGGCCGAGTCCGGCGTTTACGGGAAATGGCGGGTTTTCGTTTGCCGGTGATTAAACTTCTTTTATTTAGCGTCTCATCAAAAATGAAAACATTTTTGAAAACTACAAGTCTCAAGCGTTTTAGTGGTGAAAAGATAATTTAAAAAATCGTTTTGGAAATGAGTTTACTCACAGGGTACTTTCTTTGTATACATTCGACTATACGGGCCAAGCCCGGGATTTACGGGAAATCGCGGGTTTTCGTTTGCCGGCGATTAAACCACTTTCATTAAGCGTCTCATCAAAAATGAAAACATTTCTGAAAACTACAAGTCTCATGCGTTTTAGTGGTGAAAAAATAATTTAAAAATTCGTTCGTGAAATGAGTTTACTCACTGGGTACTTTCCTTGTATACTTTTGACTATACGGGCCGAGTCCGGGATTTACGGGAAATCGCGGGTTTTCGTTTGCCGGCGATTAAACTTCTTTTATTCAGCGTCTCATCAAAAATGAAAACATTTTTAAAAACTACAAGTCTCATGGGCTTTAGTGGTGAAATAATAATTTAAAAAATCGTTTGGGAAATGAGTTTACTCCCTGGGTACTTTCTTGGTATACTTTTGACTATACGGCCCGAGTCCGGGATTTACAGGAAATCGCAGGTTTTCGTTTGCAGGCGATTAAACTTCTTTTATTCAGCGTCTCATCAAAAATGAAAACATTTTTGAAAACTACAAGTCTCATGCGTTTTAGTGGTGAAAAAATAATTTAAAAATTCGTTAGGGAAATGAGTTTACTCGCTGGGTACTTTCCTTGTATACTTTTGACTATACGGGCCGAGACCGGGATTTACGGGAAATTGCGGGTTTTTGTTTGCCGGCGATTAAACTTCTTTTATTCAGCGTCTCATCAAAAATGAACACATTTTTAAAAACTACAAGTCTCATGGGCTTTAGTGGTGAAATAATAATTTAAAAAGTCGTTTGGGAAATGAGTTTACTCCCTGGGTACTTTCTTTGTATACTTTTGACTATACGGGCCGAGTGCGGGATTTACGGGAAATCGCAGGTTTTCGTTTGCCGGCGATTAAACTTCTTTTATTCAGCGTCTCATCAAAAATGAAAACATTTTTGAAAACTACAAGTCTCATGCGTTTTAGTGGTGAAAAAATAAATTAAAAAAACGTTCGGGAAATGAGTTTACTCCCTGGGTACTATCTTTGTATACTTTTAACTATACGGGCCAAGCCCGGGATTTACGGGAAATCTCGGGTTTTCGTTTGCCGGCGATTAAACCTCTTTCATTAAGCGTCTCATCAAAAATGAAAACATTTTTGAAAACTACAAGTCTCATGCGTTTTAGTGGTGAAAAAATAAATTAAAAAATCGTTCTGATAATGAGTTTACTCACAGGGTACTTTCTTTGTATACATTCGACTATACGGGCCAAGCCCGGGATTTACGTGAAATCGCAGGTTTTCGTTTGCCGGCGATTAAACCTCTTTCATTAAGCGTCTCATCAAAAATGAAAACATTTTTGAAAACTACAAGTCTCATGCGTTTTAGTGGTGAAAAAAAAATTTAAAAAATCGTTCGGGAAATGAGTTTACTCCCTGGGTACTTTCTTTGTATACATTCGACTATACGGGCCAAGCCCGGGATTTACGGGAAATCGCGGGATTTCGTTTGCCGGCGATTAAACCTCTTTTATTAAGCGTCTCATCAAAAATGAAAACATTTTTGAAAACTGCAAGTCTCATGCGTTTTAGTGGTCAAAAGATAATTGAAAAAATCCTTTCGGAAATGAGTTTACTCACAGGGTACTTTCTTTGTATACATTCGACTATACGGGCCAAGCCCGGGATTTACGGGAAATTGCGGGTTTTCTTTTGCCGGCGATTAAACAATTTTCATTAAGCGTTTCATCAAAAATGAAAACATTTCTGAAAACTACAAGTCTCATGCGTTTTAGTGGTGAAAATTAATTTAAAAAATCGTTCGGGAAATGAGTTTACTACCTGGGTACTTTCTTTGTATACATTCGACTATACGGGCCAAGCCCGGGATTTACGGGAAATCGCGGGATTTCGTTTGCCGGCGATTAAACCTCTTTCATTAAGCGTCTCATCAAAAATGAAAACATTTTTGAAAACTACAAGTCTCATGCGTTTTAGTGGTGAAAAAAAAATTTAAAAAATCGTTCGGGAAATGAGTTTACTCCCTGGGTACTTTCTTTGTATACATTTGACTATACGGGCCAAGCCCGGGATTTACGGGAAATTGCGGGATTTCGTTTGCCGGCGATTAAACCTCTTTTATTAAGCGTCTCATCAAAAATGAAAACATTTTTGAAAACTGCAAGTCTCATGCGTTTTAGTGGTCAAAAGATAATTGAAAAAATCCTTTCGGAAATGAGTTTACTCACAGGGTACTTTCTTTGTATTCATTCGACTATACGCGCCAAGCCCGGGATTTACGGGAAATCGCGGGTTTTCGTTTGCCGGCGATTAAACAATTTTCATTAAGCGTTTCATCAAAAATGAAAACATTTCTGAAAACTACAAGTCTCATGCGTTTTAGTGGTGAAAATTAATTTAAAAAATCGTTCGGTAAATGAGTTTACTACCTGGGTACTTTCTTTGTATACTTTTGACTATACGGGCCGAGTCCGGGATTTACGGGAAGTCGCGGGTTTTCGTTTGCCGGCAATTAAACTTCTTTTATTCAGCGTCTCACCAAAAATGAAAACATTTTTAAAAACTACAAGTCTCATGCGTTTCAGTGGTGAAAAAATAATTTAAAAATTCGTTTGGGAAATGTGTTTACTCACTGGGTACTTTCCTTGTATACTTTTGACTATACGGGCCGAGTCCGAGATTTACGGGAAATCGCGGGTTTTCGTTTGCCGGCGATTAAACTTCTTTTATTCAGCGTCTCATCAAAAATGAAAACATTTTTAAAAACTACAAGTCTCATGGGCTTTAGTGGTGAAATAATAATTTAAAAAATCGTTTGGGAAATGAGTTTACTCCCTGGGTACTTTCTTTGTATACTTTTGACTATACGGCCCGAGTCCGGGATTTACGGGAAATCGCAGGTTTTCGTTTGCAGGCGATTAAACTTCTTTTGTTCAGCGTCTCATCAAAAATGAAAACATTTTTAAAAACTACAAGTCTCATGCGTTTTAGTGGTGAAAAAATAATTTAAAAATTCGTTAAGGAAATGAGTTTACTCACTGGGTACTTTCCTTGTATACTTTTGACTATACGGGCCGAGTCCGGGATTTACGGGAAGTCGCGGGTTTTTGTTTGCCGGCCATTAAACTTCCTTTATTCCGCGTCTCATCAAAAATGAAAGTATTTTTAAATACTACAAGTCTCATGGGCTTCAGTGGTGAAATAATAATTTAAAAAATCGTTTTGGAAATGAGTTTACTCACAAGGTACTTTCTTTGTATACATTTGACTATACGGGCCAAGCCCGGGATTTACGGGAAATTGCGGGATTTCGTTTGCCGGCGATTAAACCTCTTTTATTAAGCGTCTCATCAAAAATGAAAACATTTTTGAAAACTGCAAGTCTCATGCGTTTTAGTGGTCAAAAGATAATTGAAAAAATCCTTTCGGAAATGAGTTTACTCACAGGGTACTTTCTTTGTATACATTCGACTATACGCGCCAAGCCCGGGATTTACGGGAAATCGCGGGTTTTTGTTTGCCGGCGATTAAACAATTTTCATTAAGCGTTTCATCAAAAATGAAAACATTTCTGAAAACTACAAGTCTCATGCGTTTTAGTGGTGAAAATTAATTTAAAAAATCGTTCGGGAAATGAGTTTACTACCTGGGTACTTTCTTTGTATACTTTTGACTATACGGGCCGAGTCCGGGATTTACGGGAAGTCGCAGGTTTTCGTTTGCCGGCAATTAAACTTCTTTTATTCAGCGTCTCACCAAAAATGAAAACATTTTTAAAAACTACAAGTCTCATGCGTTTTAGTGGTGAAAAAATAATTTAAAAATTCGTTTGGGAAATGTGTTTACTCACTGGGTACTTTCCTTGTATACTTTTGACTATACGGGCCGAGTCCGAGATTTACGGGAAATCGCGGGTTTTCGTTTGCCGGCGATTAAACTTATTTTATTCAGCGTCTCATCAAAAATGAAAACATTTTTAAAAACTACAAGTCTCATGGGCTTTAGTGGTGAAATAATAATTTAAAAAATCGTTTGGGAAATGAGTTTACTCCCTGGGTACTTTCTTTGTATACTTTTGACTATACGGGCCGAGTCCGGGATTTACGGGAAGTCGCAGGTTTTCGTTTGCCGGCAATTAAACTTCTTTTATTCAGCGTCTCACCAAAAATGAAAACATTTTTAAAAACTACAAGTCTCATGCGTTTTAGTGGTGAAAAAATAATTTAAAAATTCGTTTGGGAAATGTGTTTACTCACTGGGTACTTTCCTTGTATACTTTTGACTATACGGGCCGAGTCCGAGATTTACGGGAAATCGCGGGTTTTCGTTTGCCGGCGATTAAACTTATTTTATTCAGCGTCTCATCAAAAATGAAAACATTTTTAAAAACTACAAGTCTCATGGGCTTTAGTGGTGAAATAATAATTTAAAAAATCGTTTGGGAAATGAGTTTACTCCCTGGGTACTTTCTTTGTATACTTTTGACTATACGGCCCGAGTCCGGGATTTACGGGAAATCGCAGGTTTTCGTTTGCAGGCAATTAAACTTCTTTTGTTCAGCGTCTCATCAAAAATGAAAACATTTTTAAAAACTACAAGTCTCATGCGTTTTAGTGGTGAAAAAATAATTTAAAAATTCGTTAAGGAAATGAGTTTACTCACTGGGTACTTTCCTTGTATACTTTTGACTATACGGGCCGAGTCCGGGATTTACGGGAAGTCGCGGGTTTTTGTTTGCCGGCCATTAAACTTCCTTTATTCCGCGTCTCATCAAAAATGAAAGTATTTTTAAATACTACAAGTCTCATGGGCTTTAGTGGTGAAATAATAATTTAAAAAATCGTTTTGGAAATGAGTTTACTCACAGGGTACTTTCTTTGTATACATTCGACTATACGGGCCAAGCCCGGGATTTACGGGAAATCGCGGGTTTTCGTTTGCCGGCGATTAAACCACTTTCATTAAGCGTCTCATCAAAAATGAAAACATTTCTGAAAACTACAAGTCTCATGCGTTTTAGTGGTGAAAAAATAATTTAAAAATTCGTTCGGGAAATGAGTTTACTCACTGGGTACTTTCCTTGTAAACTTTTGATTATACGGGCCGAGTCCGGGATTTACGGGAAACCGCGGGTTTTCGTTTGCCGGCGATTAATCTTCTTTTATTCAGCGTCTCATCAAAAATGAAAACATTTTTAAAAACTACAAGTCTCATGGGCTTTAGTGGTGAAATAATAATTTAAAAAATCGTTTGGGAAATGAGTTTACTCCCTGGGTACTTTCTTTGTATACTTTTGACTATACGGTCCGAGTCCGGGATTTACGGGAAATCGCAGGTTTTCGTTTGCCGGCGATTAAACTTCTTTTATTCAGCTTCTCATCAAAAATGAAAACATTTCTGAAAACTACAAGTCTCATGCGTTTTAGTGGTGAAAAAATAATTTAAAAATTCGTTCGGGAAATGAGTTTACTCACTGGGTACTTTCCTTGTAAACTTTTGATTATACGGGCCGAGTCCGGGATTTACGGGAAACCGCGGGTTTTCGTTTGCCGGCGATTAATCTTCTTTTATTCAGCGTCTCATCAAAAATGAAAACATTTTAAAAAAATACAAGTCTCATGGGCTTTAGTGGTGAAATAATAATTTAAAAAATCGTTTGGGAAATGAGTTTACTCCCTGGGTACTTTCTTTGTATACTTTTGACTATACGGTCCGAGTCCGGGATTTACGGGAAATCGCAGGTTTTCGTTTGCCGGCGATTAAACTTCTTTTACTCAGCGTCTCATCAAAAATGAAAACATTTTTGAAAACTACAAGTCTGATGCGTTTTAGTGGTGAAAAAATAATTTCAAAAATCGTTCGGGAAATGAGTTTACTCTCTGGGTACTTTCTTTGTATACTTTTGACTATGCGGGCCGAGTCCGGCGTTTACGGGAAATGGCGGGTTTTCGTTTGCCGGTGATTAAACTTCTTTTATTTAGCGTCTCATCAAAAATGAAAACATTTTTGAAAACTACAAGTCTCGAGCGTTTTAGTGGTGAAAAGATAATTTAAAAAATCGTTTTGGAAATGAGTTTACTCACAGGGTACTTTCTTTGTATACATTCGACTATACGGGCCAAGCCCGGGATTTACGGGAAATAGCGGGTTTTCGTTTGCCGGCGATTAAACCACTTTCATTAAGCGTCTCATCAAAAATGAAAACATTTCTGAAAACTACAAGTCTCATGCGTTTTAGTGGTGAAAAAATAATTTAAAAATTCGTTCGTGAAATGAGTTTACTCACTGGGTACTTTCCTTGTATACTTTTGACTATACGGGCCGAGTCCGGGATTTACGGGAAATCGCGGGTTTTCGTTTGCCGGCGATTAAACTTCTTTTATTCAGCGTCTCATCAAAAATGAAAACATTTTTAAAAACTACAAGTCTCATGGGCTTTAGTGGTGAAATAATAATTTAAAAAATCGTTTGGGAAATGAGTTTACTCCCTGGGTACTTTCTTGGTATACTTTTGATTATACGGCCCGAGTCCGGGATTTACAGGAAATCGCAGGTTTTCGTTTGCAGGCGATTAAACTTCTTTTATTCAGCGTCTCATCAAAAATGAAAACATTTTTGAAAACTACAAGTCTCATGCGTTTTAGTGGTGAAAAAATAATTTAAAAATTCGTTAGGGAAATGAGTTTACTCGCTGGGTACTTTCCTTGTATACTTTTGACTATACGGGCCGAGACCGGGATTTACGGGAAATTGCGGGTTTTCGTTTGCCGGCGATTAAACTTCTTTTATTCAGCGTCTCATCAAAAATGAACACATTTTTAAAAACTACAAGTCTCATGGGCTTTAGTGGTGAAATAATAATTTAAAAAGTCGTTTGGGAAATGAGTTTACTCCCTGGGTACTTTCTTTGTATACTTTTGACTATACGGGCCGAGTGCGGGATTTACGGGAAATCGCAGGTTTTCGTTTGCCGGCGATGAAACTTCTTTTATTCAGCGTCTCATCAAAAATGAAAACATTTTTGAAAACTACAAGTCTCATGCGTTTTAGTGGTGAAAAAATAAATTAAAAAAACGTTCGGGAAATGAGTTTACTCCCTGGGTACTATCTTTGTATACTTTTGACTATACGGGCCAAGCCCGGGATTTACGGGAAATCTCGGGTTTTCGTTTGCCGGCGATTAAACCTCTTTCATTAAGCGTCTCATCAAAAATGAAAACATTTTTGAAAACTACAAGTCTCATGCGTTTTAGTGGTGAAAAAATAAATTAAAAAATCGTTCTGATAATGAGTTTACTCACAGGGTACTTTCTTTGTATACATTCGACTATACGGGCCAAGCCCGGGATTTACGTGAAATCGCAGGTTTTCGTTTGCCGGCGATTAAACCTCTTTCATTAAGCGTCTCATCAAAAATGAAAACATTTTTGAAAACTACAAGTCTCATGCGTTTTAGTGGTGAAAAAAAAATTTAAAAAATCGTTCGGGAAATGAGTTTACTCCCTGGGTACTTTCTTTGTATACATTCGACTATACGGGCCAAGCCCGGGATTTACGGGAAATCGCGGGATTTCGTTTGCCGGCGATTAAACCTCTTTTATTCAGCGTCTCATCAAAAATGAAAACATTTTTCAAAACTACAAGTCTCATGGGCTTTAGTGGTGAAATAATAATTTAAAAAATCGTTTGGGAAATGAGTTTACTCCCTGGGTACTTTCTTTGTATACTTTTGACTATACGGCCCGAGTCCGGGATTTACGGGAAATCGCAGGTTTTCGTTTGCAGGCGATTAAACTTCTTTTATTCAGCGTCTCATCAAAAATGAAAACATTTTTAAAAACTACAAGTCTCATGCGTTTTAGTGGTGAAAAAATAATTTAAAAATTCGTTAAGGAAATGAGTTTACTCACTGGGTACTTTCCTTGTATACTTTTGACTATACGGGCCGAGACCGGGATTTACGGGAAATTGCGGGTTTTCGTTTGCCGGCGATTAAACTTCTTTTATTCAGCGTCTCATCAAAAATGAAAACATTTTTAAAAACTACAAGTCTCATGGGCTTTAGTGGTGAAATAATAATATAAAAAATCGTTTGGGAAATGAGTTTACTCCCTGGGTACTTTCTTTGTATACTTTTGACTATACGGGCCGAGTACGGGATTTACGGGAAATCGCAGGTTTTCGTTTGCCGGCGATTAAACTTCTTTTATTCAGCGTCTCATCAAAAATGAAAACATTTTTGAAAACTACAAGTCTGATGCGTTTTAGTGGTGAAAAGATAATTTAAAAAATCGTTTTGGAAATGAGTTTACTCACAGGGTACTTTCTTTATATACATTCGACTATACCGGCCAAGCCCGGGATTTACGGGAAATCGCGGGTTTTCGTTTGCCGGCGATTAAACCACTTTCATTAGGCGTCTCATCAAAAATGAAAACATTGCTGAAAACTACAAGTCTCATGCGTTTTAGTGGTGAAAAAATAATTTGAAAAATCGTTCGGGAAATGAGTTTACTCCCTGGGTACTTTCTTTGTATACTTTTGACTATACGGGCCGAGTCCGTGATTTACGGGAAGTCGCGGGTTTTTCTTTGCCGGCGATTAAACTTCTTTTATTCAGCGTCTCATCAAAAATGAAAACATTTTTAGAAAGTACAAGTCTCATGGGCTTTAGTGGTGAAATAATAATTTAAAAAATCGTTCGGGAAATGAGTTTACCCCCTGGGTACTTTCTTTGTATACTTTTGACTATACGGGCCGAGTCCGGGGTTTACGGGTAATGGCGGGTTTTCGTTTGCCGGCGATTAAACTTCTTTTATTCAGCGTCTCATCAAAAATAAAAACATTTTTGAAAACTACAAGTCTCATGCGTTTTAGTGGTGAAAAAATAAATTAAAAAAACGTTCGGGAAATGAGTTTACTCCCTGGGTACTATCTTTGTACACTTTTGACTATACGGGCCAAGCCCGGGATTTACGGGAAATCTCGGGTTTTCGTTTGCCGGCGATTAAACCTCTTTCATTAAGCGTCTCATCAAAAATGAAAACATTTTTGAAAACTACAAGTCTCATGCGTTTTAGTGGTGAAAAAATAAATTAAAAAATCGTTCTGGAAATGAGTTTACTCACAGGGTTCTTTCTTTGTATACATTCGACTATACGGGCCAAGCCCGGGTTTACGTGAAATCGCGGGTTTTCGTTTGCCGGCGATTAAACCTCTTTCATTAAGCGTCTCATCAAAAATGAAAACATTTTTGAAAACTACAAGTCTCATGCGTTTTAGTGTTGAAAAAAAAATTTAAAAAATCGTTCGGGAAATGAGTTTACTCCCTGGGTACTTTCTTTGTATACATTCGACTATACTGGCCAAGCCCGGGATTTACGGGAAATCGCGGGATTTCGTTTGCCGGCGATTAAACCTCTTTTATTAAGCGTCTCATCAAAAATGAAAACATTTTTGAAAACTGCAAGTCTCATGCGTTTTAGTGGTCAAAAGATAAATTAAAAAATCGTTCTGGAAATGAGTTTACTCACAGGGAACTTTCTTTGTATACATTCGACTATACGGGCCAAGCCCGGGATTTACGGGAAATCGCAGGTTTTCGTTTGCCGGCGATTAAACCTCTTTCATTAAGCGTCTCATCAAAAATGAAAACATTTTTGAAAACTACAAGTCTCATGCGTTTTAGTGGTGAAAATTAATTTAAAAAATCGTTCGGGAAATGAGTTTACTACCTGGGTACTTTCTTTGTATACATTCGACTATACGGGCCAAGCCCGGGATTTACGTGAAATCGCAGGTTTTCGTTTGCCGGCGATTAAACCTCTTTCATTAAGCGTCTCATCAAAAATGAAAACATTTTTGAAAACTACCAGTCTCATGCGTTTTAGTGGTGAAAAAAAATTTAAAAAATCGTTCGGGAAATGAGTTTACTCCCTGGGTACTTTCTTTGTATACATTCGACTATACGGGCCAAGCCCGGGATTTACGGGAAATCGCGGGATTTCGTTTGCCGGCGATTAAACCTCTTTTATTAAGCGTCTCATCAAAAATGAAAACATTTTTGAAAACTGCAAGTCTCATGCGTTTTAGTGGTCAAAAGATAATTGAAAAAATCCTTTCGGAAATGAGTTTACTCACAGAGTACTTTCTTTGTATACATTCGACTATACGGGCCAAGCCCGGGATTTACGGGAAATTGCGAGTTTTCGTTTGCCGGCGATTAAACAATTTTCATTAAGCGTTTCATCAAAAATGAAAACATTTCTGAAAACTACAAGTCTCATGCGTTTTAGGGGTGAAAATTAATTTAAAAAATCGTTCGGGAAATGAGTTTACTACCTGGGTACTTTCTTTGTATACTTTTGACTATACGGGCCGAGTCCGGGATTTACGGGAAGTCGCGGGTTTTCGTTTGCCGGCAATTAAACTTCTTTTATTCAGCGTCTCACCAAAAATGAAAACATTTTTAAAAACTACAAGTCTCATGCGTTTTAGTGGTGAAAAAATAATTTAAAAATTCGTTTGGGAAATGAGTTTACTCACTGGGTACTTTCCTTGTATACTTTTGACTATACGGGCCGAGTCCGAGATTTACGGGAAATCGCGGGTTTTCGTTTGCCGGCGATTAAACTTCTTTTATTCAGCGTCTCATCAAAAATGAAAACATTTTTCAAAACTACAAGTCTCATGGGCTTTAGTGGTGAAATAATAATTTAAAAAATCGTTTGGGAAATGAGTTTACTCCCTGGGTACTTTCTTTGTATACTTTTGACTATACGGCCCGAGTCCGGGATTTACGGGAAATCGAAGGTTTTCGTTTGAAGGCGATTAAACTTCTTTTATTCAGCGTCTCATCAAAAATGAAAACATTTTTAAAAACTACAAGTCTCATGCGTTTTAGTGGTGAAAAAATAATTTAAAAATTCGTTAAGGAAATGAGTTTACTCACTGGGTACTTTCCTTGTATACTTTTGACTATACGGGCCGAGACCGGGATTTACGGGAAATTGCGGGTTTTCGTTTGCCGGCGATTAAACTTCTTTTATTCAGCGTCTCATCAAAAATGAAAACATTTTTAAAAACTACAAGTCTAATGGGCTTTAGTGGTGAAATAATAATATAAAAAATCGTTTGGGAAATGAGTTTACTCCCTTGGTACTTTCTTTGTATACTTTTGACTATACGGGCCGAGTACGGGATTTACGGGAAATCGCAGGTTTTCGTGTGCCGGCGATTAAACTTCTTTTATTCAGCGTCTCATCAAAAATGAAAACATTTTTGAAAACTACAAGTCTCATGCGTTTTAGTGGTGAAAAGATAATTTAAAAAATCGTTTTTGAAATGAGTTTACTCACAGGGTACTTTCTTTATATACATTCGACTATACCGGCCAAGCCCGGGATTTACGGGAAATCGCGGGTTTTCGTTTGCCGGCGATTAAACCACTTTCATTAGGCGTCTCATCAAAAATGAAAACATTGCTGAAAACTACAAGTCTCATGCGTTTTAGTGGTGAAAAAATAATTTGAAAAATCGTTCGGGAAATGAGTTTACTCCCTGGGTACTTTCTTTGTATACTTTTGACTATACGGGCCGAGTCCGTGATTTACGGGAAGTCGCGGGTTTTTGTTTGCCGGCGATTAAACTTCTTTTATTCAGCGTCTCATCAAAAATGAAAACATTTTTAGAAAGTACAAGTCTCATGGGCTTTAGTGGTGAAATAATAATTTAAAAAATCGTTCGGGAAATGAGTTTACCCCCTGGGTACTTTCTTTGTATACTTTTGACTATACGGGCCCAGTCCGGGGTTTACGGGTAATGGCGGGTTTTCGTTTGCCGGCGATTAAACTTCTTTTATTCAGCGTCTCATCAAAAATAAAAACATTTTTGAAAACTACAAGTCTCATGCGTTTTAGTGGTGAAAAAATAAATTAAAAAAACGTTCGGGAAATGAGTTTACTCCCTGGGTACTATCTTTGTATACTTTTGACTATACGGGCCAAGCCCGGGATTTACGGGAAATCTCGGGTTTTCGTTTGCCGGCGATTAAACCTCTTTCATTAAGCGTCTCATCAAAAATGAAAACATTTTTGAAAATTACAAGTCTCATGCGTTTTAGTGGTGAAAAAATAAATTAAAAAATCGTTCTGGAAATGAGTTTACTCACAGGGTTCTTTCTTTGTATACATTCGACTATACGGGCCAAGCCCGGGATTTACGTGAAATCGCGGGTTTTCGTTTGCCGGCGATTAAACCTCTTTCATTAAGCGTCTCATCAAAAATGAAAACATTTGTGAAAACTACAAGTCTCATGCGTTTTAGTGGTGAAAAAAAAATTTAAAAAATCGTTCGGGAAATGAGTTTACTCCCTGGGTACTTTCTTTGTATACATTCGACTATACTGGCCAAGCCTGGGATTTACGGGAAATCGCGGGATTTCGTTTGCCGGCGATTAAACTTCTTTTATTCAGCGTCTCATCAAAAATGAAAACATTTTTAAAAACTACAAGTCTCATGCGTTTTAGTGGTGAAAAAATAATTTATATATTCGTTAAGGAAATGAGTTTACTCACTGGGTACTTTCCTTGTATACTTTTGACTATACGGGCCGAGACCGGGATTTACGGGAAATTGCGGGTTTTCGTTTGCCGGCGATTAAACTTCTTTTATTCAGCGTCTCATCAAAAATGAAAACATTTTTAAAAACTACAAGTCTCATGGGCTTTAGTGGTGAAATAATAATATAAAAAATCGTTTGGGAAATGAGTTTACTCCCTGGGTACTTTCTTTGTATACTTTTGACTATACGGGCCGAGTACGGGATTTACGGGAAATCGCAGGTTTTCGTTTGCCGGCGATTAAACTTCTTTTACTCAGCGTCTCATCAAAAATGAAAACATTTTTGAAAACTACAAGTGTCATGCGTTTTAGTGGTGAAAAGATAATTTAAAAAATCGTTTTGGAAATGAGTTTACTCACAGGGTACTTTCTTTATATACATTCGACTATACCGGCCAAGCCCGGGATTTACGGGAAATCGCGGGTTTTCGTTTGCCGGCGATTAAACCACTTTCATTAGGCGTCTCATCAAAAATGAAAACATTGCTGAAAACTACAAGTCTCATGCGTTTTAGTGGTGAAAAAATAATTTGAAAAATCGTTCGGGAAATGAGTTTACTCCCTGGGTACTTTCTTTGTATACTTTTGACTATACGGGCCGAGTCCGTGATTTACGGGAAGTCGCGGGTTTTTGTTTGCCGGCGATTAAACTTCTTTTATTCAGCGTCTCATCAAAAATGAAAACATTTTTAGAAAGTACAAGTCTCATGGGCTTTAGTGGTGAAATAATAATTTAAAAAATCGTTCGGGAAATGAGTTTACCCCCTGGGTACTTTCTTTGTATACTTTTGACTATACGGGCCGAGTCCGGGGTTTACGGGTAATGGCGGTTTTTCGTTTGCCGGCGATTAAACTTCTTTTATTCAGCGTCTCATCAAAAATAAAAACATTTTTGAAAACTACAAGTCTCATGCGTTTTAGTGGTGAAAAAATAAATTAAAAAAACGTTCGGGAAATGAGTTTACTCCCTGGGTACGGGATTTCGTTTGCCGCCGATTAAACCTCTTTTATTAAGCGTCTCATCAAAAATGAAAACATTTTTGAAAACTGCAAGTCTCATGCGTTTTAGTGGTCAAAAGATAAATTAAAAAATCGTTCTGGAAATGAGTTTACTCACAGGGTACTTTCTTTGTATACATTCGACTATACGGGCCAAGCCCGGGATTTACGGGAAATCGCGGGTTTTCGTTTGCCGGCGATTAAACCTCTTTCATTAAGCGTCTCATCAAAAATGAAAACATTTTTGAAAACTACAAGTCTCATGCGTTTTAGTGGTGAAAATTAATTTAAAAAATCGTTCGGGAAATGAGTTTACTACCTGGGTACTTTCTTTGTATACATTCGACTATACGGGCCAAGCCCGGGATTTACGTGAAATCGCAGGTTTTCGTTTGCCGGCGATTAAACCTCTTTCATTAAGCGTCTCATCAAAAATGAAAACATTTTTGAAAACTGCAAGTCTCATGCGTTTTAGTGGTCAAAAGATAATTGAAAAAATCCTTTTGGAAATGAGTTTACTCACAGGGTACTTTCTTTGTATACATTCGACTATACGGGCCAAGCCCGGGATTTACGGGAAATTGCGAGTTTTCGTTTGCCGGCGATTAAACAATTTTCATTAAGCGTTTCATCAAAAATGAAAACATTTCTGAGAACTACAAGTCTCATGCGTTTTAGGGGTGAAAATTAATTTAAAAAATCGTTCGGGAAATAAGTTTACTACCTGGGTACTTTCTTTGTATACTTTTGACTATACGGGCCGAGTCCCGGATTTACGGGAAGTCGCGGGTTTTCGTTTGCCGGCAATTAAACTTCTTTTATTCAGCGTCTCACCAAAAATGAAAACATTTTTAAAAACTACAAGTCTCATGCGTTTTAGTGGTGAAAAAATAATTTAAAAATTCGTTTGGGAAATGAGTTTACTCACTGGGTACTTTCCTTGTATACTTTTGACTATACGGGCCGAGTCCGAGATTTACGGGAAATCGCGGGTTTTCGTTTGCCGGCGATTAAACTTCTTTTATTCAGCGTCTCATCAAAAATGAAAACAGTTTTCAAAACTACAAGTCTTATGGGCTTTAGTGGTGAAATAATAATTTAAAAAATCGTTTGGGAAATGAGTTTACTCCCTGGGTACTTTCTTTGTATACCTTTGACTATACGGCCCGAGTCCGGGATTTACGGGAAATCGCAGGTTTTCGTTTGCAGGCGATTAAACTTCTTTTATTCAGCGTCTCATCAAAAATGAAAACATTTTTAAAAACTACAAGTCTCATGCGTTTTAGTGGTGAAAAAATAATTTAAAAATTCGTTAAGGAAATGAGTTTACTCACTGGGTACTTTCCTTGTATACTTTTGACTATACGGGCCGAGACCGGGATTTACGGGAAATTGCGGGTTTTCGTTTGCCGGCAATTAAACTTCTTTTATTCAGCGTCTCATCAAAAATGAAAACATTTTTAAAAACTACAAGTCTCATGGGCTTTAGTGGTGAAATAATAATATAAAAAATCGTTTGGGAAATGAGTTTACTCCCTGGGTACTTTCTTTGTATACTTTTGACTATACGGGCTGAGTACGGGATTTACGGGAAATCGCAGGTTTTCGTTTGCCGGCGATTAAACTTCTTTTATTTAGCGTCTCATTAAAAATGAAAACATTTTTGAAAACTACAAGTCTCATGCGTTTTAGTGGTGAAAAGATAATTTAAAAAATCGTTTTGGAAATGAGTTTACTCACAGGGTACTTTCTTTATATACATTCGACTATACCGGCTAAGCCCGGGATTTACGGGAAATCGCGGGTTTTCGTTTGCCGGCGATTAAACCACTTTCATTAGGCGTCTCATCAAAAATGAAAACATTGCTGAAAACTACAAGTCTCATGCGTTTTAGTGGTGAAAAAATAATTTGAAAAATCGTTCGGGAAATGAGTTTACTCCCTGGTTACTTTCTTTGTATACTTTTGACTATACGGGCCGAGTCCGTGATTTACGGGAAGTCGCGGGTTTTTGTTTGCCGGCGATTAAACTTCTTTTATTCAGCGTCTCATCAAAAATGAAAACATTTTTAGAAAGTACAAGTCTCATGGGCTTTAGTGGTGAAATAATAATTCAAAAAATCGTTCGGGAAATGAGTTTACCCCCTGGGTACTTTCTTTGTATACTTTTGACTATACGGGCCGAGTCCGGGGTTTACGGGTAATGGCGGGTTTTCGTTTGCCGGCGATTAAACTTCTTTTATTCAGCGTCTCATCAAAAATAAAAACATTTTTGAAAACTACAAGTCACATGCGTTTTAGTGGTGAAAAAATAAATTAAAAAAACGTTCGGGAAATGAGTTTACTCCCTGGGTACTATCTTTGTATACTTTTGACTATACGGGCCAAGCCCGGGATTTACGGGAAATCTCGGGTTTTCGTTTGCCGGCGATTAAACCTCTTTCATTAAGCGTCTCATCAAAAATGAAAACATTTTTGAAAACTACAAGTCTCATGCGTTTTAGTGGTGAAAAAATAAATTAAAAAATCGTTCTGGAAATCAGTTTACTCCCAGGGTTCTTTCTTTGTATACATTCGACTATACGGGCCAAGCCCGGGATTTACGTGAAATCGCGGGTTTTCGTTTGCCGGCGATTAAACCTCTTTCATTAAGCGTCTCATCAAAAATGAAAACATTTTTGAAAACTACAAGTCTCATGCGTTTTAGTGGTGAAAAAAAAATTTAAAAAATCGTTCGGGAAATGAGTTTACTCCCTGGGTACTTTCTTTGTATACATTCGACTATACGGGCCAAGCCCGGGATTTACGGGAAATCGCGGGATTTCGTTTGCCGGCGATTAAACCTCTTTTATTAAGCGTCTCATCAAAAATGAAAACATTTTTGAAAACTGCAAGTCTCATGCGTTATAGTGGTCAAAAGATAAATTAAAAAATCGTTCTGGAAATGAGTTTACTCACAGGGTACTTTCTTTGTATACATTCGACTATACGGGCCAAGCCCGGAATTTACGGGAAATCGCGGGTTTTCGTTTGCCGGCGATTAAACCTCTTTCATTAAGCGTCTCATCAAAAATGAAAACATTTTTGAAAACTACAAGTCTCATGCGTTTTAGTGGTGAAAAAAAAAATTAAAAAATCGTTCAGGAAATGAGTTTACTCCCTGGGTACTTTCTTTGTATACATTCGACTATACGGGCCAAGCCCGGGATTTACGGGAAATCGCGGGATTTCGTTTGCCGGCGATTAAACCGCTTTTATTAAGCGTCTCATCAAAAATGAAAACATTTTTGAAAACTGCAAGTCTCATGCGTTTTAGTGGTCAAAAGATAATTGAAAAAATCCTTTCGGAAATGAGTTTTCTCACAGGGTACTTTCTTTGTATACATTCGACTATACGGGCCAAGCCCGGGATTTACGGGAAATTGCGGGTTTTCGTTTGCCGGCGATTAAACAACTTTCATTAAGCGTCTCATCAAAAATGAAAACATTTCTGAAAACTACAAGTCTCATGCGTTTTAGTGGTGAAAATTAATTTAAAAAATCGTTCGGGAAATGAGTTTACTACCTGGGTACTTTCTTTGTATACTTTTGACTATACGGGCCGAGTCCGGGATTTACGGGAAATCGCAGGTTTTCGTTTGCCGGCGATTAAACTTCTTTTATTCAGCATCTCATCAAAAATGAAAACATTTTTAAAAACTACAAGTCTCATGGGCTTTAGTGGTGAAATAATAATTTAAAAAATCGTTCGGTAAATGAGTTTACACACCGGGTACTTTCTTTGTATAATTTTGACTATACGGGCCGAGTCCGGGATTTACGGGAAATCGCAGGTTTTCGTTTGCCGGCGATTAAACTTCTTTTATTCAGCGTCTCATCAAAAATGAAAACATTTTGAAAACTACAAGTCTCATGCGTTTTAGTGGTGAAAAAATAATATAAAAAATTGTTCGGGAAATGAGTTTACTCCCAGGGTACTTCCTTTGTATACTTTTGACTATACGGGCCGAGTCCGGGATTTACGGAAGTCGCGGGTTTTCGTTTGCCGGCGATTAAACTTCTTTTATTTAGCGTCTCATCAAAAATGAAAATATTTCTAAATACTACAAGTCTCATGCGTTTTAGTGGTGAAAAAATAAATTACCAAAACTTTCGGGAAATGAGTTTACTCCCTGGGTACTATCTTTGTATACTTTTGACTATACGGGCCAAGCCCGGGATTTACGGGAAATCTCGGGTTTTCGTTTGCCGGCGATTAAACCTCTCTCATTAAGCGTCTCATCAAAAATGAAAACATTTTTGAAAACTACAAGTCTCATGCGTTTTAGTGGTGAAAAAATAAATTAAAAAATCGTTCTGGAAATGAGTTTACTCACAGGGTACTTTCTTTGTATACATTCGACTATACGGGCCAAGCCCGGGATTTACGGGAAATCGCGGGTTTTCGTTTGAAGGCGATTAAACCTCTTTTATTCAGCGTCTCATCAAAAAGGAAAACATTTTTAAAAACTACAAGTCTCATGAGTTTTAGTGATGAAAAAAAAATTTAAAAAATCGTTCGGGAAATGAGTTTACTCCCGGGGTACTTTCTTTGTATACATTCGACTATACGGGCCAAGCCCGGGATTTACGGGAAATCGCGGGATTTCGTTTGCCGGCGATTAAACCTCTTTTAATAAGCGTCTCATCAAAAATGAAAACATTTCTGAAAACTACAAGTCTCATGGGCTTTAGTGGTGAAATAATAATATAAAAAATCGTTTGGGAAATGAGTTTACTCCCTGGGTACTTTCTTTGTATACTTTTGACTATACGGGCTGAGTACGGGATTTACGGGAAATCGCAGGTTTTCGTTTGCCGGCGATTAAACTTCTTTTATTCAGCGTCTCATCAAAAATGAAAACATTTTTGAAAACTACAAGTCTCATGCGTTTTAGTGGTGAAAAGATAATTTAAAAAATCGTTTTGGAAATGAGTTTACTCACAGGGTACTTTCTTTATATACATTCGACTATACCGGCTAAGCCCGGGATTTACGGGAAATCGCGGGTTTTCGTTTGCCGGCGATTAAACCACTTTCATTAGGCGTCTCATCAAAAATGAAAACATTGCTGAAAACTACAAATCTCATGCGTTTTAGTGGTGAAAAAATAATTTGAAAAATCGTTCGGGAAATGAGTTTACTCCCTGGTTACTTTCTTTGTATACTTTTGACTATACGGGCCGAGTCCGTGATTTACGGGAAGTCGCGGGTTTTTGTTTGCCGGCGATTAAACTTCTTTTATTCAGCGTCTCATCAAAAATGAAAACATTTTTAGAAAGTACAAGTCTCATGGGCTTTAGTGGTGAAATAATAATTCAAAAAATCGTTCGGGAAATGAGTTTACCCCCTGGGTACTTTCTTTGTATACTTTTGACTATACGGGCCGAGTCCGGGGTTTACGGGTAATGGCGGGTTTTCGTTTGCCGGCGATTAAACTTCTTTTATTCAGCGTCTCATCAAAAATAAAAACATTTTTGAAAACTACAAGTCTCATGCGTTTAAGTGGTGAAAAAATAAATTAAAAAAACGTTCGCGAAATGAGTTTACTCCCTGGGTACTATCTTTGTATACTTTTGACTATACGGGCCAAGCCCGGGATTTACGGGAAATCTCTGGTTTTCGTTTGCCGGCGATTAAACCTCTTTCATTAAGCGTCTCATCAAAAATGAAAACATTTTTGAAAACTACAAGTCTCATGCGTTTTAGTGGTGAAAAAATAAATTAAAAAATCGTTCTGGAAATCAGTTTACTCCCAGGGTTCTTTCTTTGTATACATTCGACTATACGGGCCAAGCCCGGGATTTACGTGAAATCGCGGGTTTTCGTTTGCCGGCGATTAAACCTCTTTCATTAAGCGTCTCATCAAAAATGAAAACATTTTTGAAAACTACAAGTCTCATGCGTTTTAGTGGTGAAAAAAAAATTTAAAAAATCGTTCGGGAAATGAGTTTACTCCCTGGGTACTTTCTTTGTATACATTCGACTATACGGGCCAAGCCCGGGATTTACGGGAAATCGCGGGATTTCGTTTGCTGGCGATTAAACCTCTTTTATTAAGCGTCTCATCAAAAATGAAAACATTTTTGAAAACTGCAAGTCTCATGCGTTTTAGTGGTCAAAAGATAAATTAAAAAATCGTTCTGGAAATGAGTTTACTCACAGGGTACTTTCTTTGTATACATTCGACTATACGGGCCAAGCCCGGAATTTACGGGAAATCGCGGGTTTTCGTTTGCCGGCGATTAAACCTCTTTCATTAAGCGTCTCATCAAAAATGAAAACATTTTTGAAAACTACAAGTCTCATGCGTTTTAGTGGTGAAAAAAAAATTTAAAAAATCGTTCGGGAAATGAGTTTACTCCCTGGGTACTTTCTTTGTATACATTCGACTATACGGGCCAAGCCCGGGATTTACGGGAAATCGCGGGATTTCGTTTGCCGGCGATTAAACCTCTTTTATTAAGCGTCTCATCAAAAATGAAAACATTTTTGAAAACTGCAAGTCTCATGCGTTTTAGTGGTCAAAAGATAATTGAAAAAATCCTTTCGGAAATGAGTTTACTCACAGGGTACTTTCTTTGTATACATTCGACTATACGGGCCAAGCCCGGGATTTACGGGAAATTGCGGGTTTTCGTTTGCCGGCGATTAAACAACTTTCATTAAGCGTCTCATCAAAAATGAAAACATTTCTGAAAACTACAAGTCTCATGCGTTTTAGTGGTGAAAATTAATTTAAAAAATCGTTCGGGAAATGAGTTTACTACCTGGGTACTTTCTTTGTATACTTTTGACTATACGGGCCGAGTCCCGGATTTACGGCAAATCGCAAGTTTTCGTTTGCCGGCGATTAAACTTCTTTTATTCAGCGTCTCATCAAAAATGAAAACATTTTTAAAAACTACAAGTCTCATGGGCTTTAGTGGTGAAATAATAATTTAAAAAATCGTTCGGTAAATGAGTTTACACACCGGGTACTTTCTTTGTATAATTTTGACTATACGGGCCGAGTCCGGGATTTACGGGAAATCGCAGGTTTTCGTTTGCCGGCGATTAAACTTCTTTTATTCAGCGTCTCATCAAAAATGAAAACATTTTGAAAACTACAAGTCTCATGCGTTTTAGTTGTGAAAAAATAATATAAAAAATCGTTCGGGAAATGAGTTTACTCCCAGGGTACTTCCTTTGTATACTTTTGACTATACGGGCCGAGTCCGGGATTTACGGAAGTCGCGGGTTTTCGTTTGCCGGCGATTAAACTTCTTTTATTTAGCGTCTCATCAAAAATGAAAATATTTCTAAATACTACAAGTCTCATGCGTTTTAGTGGTGAAAAAATAAATTACCAAAACTTTCGGGAAATGAGTTTACTCCCTGGGTACTATCTTTGTATACTTTTGACTATACGGGCCAAGCCCGGGATTTACGGGAAATCTCGGGTTTTCGTTTGCCGGCGATTAAACCTCTCTCATTAAGCGTCTCATCAAAAATGAAAACATTTTTAAAAACTACAAGTCTCATGCGTTTTAGTGGTGAAAAAATAAATTAAAAAATCGTTCTGGAAATGAGTTTACTCACAGGGTACTTTCTTTGTATACATTCGACTATACGGGCCAAGCCCGGGATTTACGGGAAATCGCGGGTTTTCGTTTGCCGGCGATTAAACCTCTTTTATTCAGCGTCTCATCAAAAATGAAAACATTTTTAAAAACTACAAGTCTCATGCGTTTTAGTGGTGAAAAAAAAATTTAAAAAATCGTTCGGGAAATGAGTTTACTCCCGGGGTACTTTCTTTGTATACATTCGACTATACGGGCCAAGCCCGGGATTTACGGGAAATCGCGGGATTTCGTTTGCCGGCGATTAAACCTCTTTTATTAAGCGTCTCATCAAAAATGAAAACATTTTTGAAAACTGCAAGTCTCATGCGTTTTAGTGGTCAAAAGATAATTGAAAAAATCCTTTCGGAAATGAGCTTACTCACAGGGTACTTTCTTTGTATACATTCGACTATACGGGCCAAGCCCGGGATTTACGGGAAATTGCGGGTTTTCGTTTGCCGGCGATTAAACAACTTTCATTAAGCGTCTCATCAAAAATGAAAACATTTCTGAAAACTACAAGTCTCATGCGTTTTAGTGGTGAAAATTAATTTAAAAAATCGTTCGGGAAATGAGTTTACCACCTGGGTACTTTCTTTGTATACTTTTGACTATACGGGCCGAGTCCGGGATTTACGGGAAATCGCAGGTTTTCGTTTGCCGGCGATTAAACTTCTTTTATTCAGCGTCTCATCAAAAATGAAAACATTTTTAAAAACTACAAGTCTCATGCGTTTTAGTGGTGAAAAAATAAATTACCAAAACTTTCGGGAAATGAGTTTACACACCGGGTACTTTCTTTGTATAATTTTGACTATACGGGCCGAGTCCGGGATTTACGGGAAATCGCAGGTTTTCGTTTGCCGGCGATTAAACTTCTTTTATTCAGCGTCTCATCAAAAATGAAAACTTTTTGAAAACTACAAGTCTCATGCGTTTTAGTGGTGAAAAAATAATATAAAAAATCGTTCGGGAAATGAGTTTACTCCCAGGGTACTTCCTTTGTATACTTTTGACTATACGGGCCGAGTCCGGGATTTTCGGAAGTCGCGGGTTTTCGTTTGCCGGCGATTAAACTTCTTTTATTTAGCGTCTCATCAAAAATGAAAATATTTCTAAATACTACAAGTCTCATGCGTTTTAGTGGTGAAAAAATAAATTACCAAAACTTTCGGGAAATGAGTTTACTCCCTGGGTACTATCTTTGTATACTTTTGACTATACGGGCCAAGCCCGGGATTTACGGGAAATCTCGGGTTTTCGTTTGCCGGCGATTAAACCTCTCTCATTAAGCGTCTCATCAAAAATGAAAACATTTTTGAAAACTACAAGTCTCATGCGTTTTAGTGGTGAAAAAATAAATTAAAAAATCGTTCTGGAAATGAGTTTACTCACAGGGTACTTTCTTTGTATACATTCGACTATACGGGCCAAGCCCGGGATTTACGAGAAATCGCGGCTTTTCGTTTGCCGGCGATTAAACCTCTTTTATTCAGCGTCTCATCAAAAATGAAAACATTTTTGAAAACTACAAGTCTCATGCGTTTTAGTGGTGAAAAAAAAATTTAAAAAATCGTTCGGGAAATGAGTTTACTCCCTGGGTACTTTCTTTGTATACATTCGACTATACGGGCCAAGCCCGGGATTTACGTGAAATCGCGGGTTTTCGTTTGCCGGCGATTAAACCTCTCTCATTAAGCGTCTCATCAAAAATGAAAACATTTTTGAAAACTACAAGTCTCATGCGTTTTAGTGGTGAAAAAAAAATTTAAAAAATCGTTCGGGAAATGAGTTTACTCCCTGGGTACTTTCTTTGTATACATTCGACTATACGGGCCAAGCCCGGGATTTACGGGAAATCGCGGGATTTCGTTTGCCGGCGATTAAACCTCTTTTATTAAGCGTCTCATCAAAAATGAAAACATTTTTGAAAACTGCAAGTCTCATGCGTTTTAGTGGTCAAAAGATAAATTAAAAAATCGTTCTGGAAATGAGTTTACTCACAGGGTACTTTCTTTGTATACATTCGACTATACGGGCCAAGCCCGGAATTTACGGGAAATCGCGGGTTTTCGTTTGCCGGCGATTAAACCTCTTTCATTAAGCGTCTCATCAAAAATGAAAACATTTTTGAAAACTACAAGTCTCATGCGTTTTAGTGGTGAAAAAAAAATTTAAAAAATCGTTCGGGAAATGAGTTTACTCCCTGGGTACTTTCTTTGTATACATTCGACTATACGGGCCAAGCCCGGGATTTACGGGAAATCGCGGGATTTCGTTTGCCGGCGATTAAACCTCTTTTATTAAGCGTCTCATCAAAAATGAAAACATTTTTGAAAACTGCAAGTCTCATGCGTTTTAGTGGTCAAAAGATAATTGAAAAAATCCTTTCGGAAATGAGTTTACTCACAGGGTACTTTCTTTGTATACATTCGACTATACGGGCCAAGCCCGGGATTTACGGGAAATTGCGGGTTTTCGTTTGCCGGCGATTAAACAACTTTCATTAAGCGTCTCATCAAAAATGAAAACATTTCTGAAAACTACAAGTCTCATGCGTTTTAGTGGTGAAAATTAATTTAAAAAATCGTTCGGGAAATGAGTTTACTACCTGGGTACTTTCTTTGTATACTTTTGACTATACGGGCCGAGTCCGGGATTTACGGCAAATCGCAAGTTTTCGTTTGCCGGCGATTAAACTTCTTTTATTCAGCGTCTCATCAAAAATGAAAACATTTTTAAAAACTACAAGTCTCATGGGCTTTAGTGGTGAAATAATAATTTAAAAAATCGTTCGGTAAATGAGTTTACACACCGGGTACTTTCTTTCTATAATTTTGACTATACGGGCCGAGTCCGGGATTTACGGGAAATCGCAGGTTTTCGTTTGCCGGCGATTAAACTTCTTTTATTCAGCGTCTCATCAAAAATGAAAACATTTTGAAAACTACAAGTCTCATGCGTTTTAGTTGTGAAAAAATAATATAAAAAATCGTTCGGGAAATGAGTTTACTCCCAGGGTACTTCCTTTGTATACTTTTGACTATACGGGCCGAGTCCGGGATTTACGGAAGTCGCGGGTTTTCGTTTGCCGGCGATTAAACTTCTTTTATTTAGCGTCTCATCAAAAATGAAAATATTTCTAAATACTACAAGTCTCATGCGTTTTAGTGGTGAAAAAATAAATTACCAAAACTTTCGGGAAATGAGTTTACTCCCTGGGTACTATCTTTGTATACTTTTGACTATACGGGCCAAGCCCGGGATTTACGGGAAATCTCGGGTTTTCGTTTGCCGGCGATTAAACCTCTCTCATTAAGCGTCTCATCAAAAATGAAAACATTTTTAAAAACTACAAGTCTCATGCGTTTTAGTGGTGAAAAAATAAATTAAAAAATCGTTCTGGAAATGAGTTTACTCACAGGGTACTTTCTTTGTATACATTCGACTATACGGGCCAAGCCCGGGATTTACGGGAAATCGCGGGTTTTCGTTTGCCGGCGATTAAACCTCTTTTATTCAGCGTCTCATCAAAAATGAAAACATTTTTAAAAACTACAAGTCTCATGCGTTTTAGTGGTGAAAAAAAAATTTAAAAAATCGTTCGGGAAATGAGTTTACTCCCGGGGTACTTTCTTTGTATACATTCGACTATACGGGCCAAGCCCGGGATTTACGGGAAATCGCGGGATTTCGTTTGCCGGCGATTAAACCTCTTTTATTAAGCGTCTCATCAAAAATGAAAACATTTTTGAAAACTGCAAGTCTCATGCGTTTTAGTGGTCAAAAGATAATTGAAAAAATCCTTTCGGAAATGAGCTTACTCACAGGGTACTTTCTTTGTATACATTCGACTATACGGGCCAAGCCCGGGATTTACGGGAAATTGCGGGTTTTCGTTTGCCGGCGATTAAACAACTTTCATTAAGCGTCTCATCAAAAATGAAAACATTTCTGAAAACTACAAGTCTCATGCGTTTTAGTGGTGAAAATTAATTTAAAAAATCGTTCGGGAAATGAGTTTACCACCTCGGTACTTGCTTTGTATACTTTTGACTATACGGGCCGAGTCCGGGATTTACGGGAAATCGCAGGTTTTCGTTTGCCGGCGATTAAACTTCTTTTATTCAGCGTCTCATCAAAAATGAAAACATTTTTAAAAACTACAAGTCTCATGGGCTTTAGTGGTGAAATAATAATTTAAAAAATCGTTCGGTAAATGAGTTTACACACCGGGTACTTTCTTTGTATAATTTTGACTATACGGGCCGAGTCCGGGATTTACGGGAAATCGCAGGTTTTCGTTTGCCGGCGATTAAACTTCTTTTATTCAGCGTCTCATCAAAAATGAAAACTTTTTGAAAACTACAAGTCTCATGCGTTTTAGTGGTGAAAAAATAATATAAAAAATCGTTCGGGAAATGAGTTTACTCCCAGGGTACTTCCTTTGTATACTTTTGACTATACGGGCCGAGTCCGGGATTTACGGAAGTCGCGGGTTTTCGTTTGCCGGCGATTAAACTTCTTTTATTTAGCGTCTCATCAAAAATGAAAATATTTCTAAATACTACAAGTCTCATGCGTTTTAGTGGTGAAAAAATAAATTACCAAAACTTTCGGGAAATGAGTTTACTCCCTGGGTACTATCTTTGTATACTTTTGACTATACGGGCCAAGCCCGGGATTTACGGGAAATCTCGGGTTTTCGTTTGCCGGCGATTAAACCTCTCTCATTAAGCGTCTCATCAAAAATGAAAACATTTTTGAAAACTACAAGTCTCATGCGTTTTAGTGGTGAAAAAATAAATTAAAAAATCGTTCTGGAAATGAGTTTACTCACAGGGTACTTTCTTTGTATACATTCGACTATACGGGCCAAGCCCGGGATTTACGGGAAATCGCGGGTTTTCGTTTGCCGGCGATTAAACCTCTTTTATTCAGCGTCTCATCAAAAATGAAAACATTTTTAAAAACTACAAGTCTCATGCGTTTTAGTGGTGAAAAAAAAATTTAAAAAATCGTTCGGGAAATGAGTTTACTCCCGGGGTACTTTCTTTGTATACATTCGACTATACGGGCCAAGCCCGGGATTTACGGGAAATCGCGGGATTTCGTTTGCCGGCGATTAAACCTCTTTTATTAAGCGTCTCATCAAAAATGAAAACATTTTTGAAAACTGCAAGTCTCATGCGTTTTAGTGGTGAAAAAAAAATTTAAAAAATCGTTCGGGAAATGAGTTTACTCCCGGGGTACTTTCTTTGTATACATTCGACTATACGGGCCAAGCCCGGGATTTACGGGAAATCGCGGGATTTCGTTTGCCGGCGATTAAACCTCTTTTATTAAGCGTCTCATCAAAAATGAAAACATTTTTGAAAACTGCAAGTCTCATGCGTTTTAGTGGTCAAAAGATAATTGAAAAAATCCTTTCGGAAATGAGCTTACTCACAGGGTACTTTCTTTGTATACATTTGACTATACGGGCCAAGCCCGGGATTTACGGGAAATTGCGGGTTTTCGTTTGCCGGCGATTAAACAACTTTCATTAAGCGTCTCATCAAAAATGAAAACATTTCTGAAAACTACAAGTCTCATGCGTTTTAGTGGTGAAAATTAATTTAAAAATTCGTTCGGGAAATAAGTTTACTACCTGGGTACTTTCTTTGTACACTTTTGACTATACGGGCCGAGTCCGGGATTTACGGGAAGTCGCGGGTTTTCGTTTGCCGGCAATTAAACTTCTTTTATTCAGCGTCTCATCAAATATGAAAACATTTTTAAAAACTACAAGTCTCATGGGCTTTAGTGGTGAAATAATAATTTAAAAAATCGTTCGGGAAATGAGTTTACACACCGGGTACTTTCTTTGTATACTTTTGACTATACGGGCCGAGTCCGGGATTTACGGGAAATCGCAGGTTTTCGTTTGCCGGCGATTAAACTTCTTTTATTCAGCGTCTCATCAAAAATGAAAACATTTTGAAAACTACAAGTCTCATGCGTTTTAGTGGTGAAAAAATAATTTAAAAAATCGTTCGGGAAATGAGTTTACTCCCTGGGTACTTCCTTTTTATACTTTTGACTATACGGGCCGAGTCCGGGATTTACGGAAGTCGCGGGTTTTCGTTTGCCGGCGATTAAACTTCTTTTATTCAGCGTCTCATCAAAAATGAAAATATTTTTAAATACTACAAGTCTCATGGGCTTTAGTGGTGAAATAATAATTTAAAAAATCGTTCGGAAAATGAGTTTACACCCTGGGTACTTTCTTTGTATACTTTTGACTATACGGGCCGAGTCCGGGATTTACGGGAAATCGCAGGTTTTCGTTTGCCGGCGATTAAACTTCTTTTATTCAGCGTCTCGTCAAAAATGAAAACATTTTTGAAAACTACAAGTCTCATGCGTTTTAGTGGTGAAAAAATAATTTAAAAAATCGTTAGGGAAATGAGTTTACTCCCTGGGTACTTTCTTTGTATACTCTTTACTATGCGGGCCGAGTCCGGGGTTTACGGGAAATGGCGGGTTTTCGTTTGCCGGCGATTAAACTTCTTTTATTCAACGTCTCAACAAAAATGAAAACATTTTTGAAAACTACAAGTCTCAAGCGTTTTAGTGGTGAAAAGATAATTTAAAAAATCGTTTTGGAAATGAGTTTACTCACAGGGTACTTTCTTTGTATACATTCGACTATACGGGCCAAGCCCCGGATTTACGGGAAATCGCGTGTTTTCTTTTGCCGGCGATTAAACCACTTTCATTAAGCGTCTCATCAAAAATGAAAACATTTCTGAAAACTACAAGACTCATGCGTTTTAGTGGTGAAAAAATAATTTAAAAATTCGTTCGGGAAATGAGTTTACTCACAGGGTACTTTCCTTGTATACTTTTGACTATACGGGCCGAGTCCGGGATTTACGGGAAATCGCGGGTTTTCGTTTGCCGGCAATTAAACTTCTTTTATTCAGCGTCTCATCAAATATGAAAACATTTTTAAAAACTACAAGTCTCATGGGCTTTAGTGGTGAAATAATAATTTAAAAAATCGTTCGGGAAATGAGTTTACACACCGGGTACTTTCTTTGTATACTTTTGACTATACGGGCCGAGTCCGGGATTTACGGGAAATCGCAGGTTTTCGTTTGCCGGCGATTAAACTTCTTTTATTCAGCGTCTCATCAAAAATGAAAACATTTTGAAAACTACAAGTCTCATGCGTTTTAGTGGTGAAAAAATAATTTAAAAAATCGTTCGGGAAATGAGTTTACTCCCTGGGTACTTCCTTTGTATACTTTTGACTATACGGGCCGAGTCCGGGATTTACGGAAGTCGCGGGTTTTCGTTTGCCGGCGATTAAACTTCTTTTATTCAGCGTCTCATCAAAAATGAAAATATTTTTAAATACTACAAGTCTCATGGGCTTTAGTGGTGAAATAATAATTTAAAAAATCGTTCGGGAAATGAGTTTACACCCTGGGTACTTTCTTTGTATACTTTTGACTATACGGGCCGAGTCCGGGATTTACGGGAAATCGCAGGTTTTCGTTTGCCGGCGATTAAACTTCTTTTATTCAGCGTCTCGTCAAAAATGAAAACATTTTTGAAAACTACAAGTCTCATGCGTTTTAGTGGTGAAAAAATAATTTAAAAAATCGTTAGGGAAATGAGTTTACTCCCTGGGTACTTTCTTTGTATACTCTTTACTATGCGGGCCGAGTCCGGGGTTTACGGGAAATGGCGGGTTTTCGTTTGCCGGCGATTAAACTTCTTTTATTCAACGTCTCAACAAAAATGAAAACATTTTTGAAAACTACAAGTCTCAAGCGTTTTAGTGGTGAAAAGATAATTTAAAAAATCGTTTTGGAAATGAGTTTACTCACAGGGTACTTTCTTTGTATACATTCGACTATACGGGCCAAGCCCCGGATTTACGGGAAATCGCGTGTTTTCTTTTGCCGGCGATTAAACCACTTTCATTAAGCGTCTCATCAAAAATGAAAACATTTCTGAAAACTACAAGACTCATGCGTTTTAGTGGTGAAAAAATAATTTAAAAATTCGTTCGGGAAATGAGTTTACTCACAGGGTACTTTCCTTGTATACTTTTGACTATACGGGCCGAGTCCGGGATTTACGGGAAATCGCGGGTTTTCGTTTGCCGGCGATTAAACTTCTTTTATTCAGCGTCTCATCAAAAATGAAAACATTTTTAAAAACTACAAGTCTCATGGGCTTTAGTGGTGAAATAATAATTTAAATAATCGTTTGGGAAATGAGTTTACTCCCTGGGTACTTTCTTTGTATACTTTTGACTATACGGGCCGAGTCCGGGATTTACGGGAAATCGCAGATTTTCGTTTGCCGGCGATTAAACTTCTTTTATTCAGCGTCTCATCAAAAATGAAAACATTTTCGAAAACTACAAGTCTCATGCGTTTTAGTGGTGAAAAAATAATTTTAAAAAATCGTTCGGAAATGCGTTTACACCCTGGGTACTTTCTTTGTATACTTTTGACTATACGGGCCGAGTCTGGGATTTACGGGAAATCGCAGGTTTTCGTTTGCCGGCGATTAAACTTCTTTTATTTTGCGTCTCATCAAAAATGAAAACATTTGAAAACTACAAGTCTCATGCGTTTTAGTGGTGAAAAAATAATTTAAAAATTCGTTAGGGAAATGCGTTTACTCACTGGGTACTTTCCTTGTATACATTTGACTATACAAGCCGAGACCGGGATTTACGGGAAATCGCAGCTTTTCGTTTGCCGGCGATTGAACCTCTTTTATTTAGCGTCTCATCAAAAATGAAAACATTTTTAAAAACTACAAGTCTCATGGGCTTTAGTGGTAAAATATAAATTTAAAAAATCGTTAGGGAAATGAGTTTACTCCCTGGGTACTTTCTTTGTATACTTTTGACTATACGGGCCGAGTCCGGGATTTACGGGAAATCGCAGGTTTTCGTTTGCCGGCGATTAAACTTCTTTTATTCAGCGTCTCATCAAAAAGGAAAACATTTTTGAAAACTAAAAGTCTCATGCGTTTTAGTGGTGAAAAAATAAATTAAAAAATGGTTCGGGAAATGAGTTTACTCCCTGGGTACTTTCTTTGTATACTTTTGACTATACGGCCTGAGTCCGGGATTTACGGGAAATCGCAGGTATTCGTTTGCAGGCGATTAAACTTCTTTTATTCAGCGTCTCATCAAAAATGAAAACATTTTTGAAAACTACAAGTCTCATGCGTTTTAGTGGTGAAAAAATAATTTAAAAATTCGTTAGGGAAATGAGTTTACTCACTGGGTACTTTCCTTGTATACTTTTGACTATACGGGCCGAGACCGGGATTTACGGGAAGTTGCTGGTTTTCGTTTGCCGGCGATTAAACTTCTTTTATTCAGCGTCTCATCAAAAATGAAAACATTTTTAAAAACTACAAGTCTCATGGGCTTTAGTGGTGAAATAATAATTTAAAAAATTGTTTGGGAAATGAGTTTACTCCCTGGGTACTTTCTTTGTATACTTTTAACTATACGGGCCGAGTACGGGATTTACGGGAAATCGCGGGTTTTCGTTTGCCGGCGATTAAACTTCTTTTATTCAGCGTCTCATCAAAAATGAAAACATTTTTAAAAACTACAAGTCTCATTGGCTTTAGTGGTGAAATAAGAATTCAAAAAATCGTTTGGGAAATTAGTTTACACCCTGGGTACTTTCTTTGTATACTTTTGACTATACGGGCCGAGTCCGGGATTTACGGGAAATCGCAGGTTTTCCTTTGCCGGCGATTAAACTTCTTTTATTCAGCGTCTCATCAAAAATGAAAACATTTTTGAAAACTACAAGTCTCATGCGTTTTAGTGGTTAAAAAATGAATTAAAAAATGGTTCGGGAAATGAGTTTACTCCCTGGGTACTATCTTTGTATACTTTTAACTACACGGGCCAAGCCCGGGATTTACGGGAAATCTGGGGTTTTCGTTTGCCGGCGATTAAACCTCTTTCATTAAGCGTCTCATCAAAAATGAAAACATTTTTGAAAACTACAAGTCTCATGCGTTTTAGTGGTGAAAAAATAATTTAAAAATTCGTTAGGGAAATGCGTTTACTCACTGGGTACTTTCCTTGTATACATTTGACTATACAAGCCGAGACCGGGATTTACGGGAAATCGCAGCTTTTCGTTTGCCGGCGATTGAACCTCTTTTATTTAGCGTCTCATCAAAAATGAAAACATTTTTAAAAACTACAAGTCTCATGGGCTTTAGTGGTAAAATATAAATTTAAAAAATCGTTAGGGAAATGAGTTTACTCCCTGGGTACTTTCTTTGTATACTTTTGACTATACGGGCCGAGTCCGGGATTTACGGGAAATCGCAGGTTTTCGTTTGCCGGCGATTAAACTTCTTTTATTCAGCGTCTCATCAAAAAGGAAAACATTTTTGAAAACTACAAGTCTCATGCGTTTTAGTGGTGAAAAAATAAATTAAAAAATGGTTCGGGAAATGAGTTTACTCCCTGGGTACTTTCTTTGTATACTTTTGACTATACGGCCTGAGTCCGGGATTTACGGGAAATCGCAGGTATTCGTTTGCAGGCGATTAAACTTCTTTTATTCAGCGTCTCATCAAAAATGAAAACATTTTTGAAAACTACAAGTCTCATGCGTTTTAGTGGTGAAAAAATAATTTAAAAATTCGTTAGGGAAATGAGTTTACTCACTGGGTACTTTCCTTGTATACTTTTGACTATACGGGCCGAGACCGGGATTTACGGGAAGTTGCTGGTTTTCGTTTGCCGGCGATTAAACTTCTTTTATTCAGCGTCTCATCAAAAATGAAAACATTTTTAAAAACTACAAGTCTCATGGGCTTTAGTGGTGAAATAATAATTTAAAAAATTGTTTGGGAAATGAGTTTACTCCCTGGGTACTTTCTTTGTATACTTTTAACTATACGGGCCGAGTACGGGATTTACGGGAAATCGCGGGTTTTCGTTTGCCGGCGATTAAACTTCTTTTATTCAGCGTCTCATCAAAAATGAAAACATTTTTAAAAACTACAAGTCTCATTGGCTTTAGTGGTGAAATAAGAATTCAAAAAATCGTTTGGGAAATTAGTTTACACCCTGGGTACTTTCTTTGTATACTTTTGACTATACGGGCCGAGTCCGGGATTTACGGGAAATCGCAGGTTTTCCTTTGCCGGCGATTAAACTTCTTTTATTCAGCGTCTCATCAAAAATGAAAACATTTTTGAAAACTACAAGTCTCATGCGTTTTAGTGGTTAAAAAATGAATTAAAAAATGGTTCGGGAAATGAGTTTACTCCCTGGGTACTATCTTTGTATACTTTTAACTACACGGGCCAAGCCCGGGATTTACGGGAAATCTGGGGTTTTCGTTTGCCGGCGATTAAACCTCTTTCATTAAGCGTCTCATCAAAAATGAAAACATTTTTGAAAACTACAAGTCTCATGCGTTTTAGTGGTGAAAAAATAAATTAAGAAATCGTTCTGGAAATGAGTTTACTCACAGGGTACTTTCCTTGTATACATTCGACTATACGGGCCAAGCCCGGGATTTACGGGAAATCGCGGGTTTTCGTTTGCCGGCGATTAAACTTCTTTTATTCAGCGTCTCAGCAAAAATGAAAACATTTTTGAAAACTGCAAGTCTTATGCGTTTTAGTGGTGAAAAAATAATTTAAAAATTCGTTAGGGAAATGAGTTTACTCACTGGGTACTTTCCTCGTATACTTTTGACTATACGGGCCGAGACCGGGATTTACGGGAAATTGCGGGTTTTCGTTTGCCGGCGATTAAACTTCTTTTATTCAGCGTCTCATCAAAAATGAAAACATTTTTGAAAACTACAAGTCTCATGCGTTTTAGTGGTTAAAAAATGAATTAAAAAATGGTTCGGGAAATGAGTTTACTCCCTGGGTACTTTCTTTGTATACTTTTGACTATACGGGCCGAGTACGGGATTTACGGGAAATCGGAGGTTTTCGTTTGCCGGCGATTAAACTTCTTTTATTCAGCGTCTCTTCAAAAATGAAAACGTTTTTAAAAACTACAAGTCTCATGCGTTTTAGTGGTGAAAAGATAATTTAAAAAATCGTTTTGGAAATGAGTTTACTCACAGGGTACTTTCTTTGTATACATTCGACTATACCGGCCAAGCCCGGGATTTACGGGAAATCGCGGGTTTTCGTTTGCTGGCGATTAAACCACTTTCATTAAGCGTCTAATCAAAAATGAAAACATTCCTGAAAACTACAAGTCTCATGCGTTTTAGTGGTGAAAAAATAATTTAAAAAATCGTTCGGGAAATGAGTTTACTCCCTGGGTACTTTCTTTGTATACTTTTGACTATACGGGCCGAGTCCGGGATTTACGGGAAATCGCGGGTTTTCGTTTGCCGGCGATTAAACTTCTTTTATTCAGCGTCTCATCAAAAATGAAAACATTTTTAAAAACTACAAGTCTCATGGGCTTTAGTGGTGAAATAATAATTCAAAAAATCGTTTGGGAAATTAGTTTACACCCTGGGTACTTTCTTTGTATACTTTTGACTATACGGGCCGAGTCCGGGATTTACGGGAAATCGCAGGTTTTCGTTTGCCGGCGATTAAACATTTTTTATTCAGCGTTTCATCAAAAATGAAAACATTTTTGAAAACTACAAGTCTCATGCGTTTTAGTGGTTAAAAAATGAATTAAAAAATGGTTCGGTAAATGAGTTTACTCCCTGGGTACTATCTTTGTATACTTTTGACTACACGGGCCAAGCCCGGGATTTACGGGAAATCTCGGGTTTTCGTTTGCCGGCGATTAAACCTCTTTCATTAAGCGTCTCATCAGAAATGAAAACATTTTTGAAAACTACAAGTCTCATGCGTTTTAGTGGTGAAAAAATAAATTAAGAAATCGTTCTGGAAATGAGTTTACTCACAGGGTACTTTCTTTGTATACATTCGACTATACGGGCCAAGCCCGGGATTTACGGGAAATCGCGGGTTTTCGTTTGCCGGCGATTAAACTTCTTTTATTCAGCGTCTCAGCAAAAATGAAAACATTTTTGAAAACTACAAGTCTTATGCGTTTTAGTGGTGAAAAAATAATTTAAAAATTCGTTAGGGAAATGAGTTTACTCACTGGGTACTTTCCTCGTATACTTTTGACTATACGGGCCGAGACCGGGATTTACGGGAAATCGGAGGTTTTCGTTTGCCGGCGATTAAACTTCTTTTATTCAGCGTCTCTTCAAAAATGAAAACATTTTTGAAAACTACAAGTCTCATGCGTTTTAGTGGTGAAAAGATAATTTAAAAAATCGTTTTGGAAATGAGTTTACTCACAGGGTACTTTCTTTGTATACATTCGACTATACCGGCCAAGCCCGGGATTTACGGGAAATCTCGGGTTTTCGTTTGCCGGCGATTAAACCTCTTTCATTAAGCGTCTCATCAAAAATGAAAACATTTTTAAAAACTACAAGTCTCATGCGTTTTAGTGGTGAAAAAATAAATTAAAAAATCGTTCTGGAAATGAGTTTACTCACAGGGTACTTTCATTGTATACATTCGACTATACGGGCCAAACCCGGGATTTACGGGAAATCGCGGGTTTTCGTTTGCCGGCGATTAAACTTCTTTTATTCAGCGTCTCATCAAAAATGAAAACATTTTCGAAAACTACAAGTCTCATGCGTTTTAGTGGTGTAATAATAATTTTAAAAAATCGTTCGGAAATGCGTTTACACCCTGGGTACTTTCTTTGTATACTTTTGACTATACGGGCCGAGTCCGGGATTTACGGGAAATCGCAGGTTTTCGTTTGCCGGCGATTAAACTTCTTTTATTTTGCGCCTCATCAAAAATGAAAACATTTTTGAAAACTACAAGTCTCATGCGTTTTAGTGGTTAAAAAATGAATTAAAAAATGGTTCGGGAAATGAGTTTACTCCCTGGGTACTTTCTTTGTATACTTTTGACTATACGGGCCGAGTACGGGATTTACGGGAAATCGGAGGTTTTCGTTTGCCGGCGATTAAACTTCTTTTATTCAGCGTCTCTTCAAAAATGAAAACGTTTTTAAAAACTACAAGTCTCATGCGTTTTAGTGGTGAAAAGATAATTTAAAAAATCGTTTTGGAAATGAGTTTACTCACAGGGTACTTTCTTTGTATACATTCGACTATACCGGCCAAGCCCGGGATTTACGGGAAATCGCGGGTTTTCGTTTGCTGGCGATTAAACCACTTTCATTAAGCGTCTAATCAAAAATGAAAACATTCCTGAAAACTACAAGTCTCATGCGTTTTAGTGGTGAAAAAATAATTTAAAAAATCGTTCGGGAAATGAGTTTACTCCCTGGGTACTTTCTTTGTATACTTTTGACTATACGGGCCGAGTCCGGGATTTACGGGAAATCGCGGGTTTTCGTTTGCCGGCGATTAAACTTCTTTTATTCAGCGTCTCATCAAAAATGAAAACATTTTTAAAAACTACAAGTCTCATGGGCTTTAGTGGTGAAATAATAATTCAAAAAATCGTTTGGGAAATTAGTTTACACCCTGGGTACTTTCTTTGTATACTTTTGACTATACGGGCCGAGTCCGGGATTTACGGGAAATCGCAGGTTTTCGTTTGCCGGCGATTAAACATTTTTTATTCAGCGTTTCATCAAAAATGAAAACATTTTTGAAAACTACAAGTCTCATGCGTTTTAGTGGTTAAAAAATGAATTAAAAAATGGTTCGGTAAATGAGTTTACTCCCTGGGTACTATCTTTGTATACTTTTGACTACACGGGCCAAGCCCGGGATTTACGGGAAATCTCGGGTTTTCGTTTGCCGGCGATTAAACCTCTTTCATTAAGCGTCTCATCAGAAATGAAAACATTTTTGAAAACTACAAGTCTCATGCGTTTTAGTGGTGAAAAAATAAATTAAGAAATCGTTCTGGAAATGAGTTTACTCACAGGGTACTTTCTTTGTATACATTCGACTATACGGGCCAAGCCCGGGATTTACGGGAAATCGCGGGTTTTCGTTTGCCGGCGATTAAACTTCTTTTATTCAGCGTCTCAGCAAAAATGAAAACATTTTTGAAAACTACAAGTCTTATGCGTTTTAGTGGTGAAAAAATAATTTAAAAATTCGTTAGGGAAATGAGTTTACTCACTGGGTACTTTCCTCGTATACTTTTGACTATACGGGCCGAGACCGGGATTTACGGGAAATCGGAGGTTTTCGTTTGCCGGCGATTAAACTTCTTTTATTCAGCGTCTCTTCAAAAATGAAAACATTTTTGAAAACTACAAGTCTCATGCGTTTTAGTGGTGAAAAGATAATTTAAAAAATCGTTTTGGAAATGAGTTTACTCACAGGGTACTTTCTTTGTATACATTCGACTATACCGGCCAAGCCCGGGATTTACGGGAAATCTCGGGTTTTCGTTTGCCGGCGATTAAACCTCTTTCATTAAGCGTCTCATCAAAAATGAAAACATTTTTAAAAACTACAAGTCTCATGCGTTTTAGTGGTGAAAAAATAAATTAAAAAATCGTTCTGGAAATGAGTTTACTCACAGGGTACTTTCATTGTATACATTCGACTATACGGGCCAAACCCGGGATTTACGGGAAATCGCGGGTTTTCGTTTGCCGGCGATTAAACTTCTTTTATTCAGCGTCTCATCAAAAATGAAAACATTTTCGAAAACTACAAGTCTCATGCGTTTTAGTGGTGAAATAATAATTTTAAAAAATCGTTCGGAAATGCGTTTACACCCTGGGTACTTTCTTTGTATACTTTTGACTATACGGGCCGAGTCCGGGATTTACGGGAAATCGCAGGTTTTCGTTTGCCGGCGATTAAACTTCTTTTATTTTGCGCCTCATCAAAAATGAAAACATTTTTGAAAACTACAAGTCTCATGCGTTTTAGTGCTGAAATAATAATTTAAAAAATCGTTTGGGAAATGAGTTTACTCCCTGGGTACTTTCTTTGTATACATTTGACTATACAGGCCGAGTACGGGATTTACGGGAAATCGGAGGTTTTCGTTTGCCGGCGATTAAACTTCTTTTATTCAGCGTCTCAGCAAAAATGAAAACATTTTTGAAAACTGCAAGTCTTATGCGTTTTAGTGGTGAAAAAATAATTTAAAAATTCGTTAGGGAAATGAGTTTACTGACTGGGTACTTTCCTCGTATACTTTTGACTACACGGGCCAAGCCCGGGATTTACGGGAAATCTCGGGTTTTCGTTTGCCGGCGATTAAACCTCTTTCATTAAGCGTCTCATCAAAAATGAAAACATTTTTGAAAACTACAAGTCTCATGGGCTTTAGTGGTGAAATAATAATTCAAAAAATCGTTTGGGAAATTAGTTTACACCCTGGATACTTTCTTTGTATACTTTTGACTATACGGGCCGAGTCCGGGATTTACGGGAAATCGCAGGTTTTCGTTTGCCGGCGATTAAACTTCTTTTATTCAGCGTCTCATCAAAAATGAAAACATTTTTGAAAACTACAAGTCTCATGCGTTTTAGTGGTGAAAAAATAAATTAAAAAATGGTTCGGGAAATGAGTTTACTCCCTGGGTACTATCTTTGTATAATTTTAACTATACGGGCCAAGCCCGGGATTTACGAGAAATCTCGGGTTTTCGTTTGCCAGCGATTAAACCTCTTTCATTAAGCGTCTCATCAAAAATGAAAACATTTTTGAAAACTACAAGTCTCATGCGTTTTAGTGGTGAAAAAATAAATTAAAAAATCGTTCTGGAAATGAGTTTACTCACAGGGTACTTTCATTGTATTCATTCGACTATACGGGCCAAGCCCGGGATTTACGGGAAATCGCAGGTTTTCGTTTGCCGGCGATTAAACTTCTTTTATTCCGCGTCTCATCAAAAATGAAAACATTTTCGAAAACTACAAAACTCATGCGTTTTAGTGGTGAAAAAATAATTTTAAAAAATCGTTCGGAAATGCGTTTACACCCTGGGTACTTTCTTTGTATACTTTTGACTATACGGGCTGAGTCCGGGATTTACGGGAAATCGCAGGTTTTCGTTTGCCGGCGATTAAACTTCTTTTATTTTGCGTCTCATCAAAAATGAAAACATTTTTGAAAACTACAAGTCTCATGCGTTTTAGTGCTGAAATAATAATTTAAAAAATCGTTCGGGAAATGAGTTTACTCCCTGGGTACTTTCTTTGTATATATTTGACTATACAGGCCGAGTACGGGATTTACGGGAAATCGGAGGTTTTCGTTTGCCGGCGATTAAACTTCTTTTATTCAGCGTCTCTTCAAAAATGAAAACATTTTTGAAAACTACAAGTCTCATGCGTTTTAGTGGTGAAAAGATAATTTAAAAAATCGTTTTGGAAATGAGTTTACTCACAGGGTACTTTCTTTGTATACATTCGACTATACCGGCCAAGCCCGGGATTTACGGGAAATCGCGGGTTTTCGTTTGCTGGCGATTAAACCACTTTCATTAAGCGTCTCATCAAAAATGAAACATTCCTGAAAACTACAAGTCTCATGCGTTTTAGTGGTGAAAAAATAATTTAAAAAATCGTTCGGGAAATGAGTTTACTCCCTGGGTACTTTCTTTGTATACTTTTGACTATACGGGCCGAGTCCGGGATTTACGGGCAATCGCTGGTTTTCGTTTGCCGGCGATTAAACTTCTTTTATTCAGCGTCTCATCAAAAATGAAAACATTTTTAAAAACTACAAGTCTCATGGGCTTTAGTGGTGAAATAATAATTCAAAAAATCGTTTGGGAAATTAGTTTACACCCTGGGTACTTTCTTTGTATACTTTTGACTATACGGGCCGAGTCCGGGATTTACGGGAAATCGCAGGTTTTCGTTTACCGGCGATTAAACTTCTTTTATTCAGCGTCTCATCAAAAATGAAAACATTTTTGAAAACTACAAGTCTCATGCGTTTTAGTGGTGCAAAAATAAATTAAAAAATGGTTCGGGAAATGAGTTTACTCCCTGGGTACTATCTTTGTATAATTTTAACTATACGGGCCAAGCCCGGGATTTACGGGAAATCTCGGGTTTTCGTTTGCCGGCGATTAAACCTCTTTCATTAAGCGTCTCATCAAAAATGAAAACATTTTTGAAAACTACAAGTCTCATGCGTTTTAGTGGTGAAAAAATAAATTAAAAAATCGTTCTGGAAATGAGTTTACTCACAGGGTACTTTCATTGTATACATTCGACTATACGGGCCAAGCCCGGGATTTACGGGAAATCGGGGGTTTTCGTTTGCCGGCGATTAAACTTCTTTTATTTAGCGTCTCATCAAAAATGAAAACATTTTTAAAAACTACAAGTCTCATGGGCTTTAGTGGTAAAATATAAATTTAAAAAATCGTTAGGAAAATGAGTTTACTCCCTGGGTACTTTCTTTGTATACTTTTGACTATACGGGCCGAGTCCGGGATTTACGGGAAATCGCAGGTTTTCGTTTGCCGGCGATTAAACTTCTTTTATTTTGCGTCTCATCAAAAATGAAAACATTTTTGAAAACTACAAGTCTCATGCGTTTTAGTGCTGAAAAAATAATTTAAAAATTCGTTAGGGAAATGAGTTTACTCACTGGGTACTTTCCTTGTATACATTTGACTATACAGGCCGAGACCGGGATTTACGGGAAATCGCAGCTTTTCGTTTGCCGGCGATTAAACTTCTTTTATTCAGCGTCTCATCAAAAATGAAAACATTTTTGAAAACTACAAGTCTCATGCGTTTTAGTGGTGAAAAGATAATTTAAAAAATCGTTTTGGAAATGAGTTTACTCACAGGGTACTTTCTTTGTATACATTCGACTATACCGGCCAAGCCCGGGATTTACGGGAAATCGCGGGTTTTCGTTTGCTGGCGATTAAACCACTTTCATTAAGCGTCTCATCAAAAATGAAAACATTCCTGAAAACTACAAGTCTCATGCGTTTTAGTGGTGAAAAAATAATTTAAAAAATCGTTCGGGAAATGAGTTTACTCCCTGGGTACTTTCTTTGTATACTTTTGACTATACGGGCCGAGTCCGGGATTTACGGGAAATCGCGGGTTTTCGTTTGCCAGCGATTAAACTTCTTTTATTCAGCGTCTCATCAAAAATGAAAACATTTTTAAAAACTACAAGTCTCATGGGCTTTAGTGGTGAAATAATAATTCAAAAAATCGTTTGGGAAATGAGTTTACACCCTGGGTACTTTCTTTGTATACTTTTGACTATACGGGCCGAGTCCGGGATTTACGGGAAATCGCAGGTTTTCGTTTACCGGCGATTAAACTTCTTTTATTCAGCGTCTCATCAAAAATGAAAACATTTTTGAAAACTACAAGTCTCATGCGTTTTAGTGGTGAAAAAATAAATTAAAAAATGGTTCGGGAAATGAGTTTACTCCCTGGGTACTATCTTTGTATAATTTTAACTATACGGGCCAAGCCCGGGATTTACGGGAAATCTCGGGTTTTCGTTTGCCGGCGATTAAACCTCTTTCATTAAGCGTCTCATCAAAAATGAAAACATTTTTGAAAACTACAAGTCTCATGCGTTTTAGTGGTGAAAAAATAAATTAAAAAATCGTTCTGGAAATGAGTTTACTCACAGGGTACTTTCATTGTATACATTCGACTATACGGGCCAAGCCCGGGATTTACGGGAAATCGCGGGTTTTCGTTTGCCGGCGATTAAACTTCTTTTATTCAGCGTCTCATCAAAAATGAAAACATTTTCGAAAACTACAAGTCTCATGCGTTTTAGTGGTGAAAAAATAATTTTAAAAAATCGTTCGGAAATGCGTTTACACCCTGGGTACTTTCTTTGTATACTTTTGACTATACGGGCCGAGTCCGGGATTTACGGGAAATCGCAGGTTTTCGTTTGCCGGCGATTAAACTTCTTTTATTTTGCGTCTCATCAAAAATGAAAACATTTTTGAAAACTACAAGTCTCATGCGTTTTAGTGCTGAAAAAATAATTTAAAAATTCGTTAGGGAAATGAGTTTACTCACTGGGTACTTTCCTTGTATACATTTGACTATACAGGCCGAGACCGGGATTTACGGGAAATCGCAGCTTTTCGTTTGCCGGCGATTAAACTTCTTTTATTTAGCGTCTCATCAAAAATGAAAACATCTTTAAAAACTACAAGTCTCATGGGCTTTAGTGGTAAAATATAAATTTAAAAAATCGTTAGAGAAATGAGTTTACTCCCTGGGTACTTTCTTTGTATACTTTTGACTATACGGGCCGAGTCCGGGATTTACGGGAAATCGCAGGTTTTTGTTTGCCGGCGATTAAACTTCTTTTATTCAGCGTCTCATCAAAAAGGAAAACATTTTTGAAAACTAAAAGTCTCATGCGTTTTAGTGGTGAAAAAATAAATTAAAAAATGGTTCGGGAAATGAGTTTACTCCCTGGGTACTTTCTTTGTATACTCTTGACTATACGGGCCGAGCCCGGGATTTACGGGAAATCGCAGGTTTTCGTTTGCCGGCGATTAAACTTCTTTTATTCAGCGTCTCATCAAAAAGGAAAACATTTTTGAAAACTACAAGTCTCATGCGTTTTAGTGGTGAAAAAATAATTTAAAAATTCGTTAGGGAAATGAGTTTACTCACTGAGTACTTTCCTTGTATACTTTTGACTATACGGGCCGAGACCGGGATTTACGGGAAATTGCTGGTTTTCGTTTGCCGGCGATTAAACTTCTTTTATTTTGCGTCTCATCAAAAATGAAAACATTTTTGAAAACTACAAGTCTCATGCGTTTTAGTGCTGAAAAAATAATTTAAAAATTCGTTAGGGAAATGAGTTTACTCACTGGGTACTTTCCTTGTATACATTTGACTATACAGGCCGAGACCGGGATTTACGGGAAATCGCAGCTTTTCGTTTGCCGGCGATTAAACTTCTTTTATTTAGCGTCTCATCAAAAATGAAAACATTTTTAAAAACTACAAGTCTCATGGGCTTTAGTGGTAAAATATAAATTTAAAAAATCGTTAGGGAAATGAGTTTACTCCCTGGGTACTTTCTTTGTATACTTTTGACTATACGGGCCGAGTCCGGGATTTACGGGAAATCGCAGGTTTTCGTTTGCCGGCGATTAAACTTCTTTTATTCAGCGTCTCATCAAAAAGGAAAACATTTTTGAAAACTAAAAGTCTCATGCGTTTTAGTGGTGAAAAAATAAATTAAAAAATGGTTCGGGAAATGAGTTTACTCCCTGGGTACTTTCTTTGTATACTCTTGACTATACGGGCCGAGCCCGGGATTTACGGGAAATCGCAGGTTTTCGTTTGCCGGCGATTAAACTTCTTTTATTCAGCGTCTCATCAAAAAGGAAAACATTTTTGAAAACTACAAGTCTCATGGGCTTTAGTGGTGAAATAATAATTTAAAAAATCGTTTGGGAAATGAGTTTACTCCCTGGGTACTTTCTTTGTATACCTTTGACTATACGGGCCGAGTACGGGATTTACGGGAAATCGGAGGTTTTCGTTTGCCGGCGATTAAACTTCTTTTATTCAGCGTCTCTTCAAAAATGAAAACATTTTTGAAAACTACAAGTCTCATGCGTTTTAGTGGTGAAAAGATAATTTAAAAAATCGTTTTGGAAATGAGTTTACTCACAGGGTACTTTCTTTGTATACATTCGACTATACCGGCCAAGCCCGGGATTTACGGGAAATCGCGGGTTTTCGTTTGCTGGCGATTAAACCACTTTCATTAAGCGTCTCATCAAAAATGAAAACATTTTTGAAAACTACAAGTCTTATGCGTTTTAGTGGTGAAAAAATATTTTAAAAATTCGTTAGGGAAATGAGTTTACTCACTGGGTTCTTTCCTCGTATACTTTTGACTATACGGGCCGAGACCGGGATTTACGGGAAATTGCGGGTTTTCGTTTGCCGGCGATTAAACTTCTTTTATTCAGCGTCTCATCAAAAATGAAAACATTTTTAAAAACTACAAGTCTCATGGGCTTTAGTGGTGAAATAATAATTTAAAAAATCGTTTGGGAAATGAGTTTACTCCCTGGGTACTTTCTTTGTATACTTTTGACTATACGGGCCGAGTACGGGATTTACGGGAAATCGGAGGTTTTCGTTTGCCGGCGATTAAACTTCTTTTATTCAGCGTCTCTTCAAAAATGAAAACATTTTTGAAAACTACAAGTCTCATGCGTTTTAGTGGTGAAAAGATAATTTAAAAAATCGTTTTGGAAATGAGTTTACTCACAGGGTACTTTCTTTGTATACATTCGACTATACCGGCCAAGCCCGGGATTTACGGGAAATCGCGGGTTTTCGTTTGCTGGCGATTAAACCAATTTCATTAAGCGTCTCATCAAAAATGAAAACATTCCTGAAAACTACAAGTCTCATGCGTTTTAGTGGTGAAAAAATAATTTAAAAAATCGTTCGGGAAATGAGTTTACTCCCTGGGTACTTTCTTTATATACTTTTGACTATACGGGCCGAGTCCGGGATTTACGGGAAATCGCGGGTTTTCGTTTGCCGGCGATTAAACTTCTTTTATTCAGCGTCTCATCAAAAATGAAAACATTTTTAAAAACTACAAGTCTCATGGGCTTTAGTGGTGAAATAATAATTCAAAAAATCGTTTGGGAAATTAGTTTACACCCTGGGTACTTTCTTTGTATACTTTTGACTATACGGGCCGAGTCCGGGATTTACGGGAAATCGCAGGTTTTCGTTTGCCGGCGATTAAACTTCTTTTATTCAGCGTCTCATCAAAAATGAAAACATTTTTGAGAACTACAAGTCTCATGCGTTTTAGTGGTGAAAAAATAAATTAAAAAATGGTTTGGGAAATGAGTTTACTCCCTGGGTACTATCTTTGTATAATTTTAACTATACGGGCCAAGCCCGGGATTTACGGGAAATCTCGGGTTTTCGTTTGCCGGCGATTAAACCTCTTTCATTAAGCGTCTCATCAAAAATGAAAACATTTTTAAAAACTACAAGTCTCATGGGCTTTAGTGGTGAAATAATAATTTAAAAAATCGTTTGGGAAATGAGTTTACTCCCTGGGTACTTTCTTTGTATACTTTTGACTATACGGGCCGAGTACGGGATTTACGGGAAATCGGAGGTTTTCGTTTGCCGGCGATTAAACTTCTTTTATTCAGCGTCTCTTCAAAAATGAAAACATTTTTGAAAACTACAAGTCTCATGCGTTTTAGTGGTGAAAAGATAATTTAAAAAATCGTTTTGGAAATGAGTTTACTCACAGGGTACTTTCTTTGTATACATTCGACTATACCGGCCAAGCCCGGGATTTACGGGAAATCGCGGGTTTTCGTTTGCTGGCGATTAAACCACTTTCATTAAGCGTCTCATCAAAAATGAAAACATTCCTGAAAACTACATGTCTCATGCGTTTTAGTGGTGAAAAAATAATTTAAAAAATCGTTCGGGAAATGAGTTTACTCCCTGGGTACTTTCTTTGTATACTTTTGACTATACGGGCCGAGTCCGGGATTTACGGGAAATCGCGGGTTTTCGTTTGCCGGCGATTAAACTTCTTTTATTCAGCGTCTCCTCAAAAATGAAAACATTTTTAAAAACTACAAGTCTCATGGGCTTTAGTGGTGAAATAATAATTCAAAAAATCGTTTGGGAAATTAGTTTACACCCTGGGTACTTTCTTTGTATACTTTTGACTATACGGGCCGAGTCCGGGATTTACGGGAAATCGCAGGTTTTCGTTTGCCGGCGATTAAACTTCTTTTATTCAGCGTCTCAACAAAAATGAAAACATTTTTGAAAACTACAAGTCTCATGCGTTTTAGTGGTGAAAAAATAAATTAAAAAATCGTTCGGGAAATGAGTTTACTCCCTGGGTACTATCTTTGTATACTTTTGACTACACGGGCCAAGCCCGGGATTTACGGGAAATCTCTGGTTTTCGTTTGCCGGTGATTAAACCTCTTTCATTAACCGTCTCATTAAAAATGAAAACATTTTTAAAAACTACAAGTCTCATGGGCTTTAGTGGTGAAATAATAATTTAAAAAGTCGTTTGGGAAATGAGTTTACTCCCTGGGTACTTTCTTTGTATACTTTTGACTATACGGCCCGAGTCCGGGATTTACGGGAAATCGCAGGTTTTCGTTTGCAGGCGATTAAACTTCTTTTATTCAGCGTCTCATCAAAAATGAAAACATTTTTGAAAACTACAAGTCTCATGCGTTTCAGTGGTGAAAAAATAATTTAAAAATTCGTTAGGGAAATGAGTTTACTCACTTGGTACTTTCCTTGTATACTTTTGACTATACGGGCCGAGACCGGGATTTACGGGAAATTGCGGGTTTTCGTTTGCCGGCGATTAAACTTCTTTTATTCAGCGTCTCATCAAAAATGAAAACATTTTTAAAAACTACAAGTCTCATGGGCTTTAGTGGTGAAATAATAATTTAAAAAATCGGTTGGGAAATGAGTTTACTCCCTGGGTACTTTCTTTGTATACTTTTGACTATACGGGCCGAGTACGGGATTTACGGGAAATCGCAGGTTTTCGTTTGCCGGCGATTAAACTTCTTTTATTCAGCGTCTCATCAAAAATAAAAACATTTTTGAAAACTACAAGTCTCATGCGTTTTAGTGGTGAAAAAATAAAAAAAAAAATGGTTCGGGAAATGAGTTTACTCCCTGGGCACTATCTTTGTATACTTTTGACTATACGGGCCAAGCCCGGGATTTACGGGAAATCTCGGGTTTTCGTTTGCCGGCGATTAAACCTCTTTCATTAAGCGTCTCATCCAAAATGAAAACATTTTTGAAAACTACAAGTCTCATGCGTTTTAGTGGTGAAGAAATAAATTAAAAAATCGTTCTGGAAATGAGTTTACTCACAGGGTACTTTCTTTGTATACATTCGACTATACGGGCCAAGCCCGGGATTTACGGGAAATCGCGGGTTTTCGTTTGCCGGCGATTAAACTTCTTTTATTCAGCGTCTCTTCAAAAATGAAAACATTTTTGAAAACTACAAGTCTCATGCGTTTTAGTGGTGAAAAGATAATTTAAAAAATCGTTTTGGAAATGAGTTTACTCACAGGGTACTTTCTTTGTATACATTCGACTATACCGGCCAAGCCCGGGATTTACGGGAAATCGCGGCTTTTCGTTTGCCGGCGATTAAACCACTTTCATTAAGCGTCTCATCAAAAATGAAAACATTCCTGAAAACTACAAGTCTCATGCGTTTTAGTGGTGAAAAAATAATTTAAAAAATCGTTCGGGAAATGAGTTTACTCCCTGGGTACTTTCTTTGTATACTTTTGACTATACGGGCCGAGTCCGGGATTTACGGGAAATCGCGGGTTTTCGTTTGCCGGCGATTAAACTTCTTTTATTCAGCGTCTCATCAAAAATGAAAACTTTTTTAAAAACTACAAGTCTCATGGGCTTTAGTGGTGAAATAATAATTCAAAAAATCGTTTGGGAAATTAGTTTACACCCTGGGTACTTTCATTGTATACTTTTGACTATACGGGCCGAGTCCGGGATTTACGGGAAATCGCAGGTTTTCGTTTGCCGGCGATTAAACTTTTTTTATTCAGCGTCTCATCAAAAATGAAAACATTGTTGAAAACTACAAGTCTCATGCGTTTTAGTTGTGAAAAAATAAATTAAAAAATCGTTCTGGAAATGAGTTTACTCACAGGGTACTTTCTTTGTATACATTCGACTATACGGGCCAAGCCCGGGATTTACGGGAAATCGCGGGTTTTCGTTTGTCGGCGATTAAACTTCTTTTATTCAGCGTCTCATCAAAAATGAAAACATTTTTAAAAACTACAAGTCTCATTGGCTTTAGTGGTGAAATAATAATTTAAAAAATCGTTTGGGAAATGAGTTTACTCCCTGGGTACTTTCTTTGTATACTTTTGACTATACGGGCCGAGTACGGGATTTACGGGAAATCGCAGGTTTTCGTTTGCCGGCGATTAAACTTCTTTTATTCAGCGTCTCATCAAAAATGAAAACATTTTTGAAAACTACAAGTCTCATGGGCTTTAGTGGTGAAATAATAATTTAAAAAATCGTTTGGGAAATGAGTTTACTTCCTGGGTACTTTCTTTGTATACTTTTGACTATACGGCCCGAGTCCGGGATTTACGGGAAATCGCAGGTTTTCGTTTGCAAGCGATTAAACTTCTTTTATTCAGCGTCTCATCAAAAATGAAAACATTTTTAAAAACTACAAGTCTCATGGGCTTTAGTGGTGAAATAATAATTTAAAAAATCGTTTGGGAAATGAGTTTACTCCCTGGGTACTTTCTTTGTATACTTTTGACTATATGGGCCGAGTACGGGATTTACGGGAAATCGCAGGTTTTCGTTTGCCGGCGATTAAACTTCTTTTATTCAGCGTCTCATCAAAAATGAAAACATTTTTGAAAACTACAAGTCTTATGCGTTTTAGTGGTGAAAAGATAATTTAAAAAATCGTTTTAGAAATGAGTTTACTCACAGGGTACTTTTTTTGTATACTTTTGACTATACGGGCCGAGTACGGGATTTACGGGAAATCGCAGGTTTTCGTTTGCCGGCGATTAAACTTCTTTTATTCAGCGTCTCTTCAAAAATGAAAACATTTTTGAAAACTACAAGTCTCATGCGTTTTAGTGGTGAAAAGATAATTTAAAAAATCGTTTTGGAAATGAGTTTACTGACAGGGTACTTTCTTTGTATACATTCGACCATACCGGCCAAGCCCGGGATTTACGGGAAATCGCGGGTTTTCGTTTGCCGGCGATTAAACCACTTTCATTAAGCGTCTCATCAAAAATGAAAACATTCCTAAAAACTACAAGTCTCATGCGTTTTAGTGGTGAAAAAATAATTTAAAAAATCGTTCGGGAAATGAGTTTACTCCCTGGGTACTTTCTTTGTATACTTTTGACTATACGGGCCGAGTCCGGGATTTACGGGAAATCGCGGGTTTTCGTTTGCCGGCGATTAAACTTCTTTTATTCAGCGTCTCATCAAAAATGAAAACATTTTTAAAAACTACAAGTCTCATGGGCTTTAGTGGTGAAATAATAATTCAAAAAATCGTTTGGGAAATTAGTTTACACCCTGGGTGCTTTCTTTGTATACCTTTGACTATACGGGCCGAGTCCGGGATTTACGAGAAATCGCAGGTTTTCGTTTGCCGGCGATTAAACTTCTTTTATTCAGCGTCTCATCAAAAATGAAAACATTTTTGAAAACTATAAGTCTCATGGGCTTTAGTGGTGAAATAATAATTTAAAAAATCGTTTGGGCAATGAGTTTACTCCCTGGGTACTTTCTTTGTATACTTTTGACTATACGGCCCGAGTCCGGGATTTACGGGAAATCGCAGGTTTTCGTTTGCAGGCGATTAAACTTCTTTTATTCAGCGTCTCATCAAAAATGAAAACATTTTTAAAAACTACAAGTCTCATGGGCTTTAGTGGTGAAATAATAATTTAAAAAATCGTTTGGGAAATGAGTTTACTCCCTGGGTACTTTCTTTGTATACTTTTGACTATACGGGCCGAGTACGGGATTTACGGGAAATCGCAGGTTTTCGTTTGCCGGCGATTAAACTTCTTTTATTCAGCGTCTCTTCAAAAATGAAAACATTTTTGAAAACTACAAGTCTCATGCGTTTTAGTGGTGAAAAGATAATTTAAAAAATCGTTTTGGAAATGGGTTTACTGACAGAGTACTTTCTTTGTATACATTCGACCATACCGGCCAAGCCCGGGATTTACGGGAAATCGCGGGTTTTCGTTTGCCGGCGATTAAACCACTTTCATTAAGCGTCTCATCAAAAAGGAAAACATTCTTGAAAACTACAAGTCTCATGCGTTTTAGTGGTGAAAAAATAATTTAAAAAATCGTTCGGGAAATGAGTTTACTCCCTGGGTACTTTCTTTGTATACTTTTGACTATACGGGCCGAGTCCGGGATTTACGGGAAATCGCGGGTTTTCGTTTGCCGGCGATTAAACTTCTTTTATTCAGCGTCTCATCAAAAATGAAAACATTTTTAAAAACTACAAGTCTCATGGGCTTTAGTGGTGAAATAATAATTCGAAAAATCGTTTGGGAAATTAGTTTACACCCTGGGTGCTTTCTTTGTATACTTTTGACTATACGGGCCGAGTCCGGGATTTACGAGAAATCGCAGGTTTTCGTTTGCCGGCGATTAAACTTCTTTTATTCAGCGTCTCATCAAAAATGAAAACATTTTTGAAAACTACAAGTCTCGTGCGTTTTAGTGGTGAAAAAATAAATTAAAAAATGGTTCGGGAAATGAGTTTACTCCCTGGGTACTATCTTTGTATACTTTTGACTATACGGGCCAAGCCCGGGATTTACGGGAAATCTCGGGTTTTCGTTTGCCGGCGATTAAACCTCTTTCATTAAGCGTCTCATCAAAAATGAAAACATTTTTGAAAACTACAAGTCTCATGCGTTTTAGTGGTGAAAAAATAAATTAAAAAATCGTTCTGGAAATGAGTTTACTCACAGGGTACTTTCTTTGTATACATTCGACTATACGGGCCAAGCCCGGGATTTACGGGAAATCGCGGGTTTTCGTTTGCCGGCGATTAAACTTCTTTTATTCAGCGTCTCTTCAAAAATGAAAACATTTTTGAAAACTACAAGTCTCATGCGTTTTAGTGGTGAAAAGATAATTTAAAAAATCGTTTTGGAAATGAGTTTACTCACAGGGTACTTTCTTTGTATACATTCGACTATACCGGCCAAGCCCGGGATTTACGGGAAATCGCGGGTTTTCGTTTGCCGGCGATTAAACCACTTTCATTAAGCGTCTGATCAAAAATGAAAACATTTCTGAAAACTACAAGTCTCATGCGTTTTAGTGGTGAAAAAATAAATTAAAAAATCGTTCGGGAAATGAGTTTACTCCCTGGGTACTATCTTTGTATACCTTTGACTATACGGGCCAAGCCCGGGATTTACGAGAAATCGCAGGTTTTCGTGTGCCGGCGATTAAACTTCTTTTATTCAGCGTCTCATCAAAAATGAAAACATTTTTGAAAACTACAAGTCTCATGTGTTTTAGTGGTGAAAAAATAAATTAAAAAATGGTTCCGAGAAATGAGTTTACTCCCTGGGTACTATCTTTGTATACTTTTGACTATACGGGCCAAGCCCGGGATTTACGGGAAATCTCGGGTTTTCGTTTGCCGGCGATTAAACCTCTTTCATTAAGCGTCTCATCAAAAATGAAAACATTTTTGAAAACTACAAGTCTCATGCGTTTTAGTGGTGAAAAAATAAATTAGAAAATCGTTCTGGAAATGAGTTTACTCACAGGGTACTTTCTTTGTATACATTCGACTATACGGGCCAAGCCCGGGATTCACGGGAAATCGCGGGCTTTCGTTTGCCGGCGATTAAACTTCTTTTATTCAGCGTCTCTTCAAAAATGAAAACATTTTTGAAAACTACAAGTCTCATGCGTTTTAGTGGTGAAAAGATAATTTAAAAAATCGTTTTGGAAATGAGTTTACTCACAGGGTACTTTCTTTGTATACATTCGACTATACCGGCCAAGCCTGGGATTTACGGGAAATCGCGGGTTTTTGTTTGCCGGCGATTAAACCACTTTCATTAAGCGTCTCATCAAAAATGAAAACATTCCTGAAAACTACAAGTCTCATGCGTTTTAGTGGTGAAAAAATAATTTAAAAAATCGTTCGGGAAATGAGTTTACTCCCTGGGTACTTTCTTTGTATACTTTTGACTATACGGGCCGAGTCCGGGATTTACGGAAAATCGCGGGTTTTCGTTTGCCGGCGATTAAACTTCTTTTATTCAGCGTCTCATCAAAAATGAAAACATTTTTAAAAACTACAAGTCTCATGGGCTTTAGTGGTGAAATAATAATTCAAAAAATCGTTTGGGAAATTAGTTTACACCCTGGGTACTTTCTTTGTATACTTTTGACTATACGGGCCGAGTCCGGGATTTACGGGAAATCGCAGGTTTTCGTTTGCCTGCGATTAAACTTCTTTTATTCAGCGTCTCATCAAAAATGAAAACATTTTTGAAAACTACAAGTCTCATGCGTTTTAGTGGTGAAAAAATAAATTAAAAAATCGTTCGGGAAATGAGTTTACTCCCTGGGTACTATCTTTGTATACCTTTGACTATACGGGCCAAGCCCGGGATTTACGGGAAATCTCGGGTTTTCGTTTGCCGGCGATTAAACCTCTTTCATTAACCGTCTCATCAAAAATGAAAACATTTTTGAAAACTACAAGTCTCATGCGTTTTAGTGGTGAAAAAATAAATTAAAAAATCGTTCGGGAAATGAGTTTACTCCCTGGGTACTATCTTTGTATACCTTTGACTATACGGGCCAAGCCCGGGATTTACGGGAAATCTCGGGTTTTCGTTTGCCGGCGATTAAACCTCTTTCATTAACCGTCTCATCAAAAATGAAAACATTTTTGAAAACTACAAGTCTCATGCGATTTAGTGGTGAAAAAATAAATTAAAAAATCGTTCTGGAAATGAGTTTACTCACAGGGTACTTTCTTTGTATACATTCCACTATACGGGCCAAGCCCGGGATTTACGGGAAATCGCGGGTTTTCGTTTGCCGGCGATTAAACTTCTTTTATTCAGCGTCTCATCAAAAATGAAAACATTTTTGAAAACTACAAGTCTCATGCGTTTTAGTGGTGAAAAAATAATTTAAAAATTCGTGAGGGAAATGACTTTACTCACTGGGTACTTTCCTTGTATACTTTTGACTATACGGGCCGAGACCGGGATTTACGGGAAATTGCGGGTTTTCGTTTGCCGGCGATTAAACTTCTTTTACTCAGCGTCTCATCAAAAATGAAAACATTTTTAAAAACTACAAGTCTCATGCGTTTTAGTGGTGAAAAAATAATTTAAAAAATCGTTCGGGAAATGAGTTTACTCCCTGGGTACTTTCTTTGTATACTTTTTGACTATACGGGCCGAGTCCGGGATTTACGGGAAATCGCGGGTTTTCGTTTGCCGGCGATTAAACTTCTGTTATTCAGCGTCTCATCAAAAATGAAAACATTTTTAAAAACTACAAGTCTCATGGGCTTTAGTGGTGAAATAATAATTCAAAAAATCGTTTGGGAAATTAGTTTATACCCTGGGTACTTTCTTTGTATACTTTTGACTATACGGGCCGAGTCCGGGATTTACGGGAAATCGCAGGATTTCGTTTGCCGGCGATTAAACTTCTTTTATTCAGCGTCTCATCAAAAATGAAAACATTTTTGAAAACTACAAGTCTCATGCGTTTTAGTGGTGAAAAAATAAATTAAAAAATCGTTCGGGAAATGAGTTTACTCCCTGGGTACTATCTTTGTATCCTTTTGACTATACGGGCCAAGCCCGGGATTTACGGGAAATCTCGGGTTATCGTTTGCCGGAGATTAAACCTCTTTCATTAACCGTCTCATCAAAAATGATAACAGTTTTGAAAACTACAAGTCTCATGCGTTTTAGTGGTGAAAAAATAAATTAAAAAATCGTTCTGGAAATGAGTTTACTCACAGGGTACTTTCTTTGTATACATTCGACTATACGGGCCAAGCCCGGGATTTACGGGAAATCGCGGGTTTTCGTTTGCCGGCGATTAAACCTCTTTCATTAAACGTCTCATCAAAAATGAAAACATTTTTGAAAACTACAAGTCTCATGGGCTTTAGTGGTGAAATAATAATTTAAAAAATCGTTTGGGAAATGAGTTTACTCCCTGGGTACTTTCTTTGTATACTTTTGACTATACAGCCCGAGTCCGGGATTTACGGGAAATCGCAGGTTTTCGTTTGCAGGCGATTAAACTTCTTTTATTCAGCGTCTCATCAAAAATGAAAACATTTTTGAAAACTACAAGTCTTATGCGTTTTAGTGGTGAAAAAATAATTTAAAAATTCGTTAGGGAAATGAGTTTACTCACTGGGTACTTTCCTTGTATACTTTTGACTACACGGGCCGAGACCGGGATTTACGGGAAATTGCGGGTTTTCGTTTGCCGGCGATTAAACTTCTTTTATTCAGCGTCTCATCAAAAATGAAAACATTTTTAAAAACTACAAGTCTCATGGGCTTTAGTGGTGAAATAATAATTTAAAAAATCGTTTGGGAAATGAGTTTACTCCCTGGGTACTTTCTTTGTATACTTTTGACTATACGGGCCGAGTACGGGATTTACGAGAAATCGCAGGTTTTCGTTTGCCGGCGATTAAACTTTTTTTATTCAGCGTCTCATCAAAAATGAAAACATTTTTTAAACTACAAGTCTCATGCGTTTTAGTGGTGAAAAGATAATTTAAAAAATCGTTTTGGAAATGAGTTTACTCACAGGGTACTTTTTTTGTATACATTCGACTATACCGGCCAAGCCCGGGATTTACGGGAAATCGCGGGTTTTCGTTTGCCGGCAATTAAACCACTTTCATTAGGCGTCTCATCAAAAATGAAAACATTCCTGAAAACTACAAGTCTCATGCGTTTTATTTTGGAAAAAATAATTTAAAAAATCGTTCGGGAAATGAGTTTACTCTCTGGGTACTTTTTTTGTATACTTTTGACTATACGGGCCGAGTCCGGGATTTACGGGAAATCGCGGGTTTTCGTTTCCCGGCGATTAAACTTCTTTTATTCAGCGTCTCATCAAAAATGAAAACATTTTTAAAAACTACAAGTCTCATGGGCTTTAGTGGTAAAATAATAATTCAAAAAATCGTTTGGGAAATTAGTTTACTCCCTGGGTACTTTCTTTGTATACTTTTGACTATACGGGCTGAGTCCGGGATTTACGGTAAATCGCAGGTTTTCGTTTGCCGGCGATTAAACTTCTTTTATTCAGCGTCTCGTCAAAAATGAAAACGTTTTTGAAAACTACAAGTCTCATGCGTTTTAGTGGTGAAAAAATAAATTAAAAAATCGTTCTGGAAATGAGTTTACTCACAGGGTACTTTTTTTGTATACATTCGACTATACCGGCCAAGCCCGGGATTTACGGGAAATCGCGGGTTTTCGTTTGCCGGCAATTAAACCACTTTCATTAGGCGTCTCATCAAAAATGAAAACATTCCTGAAAACTACAAGTCTCATGCGTTTTATTGGGGAAAAAATAATTTAAAAAATCGTTCGGGAAATGAGTTTACTCTCTGGGTACTTTTTTTGTATACTTTTGACTATACGGGCCGAGTCCGGGATTTACGGGAAATCGCGGGTTTTCGTTTGCCGGCGATTAAACTTCTTTTATTCAGCGTCTCATCAAAAATGAAAACATTTTTAAAAACTACAAGTCTCATGGGCTTTAGTGGTAAAATAATAATTCAAAAAATCGTTTGGGAAATTAGTTTACTCCCTGGGTACTTTCTTTGTATACTTTTGACTATACGGGCCGAGTCCGGGATTTACGGGAAATCGCAGGTTTTCGTTTGCCGGCGATTAAACTTCTTTTATTCAGCGTCTCATCAAAAATGAAAACGTTTTTGAAAACTACAAGTCTCATGCGTTTTAGTGGTGAAAAAATAAATTAAAAAATCGTTCTGGAAATGAGTTTACTCACAGGGTACTTTCTTTGTATACATTCGACTATACGGGCCAAGCCCGGGATTTAGGGGAAATCGCGGGTTTTCGTTTGCCGGCGATTAAACCTCTTTCATTAAGCGTCTCATCAAAAATGAAAACATTTTTAAAAACTACAAGTCTCATGCGTTTTAGTGGTGAAAAAAAAATTTAAAAAATCGTTCGGGAAATGAGTTTACTCCCTGGGTACTTTCTTTGTATACTTTTGACTATACGGGCCGAGTCCGGGATTTACGGGAAATCGCAGGTTTTCGTTTGCCGGCGATTAAACTTCTTTTATTCAGCGTCTCTTTAAAAATGAAAACATTTTTGAAAACTACAAGTCTCATGCGTTTTAGTGGTGAAAAAATAAATTAAAAAATCGTTCTGGAAATGAGTTTACTCAAAGGGTACTTTCTTTGTATACATTCGACTATACGGGCCAAGCCCGGGATTTACGGGAAATCGCGGGTTTTCGTTTGCCGGCGATTAAACCTCTTTCATTAAGCGTCTCATCAAAAATGAAAACATTTTTAAAAACTACAAGTCTCATGCGTTTTAGTGGTGAAAAAAAAATTTAAAAAATCGTTCGGGAAATGAGTTTACTCCCTGGGTACTTTCTTTGTATACTTTCGACTATACGGGCCAAGCCCGGGATTTACGGGAAATCGCGGGTTTTCGTTTGCCGGCGATTAAACTTTTTTTATTTAGCGTCTCTTTAAAAATGAAAACATTTTTGAAAACTACAAGTCTCATGCGTTTTAGTGGTGAAAAGATAATTTAAAAAATCGTTTTGGAAATGAGTTTACTCACAGGGTACTTTCTTTGTATACATTCGACTATACCGGCCAAGCCCGGGATTTACGGGAAATCGCGGTTTTTCGTTTGCCGGCGATTAAACCACTTTCATTAAGCGTCTCATCAAAAATGAAAACATTCCTGAAAACTACAAGTCTCATGCGTTTTAGTGGTGAAAAAATAAATTAAAAAATCGTTCGGGAAATGAGTTTACTCCCTGGGTACTATCTTTGTATCCTTTTGACTATACGGGCCAAGCCCGGGATTTACGGGAAATCTCGGGTTTTCGTTTGCCGGAGATTAAACCTCTTTCATTAACCGTCTCATCAAAAATGATAACAGTTTTGAAAACTACAAGTCTCATGCGTTTTAGTGGTGAAAAAATAAATTAAAAAATCGTTCTGGAAATGAGTTTACTCACAGGGTACTTTCTTTGTATCCTTTTGACTATACGGGCCAAGCCCGGGATTTACGGGAAATCTCGGGTTTTCGTTTGCCGGAGATTAAACCTCTTTCATTAACCGTCTCATCAAAAATGATAACAGTTTTGAAAACTACAAGTCTCATGCGTTTTAGTGGTGAAAAAATAAATTAAAAAATCGTTCTGGAAATGAGTTTACTCACAGGGTACTTTCTTTGTATACATTCGACTATACGGGCCAAGCCCGGGATTTACGGGAAAGCGCGGGTTTTCGTTTGCCGGCGATTAAACCTCTTTCATTAACCGTCTCATCAAAAATGAAAACATTTTTGAAAACTACAAGTCTCATGGGCTTTAGTGGTGAAATAATAATTTAAAAAATCGTTTGGGAAATGAGTTTACTCCCTGGGTACTTTCTTTGTATACTTTTGACTATACGGCCCGAGTCCGGGATTTACGGGAAATCGCAGGTTTTCGTTTGCAGGCGATTAAACTTCTTTTATTCAGCGTCTCATCAAAAATGAAAACATTTTTGAAAACTACAAGTCTTATGCGTTTTAGTGGTGAAATAATAATTTAAGAAATCGTTTGGGAAATGAGTTTACTCCCTGGGTACTTTCTTTGTATACTTTTGACTATACAGGCCGAGTACGGGATTTACGAGAAATCGCAGGTTTTCGTTTGCCGGCGATTAAACTTTTTTTATTCAGCGTCTCATCAAAAATGAAAACATTTTTTAAACTACAAGTCTCATGCGTTTTAGTGGTGAAAAGATAATTTAAAAAATCGTTTTGGAAATGAGTTTACTCACAGGGTACTTTTTTTGTATACATTCGACTATACCGGCCAAGCGCGGGATTTACGGGAAATCGCGGGTTTTCGTTTGCCGGCAATTAAACCACTTTCATTAGGCGTCTCATCAAAAATGAAAACATTCCTAAAAACTACAAGTCTCATGCGTTATATTGGGGAAAAAATAATTTAAAAAATCGTTCGGGAAATGAGTTTACTCTCTGGGTACTTTTTTTGTATACTTTTGACTATACGGGCCGAGTCCGGGATTTACGGGAAATCGCGGGTTTTCGTTTGCCGGCGATTAAACTTCTTTTATTCAGCGTCTCATCAAAAATGAAAACATTTTTAAAAACTACAAGTCTCATGGGCTTTAGTGGTAAAATAATAATTCAAAAAATCGTTTGGGAAATTAGTTTACTCCCTGGGTACTTTCTTTGTATACTTTTGACTATACGGGCTGAGTCCGAGATTTACGGGAAATCGCAGGTTTTCGTTTGCCGGCGATTAAACTTCTTTTATTCAGCGTCTCATCAAAAATGAAAACGTTTTTGAAAACTACAAGTCTCATGCGTTTTAGTGGTGAAAAAATAAATTAAAAAATCGTTCTGGAAATGAGTTTACTCACAGGGTACTTTTTTTGTATACATTCGACTATACCGGCCAAGCCCGGGATTTACGGGAAATCGCGGGTTTTCGTTTGCCGGCAATTAAACCACTTTCATTAGGCGTCTCATCAAAAATGAAAACATTCCTGAAAACTACAAGTCTCATGCGTTTTATTGGGGAAAAAATAATTTAAAAAATCGTTCGGGAAATGAGTTTACTCTCTGGGTACTTTTTTTGTATACTTTTGACTATACGGGCCGAGTCCGGGATTTACGGGAAATCGCGGGTTTTCGTTTGCCGGCGATTAAACTTCTTTTATTCAGCGTCTCATCAAAAATGAAAACATTTTTAAAAACTACAAGTCTCATGGGCTTTAGTGGTAAAATAATAATTCAAAAAATCGTTTGGGAAATTAGTTTTCTCCCTGGGTACTTTCTTTGTATACTTTTGACTATACGGGCCGAGTCCGGGATTTACGGGAAATCGCAGGTTTTCGTTTGCCGGCGATTAAACTTCTTTTATTCAGCGTCTCATCAAAAATGAAAACATTTTTGAAAACTACAAGTCTCATGTGTTTTAGTGGTGAAAAAATAAATTAAAAAATGGTTCCGAGAAATGAGTTTACTCCCTGGGTACTATCTTTGTATACTTTTGACTATACGGGCCAAGCCCGGGATTTACGGGAAATCTCGGGTTTTCGTTTGCCGGCGATTAAACCTCTTTCATTAAGCGTCTCATCAAAAATGAAAACATTTTTGAAAACTACAAGTCTCATGCGTTTTAGTGGTGAAAAAATAAATTAGAAAATCGTTCTGGAAATGAGTTTACTCACAGGGTACTTTCTTTGTATACATTCGACTATCGGGCCAAGCCCGGGATTCACGGGAAATCGCGGGCTTTCGTTTGCCGGCGATTAAACTTCTTTTATTCAGCGTCTCTTCAAAAATGAAAACATTTTTGAAAACTACAAGTCTCATGCGTTTTAGTGGTGAAAAGATAATTTAAAAAATCGTTTTGGAAATGAGTTTACTCACAGGGTACTTTCTTTGTATACATTCGACTATACCGGCCAAGCCTGGGATTTACGGGAAATCGCGGGTTTTTGTTTGCCGGCGATTAAACCACTTTCATTAAGCGTCTCATCAAAAATGAAAACATTCCTGAAAACTACAAGTCTCATGCGTTTTAGTGGTGAAAAAATAATTTAAAAAATCGTTCGGGAAATGAGTTTACTCCCTGGGTACTTTCTTTGTATACTTTTGACTATACGGGCCGAGTCCGGGATTTACGGAAAATCGCGGGTTTTCGTTTGCCGGCGATTAAACTTCTTTTATTCAGCGTCTCATCAAAAATGAAAACATTTTTAAAAACTACAAGTCTCATGGGCTTTAGTGGTGAAATAATAATTCAAAAAATCGTTTGGGAAATTAGTTTACACCCTGGGTACTTTCTTTGTATACTTTTGACTATACGGGCCGAGTCCGGGATTTACGGGAAATCGCAGGTTTTCGTTTGCCTGCGATTAAACTTCTTTTATTCAGCGTCTCATCAAAAATGAAAACATTTTTGAAAACTACAAGTCTCATGCGTTTTAGTGGTGAAAAAATAAATTAAAAAATCGTTCGGGAAATGAGTTTACTCCCTGGGTACTATCTTTGTATACC